>NC_051158.1:51345090-51645090 GCF_013339745.2 Dermacentor silvarum | reverse complement strand
TCCTCATTGCGTTAGTTCAGGCTTAGAAGTTACAGTTTGCTTGTGTCTCAAGTCATGTGCTTTTACTAAACGACACATGTAATGCGCTCAAACAATAACCATGCCGCACTCGTCGATCTCGAATGCGCTATCTTTATTGGTGCATGCACCGTAACTGAATGTACACCAATCACACACGGTGAGGATCGTCCAATTGCTTTCACGCATAAGCGATGTGAACCTATAGCCTTACGAAAATCGTTGTTGAGAGACTCTATATATTTTCTTACGAGATTTTATAGGCATTCAATAATGTTTGATTAGAGAAGCTATGAAATCGAGCGGCAGATATATGCATTGACTGTGCGAGGCAGACGACGACTCCAGTTTGCGTGAAGTGGTGCGAGTGACCCAATCGAAACAAGCAGCGAGCAAGCCGCACAAAAGTCGTTCGGGAATGACTATTGCGTTTCTATTGACTTTTTATTGAAATCTATACTCTTTCAATTGAAGTGCAATTGAATGTTATACATGATTTTGTCCGCCACGGTAGCGGGATTGTTCTAACCTTCTGCTTCTGAACACAAGGTGGCTGGTGCGATTCCCCGCCCTGGCGACGGGATTTTGATAGGGTTGGAATCCAGAAAACCGGTAGTGTTTTTTGTTTTGTTTCTGCGCACGTTCCAGAACCCCTGGCGATGAAAATTTATCAGGATTCATCCAATACATTAAATGTCAGGAGCCAGCCAAGCTGCGTGCTCATGCGAAAGAATGCGGTTGCTTTTTGTAGTAGTTAACATTCAAGTGTACAGGTACTGCTGTACACTTCTGTCTAAGCTTGCGGGCAGCAGCCCAGTCAAGCTACTGTATGTAGCAGCTATTACGCGACTGTTCCGTCCTTTTAATGAAGGAAATAAATATGACGTCACCTAGGGGCTAGCAGAGACGTCACATGACGTCTCTCCTAGCCCCTAGTGTTAGTTTCTGGGCGTTTAAGCCTCCAATGAATCAGTCTGTCAAATGAAAGTCATCTGCCACTTCCGCGAGGAAAGTCTGCTGCGGGCATGCAAACCGGTCAAGCACACTCGGGGCCGAGTTGGTATTTGCGATGCACGTTGTTGTTTTTCCTTTGCCGAGCGTGCGCATATGGAGGCGAGGGGGAAACGATATAGCGGGAGGGACGGGTGTAACTTGGGCTCCCGTGCTGGCCGGCAATGAGGGACAACCGGCGAAAGCCGTGCGCGAGTGCGAGCGCGCACTCTTTCGGTCGCTTTACTTTCCGGGTTGTTCGAGCGCTGCCCGGTCGTCGGCCGTACGCACGTCGCCTCCCCGACTTTTATATATATACCTCTTCGAGCCGCTTCCTTTCGGTCGGCGCTCGTAGGGCGCCGTAGGGCTAATTCCGTGCAGAGAGCGGTCGGCGTGGTCCGGCGGGAAGCCATCTTGACGGACGCCTTCTCGCCTTGCCGCAGTAAGCGTTTACTCAGTCTATAGGAAAACATTGTTCTATACACTTTATAGACGGTTTATAGACAGTTCGTACATATTCGCCTACTATCGTGGTTTGTCAGGTCGGGCGCGGAAAACATGGACGCAAGTGCGACGAGAAGGACAAAACTCTTACCGGCTCGCTCAGATTCTGCCGTTCTTTGTGTGCAGAGAGTCTGTTCAATTCTGACCTTGCACTGTTTCTAAACTCGCTTTATGGGCAGCTTGTAGACAATTTCGATAAACTGGCATAGACCATGGTCCTTAGGCAGTCTATGACTTTACACACTTATCGACTCTTGTGCACGTATATTTAATAGGACAGTTCCTGTAGGCAGTCGTATAGACACTTATCATAGTATAGCGCTCTGTTGAGAGCCTATAGACTGATGGCCTTACACTTTTAACGGTTATTGCGTGTTGATTGCATGCATCCAAATTCTGGAGAGTGGCCTATGGACACTCCTTGCTCCAAAATGTTTTTTGGCTTTTGTCTATGGACAACTGCTATTGACTAAGCTACAGACAGTTTATAGACTTATTAGTGTATAGACTGTATCAGACAATGCCTATTGGCTGGTATATAGACAATCATCGACGCTAATCGTATACGGTTCTATATAGATTGTGTATATACTGTTCTATATAGATTCGTTTCTGGTTAGAAATGGCAATGTTTCATTAATTGTTTGGGCAGTCTGCCATATGGGTAGGACATAGTGGGTATCATTCGCAGCGTCGCGAATGCTGCATGCGAATGAATGTGGAAACAGCCTGCCTGAGGCCTTGGGCTTTGAGGCCAGTGTAGGGAAATGTAAATGAATATGGCGATGGATACTATAGTAAGAAACGGCTTAAATGTTGGTGTTTCACAGAAATAAACAATCACTGAAGGGGCCTTTCTTATTTTAATAATGCATATAGTTGAGTGTATAAATAGTTATTTTGTTAATTTATTTACGTACATCAAGAAGTTTAAAAGAACGAGCTTGCTCACATGTGCCTCCACGGCACTCCAAAGACAAGGGATGCTCATCATCGTCATCATCATCATCCCTCCTACCATGGTGTCCACTGGACATATACGCGTACGACGCGAGCAACAGTTTTGGCTAGCCGCAGCGAGTTGACCAGAGTCTCCTGGGATCGACGTGAGAAAAGAGAAGAAAAAAAAAAAGACATCGACTGCAAAATACGCGCGCGCACGTACGCACTACTCGCCGCTGGCTCTTCGACGACTTTCAACTCGAAAAAAATTGCAGTTTCACAACAGGGGGCCCGCCGCTGGTTTCACCCACGGCGCCAGGCACGCAGCGGGAGTGCGGCGGACGCGCACTGCACGCAACTACAGCCAACGCTCGGCGCACGTGAATGGCCCCTATAGGAACGAGGCGACCGACCCTTGCCTGTGTGATCGTGAGATAGACGCCACGGTGGTGGCGGCAGCCACGCCGGTCTGCTATGCGGGCTGTTCCAATTCGACCGTACAGACGCCGTTACACGGCAGCTCCTGCTTGCCATGTGACAGCGCGGGGCGGCGATTGCGGGACGGGCGAGCACCGCGCAGGGGGAAAGAAAGGTGTGTGTGTGGGGAGGGGGGGGGGGGAGGTGACGGGAGAGGACGCTGGTATCGGTATTGTTAATGGGGATGCCATGTTATGGGGATGCCATGTTGCCATGGTGTCATGCATGAAGCCATGTTGATGGGGATGCCATGTTAATGTGTATGCCATTAAATCATCATCATCATCATCATCATCATCATCATCATCATTGTGCAAATGCTCTGCGAATTCGTTTGCGTTAGTTTTGAGGAAAGACTGTGGAACGTGGAAGAAGAGAAATGTGGTGCTGGCGAGCATGAATCTCAGAAAGCGTGGACAAAGAATGGAGGAATAGTTGAAGAAAGGTGAACTCTTCGGCGCCGCAGAGAACGTCTATAACTTCAACATGCGCTGGGGATTAATTCTTTTTTATTTTTTCAATAATTTGTATCCTCAAGGCCCGAAGTCTGGGGGGAGTGGTAAAATTTATAACGACAGCAATAAATGAAGGTTCACAGCTTTACAGCATTAGCTGGTTGGACTAGTTGGTTTATTCTAATGACTGATTGCTAAATTGGGAAACACGAAGAAGACTCGTGTGGAGGAAAATGTTACGTAGCGCAGATGGGACGCTGAGTAGACTACCGGCGCACAGGAGCATCAGCTGATTATCAAAAGTAATGAAACGGCCAATTTGCCAGCGCATTGCGCAGCCGGCCTGCTCCTGTGAGACGCAATTTCATCTAACCAAGATATTAGAAGCAAGAACATTTGCACGAGAGATTTTGGAAGCGTTTTTTTATCAGACGGAGAGGTTGCGCCTGTGTATAAGTGACACATCTATATCGCTGTTCAGTGCAGAAATGTCTTTCGTGATTAATCAGATCCATTAGAAAGTTCTGCGGAAATGCGGGGAAGGGTATCTATCTTTCTTTCGATTTGTATGCGCCTGCGCATTTGGGCTCTCTTGTAATTATATAGTTTGTAACGCCCAACGTTGCAACCAGTTGGTACTCTTCGCTCGATTTTTCTGCGTGTCTCTTCCTGTGACGTGTCCTGTTTCCCAATTTAGCGCACTTAGCAATCAGTCATTATTATGAGTACTGGCGAGTCTGTGCGACATGTGTTAATATACCTACCTTATTACTATGATCTACGCGTGAAGAATTATAAGAGAGTGGGAAAATGAGATCAAGGCGGAGCTGCGGGCTACAATATTAGATTTCATAAAATAACGAACGCCTGTAATATTAGCGGCGTGATGCAATGTGCGGGCAATTCACGGGCTCTTTTCATCGATGTGACACTAGCGGTACGGTTGTAGTTCTGAGAGGCGTCGTTCTGAAGTTCAATTGTACTACTAAGTTTACTAGAGCTAGAATGTATCCCATATAGAAGCCGGGTATTCAAGTTTAGCTGATTGGAGCACGTTGAATTGAGCTCGCTCGCTGTGTCTTGCAAGATGCTAGCTAGCTGATAGGAGCGTTAACAGGTCAGTGGTTTAGCTAAGCAAGACGCGATTAGAGTGTTCGCAAAACGGGATCGAAACGAGATAAAAAAATGGTGACGGGTTAACCGCAGGCGTAAATAAATTTACGAGGTAATTCCCATTTATGCAAAATGCTAGATCATGTAAATCGTAACACCTACGTAACTCACACGGGTGTGTTGACTATTTCTCCCCCCCCCCCCCCTATTCGTAGGGAATGTCATTAGCGATCATCATCAGCATAATAATAATCATCGTCCTAGTCATTATCATTGGCGAGGTGGCAGGAAAGGTTGCTTTGTCGGTCGGCTATTTCACCCCCCTCCCGACAACTTTTCTTTTTTTCTTTTTATTTAATGTTAGCGTACTAGCGCGCGACAACCACGCGGACAGTACAAAAGAAGCAGACAAACCGTCCTTGCGTTTTTGTGTGCCAGTATAGGCTAACATGGAACACCAAAGATTCCAACCCTTCATTCTTTCGTGTCTTCTTTTATTTATTCCTTTTAAATATCCGGACACACGTGCTGTCAGAATCAGATACAAAAAAAAAAAAGAGGTCAAGAACCCATGCTATGTCGGTAGCCTGCGGCTCCACGTCGTCGCTTTCTTGCTTGCCTACACACAAGAGAAGCGATGGAGTCGGGCCTGGATTCCTCGACTCGGTTGCAACAGCAGCAGCAGCAGCAACAGCAGAAGCGCAAGAATGTCTCACTTTCTTCTTGTTCGCCTTGCTTCGAGGTACTTTCCTACAGGTCGGCACTAAGCTCCATGAAATTATACGCCTGGGACAGGCGTAGAAACTGCCCTGTCCCCACGCCGATGTAATATAATACTTCCGTGCTGGTCACCGCCACGATGCTTTCGGCGATGAGACTAGTTGCTTTCGCGTCTCCCTTTGTCTACCCTCGTTTATTTTGTATTTTTGCGTTTAGTTCTGCTTCGTCACAGTGGTGCGGCAGTGGTAGCGGTGGTGCGATTGTGATTCGTCGTGCCGGATTTATTCACCGAGGAGCGACATCCGCGCTTTCTGTGCTTTCGTTAGGCTTAGTGTGTTCCCGAATCCCCAAGAGTGTCTGCTTCTTCCCCGGAGGATACCGGCGAACAGGCACGGAAGGTCAATGGTCTGGTATAATCGGGGGGCACGGTATAGGGGCCCTCACAGCAGTTTGGATTTGTGAGATGGAACGACGAAATTACACGGGAAGAAATTAAAGCAGAAGAAAACATTTGTAGCGATGCATTGTTCGAATTCTTTTTGACGTAGGAGATAAAAGAAAAAAAAAGAAAACTGTGAATGGTTCTAAGAGAAGCGCTTACAACCGGCACCAGGGATGTTCCGCTCTAGAATACATAGCGGGTTTATTCGCATTTGGTGGTTTGGTACGAGGAAGTTCTAGGAGCTATAGACCAGGAATTGGACAGGGTAAATTAACACCTCTTTCAGCTATCGCTTCGTCGTGTTCTTGAGGTCTTGTTCTCGACTCCCGCTATTGCGGCGGCTACGTTCTGATTTGGGTTGGACAAGGCTGCCTAATGAAAACCGTGACGGGTGGTCAATGTTAATCCGAAACTATGCGGAGAGGCCATTTGTAGGCTAGGCGCAGCTTTGGGACATTACACATCAGACTGGTGAACGCAACAGCTCGCGCGCGAGACCGTTACCGGAAGTGCGCCGCTCAGCAAAAACGCGCGTGCGCGCGCGTGAGAGAGAGAGAGAGAGAGAAGAAGGCGAGGCCCGTGACGTATTCGTCACGGGAGCTTCCGGCTCCGGTGTGGGAGAAAGCAGGCAAGGAATTTCACTTGCGGAGGCTAGACGGTGCAAGATGAGAGTGTCTGTGCTGGCGGTGGCGCTCGCCTCTTGAAATCATGGGCTCGCGGCACTTAAAATGTTTCCATCTCTGCTGTTAGTGAACTAATTTGAAAAATTATTGCGGTAGCACGCTCTTTCGAGGGCTCGTAACACGTTCCAGCGTATAACCAAAATTTGCTATGTGGCCTGGTGAGGAGCCCTTTAATTAAAGTTCTCGTACCACTTCGCTGTGAAGTATTGGATTTTAGCAGCGTCTACTCGGTCCAAGTTATTTTTTTTTTGGCTGTGTATTCTAAATGGGCCAAAGACTGAAGCTAGGAAGTTTCGAGAATTTACGGCGCCACGACGACCCAAACACTAAAATATTTCGAAAACGTCACAGTGACGTCCAGAGCAGAGCTCAATCAGACAAACACAGCGCTAATATTGCAGTAACCAATGGCGTATTCTATTCGTTGGCTGGCTGGTTGGCACCGGCCTAATCGTGAACACGTTCTCTTTTCTTTAAATGTTTTTTTCCGTACAAGAACACTCCAGGAACACAAAAAATAGACTCTATAAGACATTGCGCTTAAACGAAGCGCCACGAGCTGTCGCTACCGTCGTCCGGTAGTCCGGTATTACGCAAACGCCCTTGCAGGAATACCGGAATACCGGACGCGCTGAAACGCTCTCCAGTCAACCTATTACCGCGCAATAGCCGATTATACAATTTCGAAACGGTATACTTTATCGGTATATGAACTGAATGAATGTTTTTCTTTAGTTTGCCTTTCCGAATCATTTCGGCGTTCCATTCCGGAAGGGAGGCCTCCCTATAGCTGAGCTAGGTCGAAGCGCGCGCGCTCAGAAACCGGTCACGTTTTGAGTTCCTCGATACCGCGGCCGGCAGCGTCGTTGCGTGATGTGTAAAACGCGAGGCAGATCGCGTGCGCCCGACGTTCTCCCCCTCCGTCACCGCTGACCTCGCGCAGCACGCGTTTTGAATGATCGGCTACCTCGGCAAGGCCGTCTCTCAGAAAGGTAAAACAAGGCCGTCACGGCGACGATCATTTCCCCCCCTCCCCTTCGAAGCTCGTTTCGCGAAGCAGCTCTCTGGGCTGCTTCCAATGCAGTGATGCTGGGAAAGCTTGCTCCGCTTTCGTTATTTCATTGTTGTTTATCCGTAGCTTTTTTTTTTTCTATTTCAACAAGCGGCCCTTTCTCGGTCACGTGTGCAGTGCAGGGCAACGCCCCAGCCCCGCACGAGCAGGAAAGTTGGGGGGAGAGGGGTTTCGCGGTGCGCAGCTATAGAGGAGTTACACAAGCTACAAAAGCTACAAGAGAAAAACGAAAGCAACGGCGATGAACGTCAGTGATGGGGAATGAAAGAGAAAAAAAGGAATTTCAGCCGGAGAGATTCCTGAGACGGTTGCAATGGTCTGTTTTCAAAACGTTTTGGAATTTGCTTGAGTCTCAGGCGGGGAGGAAAACAAGGGCAAACAAGAAAGACGAGACAGAAACGGACGTCAGAAAAAAAAAAAGAAGCCACTAAGAGGAAGACAACCAGAAAGACAAATAAAACAGTGTAGATATTACCTGTGCAGTAAATGCTATGCCAGGCAGGAATATGTGGCTGCAAGCGATACGGGAGGGGGGGGGGGGGTCGATAAGGGGATGTAGCATCGATACACACCCCCTTTTCCGGCATAAAATAGGAGACAGAGCGGTAGTACAGTGGCGGACGCGTACTAGCAAGCGACACGGCACGCAGGAAATGAAGTTACAAAAGATGAAGATTGAATGAACGGATCAAATATTAAGAAAGAACCAAAGTGGCCGAGGGCGTATTCTGTAGCTGGCATTCATATTCGTCAGTTTCGCGAGCTGCCGATGTGTAGCGGTGAGCGGTAGTCTAAGAGAAGCTATTTCTCGATCTTT
Organism: Dermacentor silvarum; assembly: GCF_013339745.2. Lineage (NCBI taxonomy): Eukaryota > Metazoa > Arthropoda > Arachnida > Ixodida > Ixodidae > Dermacentor > Dermacentor silvarum. The sequence goes on along the minus strand of NC_051158.1, from coordinate 51,636,857 downwards.
CAAAGGAAAGACTGTAAATTAAAAATACAACAACAAATAAATGCAGCAAAGAATCGGAAGCAACTTTGATACATAAGGAAGAAAGGAAGGAGAGGAAAATAAAAGAAAGAATAAGAGTGACAAAAAAAGGAACTAAAAGTATTGAATGACGGCAAAAGAAACGAGAAAGATAAAGAAAAGGGAAGCGAAAACCATAAGTAAAACTTAGAGCACGAAAGAAAATTAGAACCGAAGAGGAAATAGAAAAGAAGAAAGAGATAGAGAAAGAAAGAATGAATTGAAGGAAGAATGAATGAATGAATGAATGAATGAATGAAACAATGGATGAAATAAATAATGGAAAGAAAGGCAATGAATGAACGAAAGAAAAAAGATTTTGATACAGTTTTCAATAAAAGAAAGAAGTAATGAATGGAAGATGGAAATAATTAGACAAATTTGAACGAAGAATGAGGAATAAAGACAGAAATAAAGATATGGAAGCCGGTGTCACATACTGCAGCCAAAGAAAGAGAACTTGAAAGCACCGAGAAGTTAGCGAGAGCGATATCAAAGACAGCGAAACCGGCTTCTCGCCATATATTTCTACGCGCCGTCGCCTTCACGGGACGGGGTCCTGTTACCTCCCCCCACTTTCCTCTCCCTCAGCGGCCGATCGCATTCTCCGAGGGCGTGTGTGAGAGCACGTGGTCTTAAAAAGCAGATCGGGGCGCGGCGGTAGCACGGCTGGCAGCCAGCCGGGAAGGCAGGGCAGGTACGCCGAGGAGGAGTCGTTTTGCACATTGCCTTGTCGCGTCCTCAAATCGGGGTCGCACTGCGAAGCCGCGGCGCTTCAAATGCAACGCGGTGCAGTGAAATGCTTCGGACACGCGTGGCACAGACAACGAGCCGTGGCCGCGTTTTTCCTTTCTGCGTTTTTTTTTTGTTTCTTCTTTCTTCTCCTCGTCCTTCTTTCTTCTTCCTTTCTCTGCGTTATTTTTACTTGCTTCGTTCTAGTTTGTGCTCTTGTCGCCCGATGGGCGCTTTCTCTCGCTCCGCTTAAGTCGGCAACGCGTCAACGTCACGTGACTTTGGACGAAACGTTTCCTGCACTCGAAGTTGCGTCGCGAGCAGTTTTGAGCGAGTGCCCCAGAGTTGAAGTTGAAATACGCAGTTGAGAAATTTCACGGGGACCATCGTGGGAACAGTCAAGCTGCCGTATGCAGATTTTATCCCGCCATCCCCACCGCTTATGTGCATCACTGTACTTATGTGCTAAAATAAACTTCAATTCAAGTGAATTCCATCATCGTCATCGGGGGTCATCGTCAGCCCTATTTTACGTTCACTTCATCAGGACGAAGGCTTCTCTCAGAGATCTACTATATGCCCTTAATTGTCTCGCGCCAACGGACACACCATCCTCTGCTTGCAAATTTTCCTAATTCCATCGCAGCACCTTGCTATTTCTTTGCCTTTCTCGACTGCGCTAGCCTTTCGTTCGCACCTATTCCGTAACTCTAATGACCCACCGGTTGTCTTCCGTGTATACGCATTACACACGGGATTCCCAGCTCCGTTTCTGCCTCTGAACCACAACTATATATACAGTACCGGCTACCCCCGTTTGCTCGCTAATGCACACCGCCGTCTTCCTGTCCCTAGACGTTACGCCTAACTATCATTTTTAAACCGATAACATTAAGGGCCACGTTACGCAGAAAGCACGGCGTCACCAGCGTTGGTCGTGCGTTGACTGGTGAGCGAAAATTGTCTACCAATCACTGCGCGGCTCGTTTCTACCAATCACAGGGCGGCGCACGCCGTGGGTGCCGCTCGGTTTCAGCACCACCAGTGCTGGGGAAAGAAAAAGAACCAGAAAGCTTGTCCTTCGGGCATAGCGTTCGCCGCGAGTGTTTCCCGGTAAAAATTACGGTTGCATAAGCTGCAGTTGCCGGGAAGCGCGACAAGCAGTCAGGGACCCTTTAATGCTACCACGTTCTACTCTTAAAGGCGAAGCTTAAGCGTCTCCCAAGTTTTTCTTTAGATCAATCGCTCATAACCATTTGCCACCAAACGCATGTAAATATCGTTTGGAAATAAACGCCTTGCCAGTATAACCTAACTTAGTGCTGGTCGTAAGTGTCTTCGCAAGTTGCTGCTTGTAACTAATCGCCATCGTAACTGCCGTGTTTCCAACCCTAGCAAGTATCCACCGAACACGAAATTTTCGAAATGAGAAGTTAGGTGTCCATCAACGCAGTGACGAAGGAATAATTATCATTCAGTCCGGCATACGAAATTAAAATATCATTTGCCCAAGCTGTTTTCAGAAGAGAGAGGCCTACAATATTAAATGGTCGCAGGAAAGGTTTTTCCCGACCAATACGCGTGCCATATTTTCCATCAATACGACATGTATTCGCACACTAAGTGGTACACGAAACGACCCCACGCACATACTAAACAACACACGTACAAAGCGAACCCTAGCGAGCACTTTGGCTGCAAGGTGAAGCGTCTATAGTCAAAGTCAGTGCCTCGGCGAAAGACTGGGAACTCCTCCGTATGGACGAGCCATTACCGTCGCAATCAAATGTCGTTTGGTTATGTCAGGCGCAGTCCTCCATCGCCACTTCATTAGTACCACACTGACGGCGAATCTCCACTCTGCGTTCCTTTTCGCTTGGCTCGGCTTCTGTCGGCTCGCGTGCCCTTTGGAATAGACATGGGCGTTGGTTAGTAATGAGGCGGCTGGGCAAGCATTTGCGGCGGGTCTTTTTCGCCGAGAGCGGCCGCTGAATATTTAATGTTCGCGGAACCGTCCTCCTCCGCCCTTCCTTTCGCTTTGATGTTCTAGCAATGCTTTCTGCCGAGACTTCTTCCGAACAAGAAGGGACTCCCCTACATACGATGGGGCAAAGTAGAAAGACACGAAGCAAGTTAAGTCGACGGGTTTCAAACAGAAATACTAATGCGCGTTCCGATTGTCAGCTGTCCTCCACTTTTTCTTTTATTTTTCTTTCTTTTTTTCTTTTCTACTGCGATTCGGAGCTGCATTAAATGAAGCGGTCGTTCCGCGGCTTTCGCGACTTGCATCATTATCGTCGCACAGCCTCACGTGGCGTGGCCGATGAAGGATTTCTTTTGGTAGATCTCACTTGTGGCGATTGGTTCGCGACAGCTGCCTTATATACTGCTCATGAGATACACTGCCTTTTTCGGAATCGGTCACGGTAGAGAGTCCTGCGAACAGGTTTTACTCTAACGATCAATGCCTTACTAACCGACTATACTGAACGACTGGATCCTTCCAGGAGGGACACCCCTGCAAACCGCGAAGCGATGTACGACAGCTTGCTGCTCTGCCTTTTGATGGGCGACGCAATTCACCTAATCAAGGCACCTCGCCGGAAACACTCCAAGGGTTGCCTTATATGTTGGCCGAGGATAGGTTGAAGATTTGGCGGATGCCGGAAGACCGTATTAACAGGAGGCGAACGATGACGTTCATTGTAAGAAGCCCACTGTTGTTTAATATTACTTAATTGCAGACGTTAGAAAAGCAACCTTTACATGTATTTCTGATCACTGGCCGTAAAAGCTTCACTCAAGTTACGATTTCTCATATATTCCGAACGAACCTTATTTGTATCTCTCTCTACAAGAGCTCTCCATGGATACTTGAACAGTCTCCAGACACTCACCTCTCCCCATCGTTTGTCTAATTACACTGGAGTGTGAATGGACCAAGGAGGCTGTAATGCCTCCTTGGATTGGACACGCTGCAATGTATGCTGTGTGCAGTGGACACACTGCAATGATGATTGGACACACGCCACTTGCAGCAGTGGCGGCAGTGACGTACAACGAGCCCATAAAGTGACGATGGCCAGAGTTTACATAGTTCCAAGCTCACTATCGTAAATTCTCGCTGCGCAGAGAGATCTCTTGTATGAGCACCTTGCGGGAACGCCAGTCCTCCAAGGGAAACGTTCCCAAGCTCGTTGGCACGTCTGGGCCGTTCACGAAATGCTCTCGGCCGAGATTCCGTAAAGGAGCGATGACCTGACTCCAAAACAACGACACCGGTCCCGCGAACCGAACCGCGGAAGTTACAGACCGGGGTATTCCCCCATTTGAAAAATCCTAAACGCCATGCGTCCCACTCGCTATATATGGCCAACTGCCCTTGTTGCGGTGGCGGCATACCCACCCTAATACATGTAACCCGGGAGTGCACTAAGCATCTTCTAAGGCCGAATAACAATAACACAATGGAGCAGTGGGAGGATCAGCTCGCCCGTTCCGGCTTGACAGGACAAACGTCTTCACGTGGCCAAGGTCAGGCGCGCGGCAGAGGCCAGCGGGGCCCTGGACTGAGGGGATCCGACCACCCCTCCTTAAAATCTTTTCAAATAAAGGTTCTCTCTCTCTCTCTCTCTCTCTATATATATATATATATATATATATATATATATATATATATATACGCACGAGCTCGCCTGCTTGTTCGCTGCCCGTTAGCCACGGTGCCCTTCGCGGCTGTAACTCTTCGCCTCGCCGGTCTTGGTGATGGTGCAGCGTCTCCTTTGACAGCCATTGCTCTTGCACACTTTCCTCGCTCTCACACAACCCATAAACTGAACCCGCGGTTTTTCTGCAATTACGAAACAGGTAGCAAGCGTTTCGGTACCCCCCTTGCAAGAGAGCTTCCACGCTCCTCCATCCGTATCCTATCGTAACGACTTACAGACGCATGATCCAAGACATCTAACGACCTCCCAGGCGGAGTTCTTAAGGGTCTCTCACCGTGCCGTATCGGAAATTTCGGTTATTGTAAGGTGGAAAGCTGGGCGAGATTGAAATTGATGCATTCGTTGAATCAGCGCTGAAAACGATGGCAACACAAAAAAAGGAAGGCCACAGGACAGAAAAAAAAAAAAAACAAAGCAAGACACCACCTGCGTTCGCATGTCATTAGGACACACGGAGTAAATCACCAAGCATTGGCGTCTCACAATCAAAGAGATACAGGGCTCCCATACGCAATCATCGCGCATATTTTTTTTTTTATTTGAAAGTCTTCCACATGTTCACGAGCTTTTTGTCCTTGTGCTTGAGGGTGATTTTAGTTCTACCGAAGAAAGACTTACAACTGCATGCTTCAACAGTGTGCTGAAAGATGGTGGCAGGAGTTCCCTTTAAAGTATTATAGTGGTGCACGCAGGCGCTCGTTCAGGCCAATGCAGGCTTTTCAACAAGACATGCGGGTGTCGTAAACGACTCCAAAGGGCGCAAGATACGAAATCGTTTCGATAGAACTACCAGCAGTAGTTAACCTCAGTGCCTTCCTCTCAATCGCGACGCGGTTGCTTTCCGCGCCGATTCAAAGAATACGTCCTGGTTACTCACTGCAAACTGTAAAACGCTGTCTAGGGAACGTTCTACCGAAAGGATTTTTCAAATCGGCCCATTGTTAGACGAGATGTGAGAACTAAGAATGCCGATTTTTCATGCTTCCAAGAGGCCAGCTTCACTGCGAACATAGGCACAATCCCCCTTTGCCTTGGACTACCAGCCACCAGCGACGTTGCTTTAATGGAGCCGAAGGACCACGTCACGCTGACGTCATGAGCCCCGCCTCCTCTTTTTGTCTTCTTTCTACTCTTCCTCTTTCGCTGCGCCGCACACTTCCAGTGGCAGTTTCGAGGGATCTACATTGGATGATTTATCGAAGTCACGTGTCACAATCGGTGACGTTGCAGGCATTCTGTATGACGCGAACGCGCCTTCGGTGTGACGTTGTGTCTCTGCAGGGACGCGACGCTTGCTCCATAGGTAAGGGCGCATGGGCTACGCATGCACGCACGCACACGCATACGCGCACACGCACACACACACACACACACACACACACACACACACACACACACACACACACACACACACACACACACACACACACGCGCGCGCGCGCGCACGGCGATGTAGTCATACCTCGCAAACACGATTGTTAGTGCGTGAGCTACGCACCACGCTTGTCTAATTGCAGCGCCCAGACTATAGGTGATGACTCTGTAATGACCAATGTGTCATAGTATGCGTAGATGCTGCGCTGTTTGATGCCTGAGAATGATGATTCAAGCGCGGGACACCTTACGCGAAGCCCATAGTTGCGCATCTTTATATGCTCGAGTAAAGCTACAGCTGTGGCTACAAGAACAAGTCAATTACTAATAAATACTTACTATACGAACTTAAGTAATTACCCGTGGTATAACTATAAATGTCGTTGAAGCCACCGTTTATAGCCTTCGTCAAGACAGAAACTGCGAAAACAAGTTCGCATGTCGAAACGTTGGCTTCAGCTACATTCTTTATTTCACCTATATCTAATTATACTTTGTCTCCATCTTTTTGTTGTGAACCTCCCTTTTGTTTCGTATTTACACTAATTGCGCCTTGAACTCGGATAACATTTTATTGATATTTTTTATGCCTTAAATAAGTGCGAACATGTCTTTCCTAGTTTCCTTGCTGTAGACATTTGTGTAGGCATTCCAAGGTTAAAGGCCATTGCGCCAGTCCACTCCTCCACGCCTCACGCGTATACCTCCCCGTTTTCTCCCAGAGTTAGGACATTCCGGTTAAATACGCACACACCTCCTCCCCCCACCGGTCTCCTACGACTACGATCTCGTACTATACGGCTAGACATTCTACATAATTTCGATGCTCACGCAGGAGCCCGCCTCCATAGCAATGACTTCAAAGACGGTCGCCTACGCGTCCCTGGTTGACACCGCTGTTTATCCAATGAGGCAACCCTGTACACGCGACGGCGTGACGTTGAGGAGAGGCCGTCGGGCCATATGCACTATAGCAAGCTCCACAGGCACAGACGTACAGAGACCTTTAAATTACCCACTCGCAGACCGGGGCTACCTCTAACGGTTTGCCGGCGGGCATGCTCATATACTTTGTCGAGTAATTAATGAGCACGCGGGTCGCTCTCGTGTAGTGCGTTAGAAACTCGGCTGCTTTGACGGCCAGGCTGCAATCGTGCTCTTTATTTATTATATCTTAACCGCTTTCGAACGCATTCCCTGCTAATTTTCTTTCTTTCTATTGGCTGTTTCATATTTAGAGGGTCTGCCTTTTTAGTGGCTTTAACCCCTTCCACTTAGGAAGCTACATGTGTTCGAGCTAAACCGGGTGCCCCGGAAAACAGGTCGCGTGGTGATTGAGGAGAACACTTATTGAGCGGCATCGCATATGTTTTCGTTCTGGCTGTCAGTACAATCTGGACAGTTTTTTCCCCCTCCTGTCTACAAAGAAGCATTCATATTTTGAAGAAGGGGGGGGGGGGGGGCAGCTAATCGTCCGTGTCCAGATTGCTACGTTCTGAACGCAGCGCGACAACTGAATTCCTTTTTTTTTTTCAAGCGAAGCTTGTATACGCTAGCCTGTGCCGGTGTGTAACGCTAAGAAAAAAAAGAAAAAAAACCATGCTGCTCTCAGAGCTGCACAGGTATAGTCGGCACACGCTCGCGCCACTGCTCCCGCGTTCGTCGTCGTAGTCAGTTTCCACAGCTGGCTGTGTTGCCGCTCATCATTCCAGCGTAGCATTTCACTTCTCTTCTGTCGTCGTAATGGGGACGCCGCGTTTACGGGAGCATAAGCCATTCACTGTCTTAAGTGATCGGACAGATTTAATTTTGAAGCAATTTAATTTCGAAGAGTCGCAAGCGGCAATGGGCGGGCGAACGCTGCTAACCACGCCGCCGAGCAAACTCGAGACATCGAACGCCAGCGACAACGGCGGACTGCGGGCATACCGTCAGTGACGTCATTCTCTCCGTCACAGCGGAACGTGTATGTAACCTCATAATTGAGAAATACTTTAATGAACTCTCGACATTAACCAAGTCATAAACACCGGGGCCGCACGTTTCTGCTTCGCTGGTTAACCATCTTCACGGAGTGGAAGGGCGGACGAATTTCCTTTTTTGTTATGCGACTGTCTTTTCTGTGGGAAGTCGGCACTCTTTCCGAGTTTCTGTACTTACTAAGACACTTTTTTTTTTAATTTAACAGCGTGTTGTAAAATTCTACACTACGTCTGGCGATTAGAGGGAAGTACTGGATCGTTTCTGTGCACCTGTTGGACAATCACGCAAGCTTTCTGCGGGTGGTAGAATCATTATAACAAAATTCGCAATAATTGCTTATCGACTGAGTCAGACTGGCGCAAACATATTGTAGGATTAGTACGAGGATTAGTTGGCCTGTATAAGGAACACTATTGCGGCATGGCAACCTGCCACTAATCTAATCCAGATAAAGAAATTTGTGTAGAAATCATCGAAACCATCAAGCTTCCTCAAAAATTGCGAGAGGAAACTCTGACACTGCGACTGTTCGACTATCACGGGAATAATGGTTGGTACATTGATCTCTCTGATATGATCTGTCTGATATGATCAGTCTGATATATCTGTCTGATATATTCGCACTTGTGGCTTCAACGTTTCTTGCGACGTTATTTACTGCTATATGGATTTCTAAATTTCCAAGTGCTGACAATTTTCTCACTATAGGCAGGCAATTAGCGTCTCCACACATGCGAAATCGTAGCGAATTGCTGCATTTATAGCCCAATATTTTTCGAAAATGTTCGATATGTGGTGTCCAAACCCGATTATGATGATGATGTTTTAATGGCAGCCGCTTTGGAACGGGGTCGGTGACAAATAGTCACCTAGCCTGCTTGATTTATTCAGGTATGCTATACATGATTTTTTTTTGTATAGCATACCTATACCTGTGAGAGCCGCGGACCCCGATTTGCGGGAGCGCGATGTTGAGGCCAAACTTCAGCGCCGTCTAGCCCTCCAGGAACCCGACAACGGTGGTGCACGCCTCGGCAACGCTAGCGCCAACTTCCCCGGTGCGACGGCCAGGTTCCAATGCGAGTTTCTCAACCGGAACTTCGGAGCCAGCTGCAGTGCGTGTGACCGGTTGTGGTTCGAGCACAACGCGTTACTTGTCAGTGCAATTCGTTCCGAGGAACACGGAAGAACCATACGACAAGCTTCGCTTACCCCCACTTCCTCGACAGGGGAGAGGCTACTGATTTATTTTTCTTTCTAAAAATATAGGGAACGTGTACGAAATACTTATGCATATTCTGTCAAATATGGATGTAACCCTTAAAGAAAGCATATATTTAACTGCGTAGAAAATTGTTTATGCGAATTTCCCCATATGGAACCTGATCTCCCTCACGACCGCACCAGAAGCCATTGCAGAGTCGCGCCGTAAGGTTAATTCACTCGTTGTATTCGTACGATAACAGGATGTCCTCATTAGGGCCTACTTGGATTTGGATACCATTTTCTATCGCCGCCGTATGGCGAGCTTGTCGATATTTCACAAGCTTTTCGACAGTTCACGTCGCCACGCACTCGCACATTCGACCTTCAAGCATGTCGCTGTGGAAAGGCCATCAGCTAAATGTTGCTGATGTCTAGTTTTCGTGCACTTTATTCTCTTTTTTCGTGGTCTATGCCTCGATTTTCCGGCTCCATGATGGAGGTCAACTCAGAGTTTGTACCGCTGCGGCAGGGAAAGCCGATTATGTGGCCGGTATCAAACGTCAATCAATGAGCGGCTAGGCAACACAGCCCTACGAGCCAGTTGGAACTCGCCACAGGACGTCGGCGTCGGTAGAGCAGGCGCAGATTATAGGAATATGCGTCGGATGTAATGCATACGATAGAAGTACTAAGATCGGGTGTCGTAATGTGTTTCAAAAGGATCGGGTATTGCAAAGGAATTACATCGGATGTAATGAAGGTGGTTTGCAGAGAATAGGGTAACTTTCGGGCAGTGGCAAAACAGACTCCTAGTATCTTCAAAAGGCCTCGCTTTTAACATCGAAGCTGTTCTTAGTCGACCCTTCGCCGTCTGTCCGGCGTAACGCAGGTCACGAGACCGGGAGAGGATGAAAGCCGCGCTGGGGCAGGGCAGGTCACGTGACCAGCAGAGGAGGAGATGCGTGCTGGGGGAGGAGGCGACCAATGAAAGGCCACGCGCTGGGAGGAGGAGATGACCAATGATAGACCGCGCTGGGCGCGAGGAGGAGAGGCGATAAGAGCAGGTGTTTCTGTGCGGCGCGCCCTTTCGGATAACGCGCAACGCATATAGCCTGCTGCCGACGCCGTTCGCGTTTCTCCGCGTTCGCGCCGAACGCCCGCGGTGTCCGTGACTGCAGCCGATGCCTCTGGCGGCGCCTCGGCAGGTTTCGACCAGAGAACTGGACACTCGTCGAGTAGCATCGGAAGTCGCTGCCTCTTCTCGCCTCGCAACGTTTCAATATAGCATAACCTCCTGTTGTAGATCTGTGTTTACTTGTGCTTACGCAATCGCATCACGTGCAACATATGCACATGTAACACTCGTAACACTCGGTGTAACTAACACAGCTTCGCTGTTCGACCGTCTTCACGTAGTGGAAGGGGCGGTGATTTTTTTTTTTTTGATGCATCAGTTGCTAAGATGGGTGTACATCCGCGAATTTGCTTTCTTTCTGTTTTCCACGTTTAATTACTCCAGTGTAGGGCAGCATACCGGGCGCGCGTTTGGATTGACCTCTCCGTTTCATTCCTCTCCTAGCTTTCTTCTCTCTCTCTCTCAACTTCCTGTTCTTCCAGTGCAGTAAGCAGTGTTGTTATTGCACAGAGGATAAACCAATAGAGCGGCAGGGAAGCGCTGCAAGAACGACAGACCGAGGAGAACAGAGGGCAGCACGCAGGTCCCGAGAAGAGCTGTCAAATGTGACAGAGTAATTATCGATGGCTTCCGCTGTGCTAACCCGTGGCTGGCAGGCGCGGTGTTGCCACCGCGTAGGCTCGGCCGGAACGAACGAGGCAGCTTTCGAAAGCGGTCATACACGGCCACCGAATGTATATATAGGCAAATGGCTAATCCAGCCGAGTTGCGGAGAGGCACGTGCAAAGAAGAAGTAATAACAAATCAAAATAGCGATTGACCAATTTGTTGGTCAATCGCCAAATCGCCGTAGGGAGCCTACATGCAACGCAGCGTTGCATGTAGACTCCCTAGTAAATAGTTTACACCCTTAAAATTGAGAAAGGGTGCAGCTTCTGCAATCGGCCCGTAATTCACACTCTTACACCCAAATAGAGTGTAAGGTTCTGAGTTACCGACAGATTTACACTCGTTCTCACTTTAAGGATGTAAATTATTTTACAGTGTAGAAACAGGTCCTCCTGCTGGTAGAGGGGGCCGGATAAGCCGGAAAATGCGCACATTCGAAAGATGGTTGGCGAGATTGCCCCGAATTTCCGTACCATTTCGCCGTATTATCGTAGATTTTGAGGACGTCTGCTTGCGCCTAGTTATAACTCTTTATTGGTATAGAGACGGACAAAGAGCGCAGTCTGAACGAGACACAGAGTGAAATTTAGCAAACTCAGAGAACCTTAATCGCGGTGCAACTGCTCAAGTACAAGAAGATGCTTTTAAGAGCCGTGACGTTACAATGACGTCAGCAGCGCCGTAGTTTGAGCGCAAAATTGAAACGAAAAATGTGATGTATAGCTGCTATTTTCTGCTCTAGGAATTAACCTCTATATCACATAAACGTTTATACAGCGGCAACATTTATTCTAAGTGTGAAATCGAGAAAAGAGGAACCAAACATAACGTACCTCGCATTTTTGTTCATAGCTCGCCTTTGTGTCTGTGTGCGTGTGTGCGTATGTGTGACACGTAAAACCCCCAAATGTACTTTTATGGCGATATAAATTATATGGACACTCCAAGCGGATTCCTGCCATCGGCGTCGTCGACGTCGCCGTGAGGTTCCGTATAAAGGCCAAGGGCGATAAAATTGTCGCCGCGCGCTGTATGCTGTATGTGCGCGTGAAAGCGCGCGAGGGACGCGCGCTTTCACGCGGAGCGAGCCCACAGCGGAGAGCAAACGCGACGTTTTCCTTTGCGCGAAGGGCCGTGGGGTGATGGGAGGGGGGGGGGACGTTGTTCTGTGGCACCAAATGCGTATCTTGCGACCGAGCGCAAGGGGAACTGCATTCTCGCAGGCGAAAGAAGGAAAGCGGGAAGGCAGCGCGGGAGGAAGGGGGTGCGGCTTCTGCACTGCGAGCAACTGCGTACTTGTACGTTGCGCGGCGGCGGGCGATCGCGCGCACCGTATTTTGAAAGCGGTCTGCAACACGTCTCCTACCTTTGTATGCGCTGTGCTTTCACCGCTCGGTTTCCGTTGAAGCGACAGACCGCACGAACCTTCGCTCGCTGCTGCTGGCGCGCTTGCTCATGCGAGCGTTTTGACAGCAGTTGTGTGCGGTCAGCGAGTGTGATCTATTCATGTTTGCTTGTGCGCGCCGGCACCACGCTTGTTAATTCAGTAAGTACGCGAATGTGTCCAAGTTTATACAGCCGATAAAACTACTATCCCTACTCCATGTAGCTCTCTACTAATTTGCTATCGCAATTGATGCTTTGCCTTTTGGGTGAAACTGCGATTTCTTTAAAGATGCTAAGTAAATTGTAGAAGGGAAGCGCTCGCACAAAGGTAAAACGTACCCATACAGACCGAAAAAAAAACGAAAAAAAAAAAAACGCGAGTGTTAGCACAGTTAAACGAGGTCACTTGAACGTATGAACCCAAGGAGTGCCTCCGTCACCTCCGGGTGTGACGACCGCATAGTCCGGCATTCGAAGATCGTCTTCAAGGCGTTCTATACTCCATCTCGCAAATAGTTTGCAGCTCTGTGGAAGATGCGGGACTCCTTAGGAAGGTCGAATGCCTCTCGATATGTCTTCAACCGTGCCGCGTCGTCTGCTCACCGCCACAGCGATTCACGGTATACGACGTGCCATGTGACATGTACAGACATGTACATGACAGATGTACGGACCGTGCGTTCCCATGGTCCGTACAGGTCACCTGTCGCTGTAACGTATCATATGTACCAAGTATAAACAAAATTTTCTATAATCCCGCGAGTTATCACAAAATTACGCCCGGAACTATATTGTGCTGCGCAAGGATATGACCTGTGTACGCCTCGTACCTTCGGTAGTGCTGCAAACGACTTGTGAGATCGGGTTTTTTTATAGGCGCTGTGGCGATCTTTGCATGCTGTATAGCGAGACCAATGGCGAAGAGCGCGGTCGGTGGTTTCCTTGTTGCCGCAGTCGTCAAAGGCAGCGCTGTCGACCATTGTGATACTGCAAGCAAATATGTAACTGTGATCACAGTCGTCGGTCGTCTAGTTTATTATCCCTCAAGCGTATTTATCTATTTATAATCATACTGCCAATACCGCGCACGAGATTTCTTGCTGGAAGTGCCCAAGAAGTATTGCGCATGATACAATAAAATCAGTAAAAAGTCGTACAGTATACAATCTATAGGGCAGTACAAGTGGTAGTACAAGGCGGCAGTAAAAGCACTAGTAAAACTACTTTAGTAAAAGGCACTATAGTTAACAAGCATACACACTAACCCACAGACGGCAATAACAGTCCGTCTTGCTTCGAGAAAGTTTCTCTTAGAATACTTTCGCTTAGGAATTCAATCTTCTGCAGGAGGAGACTGACGACAGCGCAATATTCCTATTTCCAAGCACCACATCCCGCTTCACTCTCCACACGTCACCCCCCCCCCCCTCCCCAAACACACCTTTACTCGTGTACCATTCGAACTTAGCACGCAATACGACGTGAAATGCGAAACCAAAGAATCGCGGACGCGTATTTGCATACCAGCCAAGTCAGTGCAAGTGGATGCACGAATTGCACGCGTGCGCTCACAGAACGCCCGGCTTACTCGGCAAGCTATAAAAGCACCTATATATATATATATATATATATATATATATATATATATATATATATATATACATAGTATTTAGCTGACGCCGACTTCGTCCGAAAGCCGGCTGTGCATTGACGCAGTTTTATTAATATTTTTTCTCCCTCTACTCTATATTTTTTTATCTCGCTGTCTTTCGGCACCCCAATCCTCGGCGCAAATAATGCGCGCATATTTTGCTCTCTCTTCTGTATGTCGGCTCGGAGTCCCGGCGAATCGCAACGTATTTACTCTGTGCCTTGTGTGTGTACCGTTGTATATACGTTTAATGCATGGTTTGCGACGTGTGTTTGGCAGGAAAAAAAAAAGAAAAGAAAGAAACGAATAATCCCCGACACGCGCCCCCTCCGTCGCGCTAATTGTCCGCTCTATTGCTGTAGCCGATAATAGCCTAATTGAAGGCGTTGGGCCGAACAGAAAATCATTCGTGATATTCAGCAATTGAATCTCGCGGATTTCATAATAGTGCGACCTGCAGCAGTCTTTTTATGTTCCGACTTCCGTGCTGTATTCATTGCCCAAGCTTAATTCTAGACTTCCTGATCAGACATCTAGTTCTTTCTTTTTCCCTATTCCTTCGTCCTATCTTCCATTTATACGTTTATATCCCATCATTCCTAAGTGTAGGCAGGCGTTATTCTTCTCCCGGTGGCAGTAGTCAGCATGTTCCCTAACTTTTTTTATCTCTGTCTGTTAATTGTATATATAGGTTTCAAACCAAATAATTCATAATAAGCAGGATATCTAATGGAGGAAAGAAACAGTCAACCGAAAGGAAAACATCTTTGTAGCGCATTTCGTAGTAAGGTGCCCCTGCATTAATTTGCGCCGAACGGATCAATTGCAGCCAATCGAGCGAGTGCACATTCGTCGGCCTGGTTTGTTAGCTGCACAACATTAAAGAAACACTTGGTCATTCGCTTCTGATTGTATAACGCAGCTACACTGACACTGTATTGAGACCACAAAAAAAAAAAAATTAGGACTAGTATTTCCGTAAGCCAATCAATTGCGAAGTCTTGTTATTTATGGTCAATTGTGCTGCTAATTAAATGGTTCATCCAGCGCTATCATTCATAGGTGCTCGCTGATTTAAAGAAGGTCGTAACCTTCTACCATCACAGGTGCATCACATGCTCACAATTGCCGGGAGAAAACAAAAATGTGCGTCACTTAAGCATCCTTACGTGATTTGAATGTGAAGGCATTATTACTTTTCTAATTATTTGGTTATGTCCATGATACGTGACGTCATACATTGTCACGTGTCCTTCATGACTCTACCTTAATCTACCTTACTCTAATTTTGACCAACCTTAATCCACCTTAATTCATCTTGCTCTAACTTGTTTTAATTCACTTTACGCCAATACACCTTAGTTCACTTTAATTCACTTTATTTCAATTTAATTCACAATATTTATCCATAATGACTACTAGTTAGCGTTTTTATACTATTTACTATCTTCTGTATTGCTACTGACGTCATACAAGACGCTGATGACGTACCATTGATTTTGGTACCACTCGTTGCGGACAACACCCGGCAACACCCTCAAGGGACATATAATGCTTTCGCATTACTAAAGCATACGCAAGAAAATAGTACTTTGATATCTGTGACGTCACACCGTCGTACCGACGCTGAAACTGAGTCCAGACGGCTCGGCTTGCGCAGCATAACGTCACGGGCTGCACTTGCATACAGTAGGCGGAATGACAAAACCACACGCACGAAAATGCTGTTTTGATAACCATGACGTAATGCTGATGTTCTGGAGCTGAAACTCCGGCGCTTAATTAAAAAAATGCAATTTGGGTGTTTACCTATTTCCAGTAACGATCAACCTCTTTCCCGCCAAATTAATTGAAATCGGGTATTCAAAGAATACTTCACCATGCTAAGCTAACTTAGTAATAACGTTTACAGTTTCTGTACACAATGCGATCGGTTTGAGAGGCAGTCGATTATTTTATGCGACCTTATCAATCCGACTGATGCCTTAGCTCCCATCCATTGGTAGCGCCTGCTTTTCTTTATCGCGCGTGACACTTGTTCTAATGGATGACCTCTTCCTGTTCTGTATTCACGTTAAACGCGGCTGATAGCGTATAGTTACCCGCTTCTTATGCTGCAGTCTAGTGCTTGCGGTGCAAGTGGTGAGCCACTCGTAAGTTACGTCACGTTCCTATTTTTTGCCATACGAGGCACGTTTGCCAGCAGTTAAGAACATCCAAGGATTTTCTCCTTTCTTTCTTTCTTTCTTTCTTTCTTTCTTTCTTTCTTTCTTTCTTTCCTTCTTTCTTTCTTTCTTTCTTTCTTCCGGTAACCGCGCGGCCTCAAGCTGGCCACCGAAGGCCGTGTTCGCGGCCGTATAAGATACGTATAACGCCGAGGCCCCGAGCCGGCGGTTGCCGTGGTATACGTGTGATCGACGAGAGTAGAGGGAGCCGGCCCGTCCGTATACGGTAGTGGTAACAGCAGCAGTAGCAGAAGGAGCAATTAGTAGTAGTAGTAGTAGTAGTAGTAGTAGTAGTAGTAGTAGTAGTAGTAGTAGTAATAGTAGTAGTAGTAGTAGTAGTAGTAGTAGTAGTAGTAGTAGTAGTAGTAGTAGTAGTAGTAGTAGTAGTAGTCCTAGTAGTAGCAGCAGCAGTAATAGTTTAGTGATAGTAGTAGTAAAAGTCGCAGTAGGCAATAGTAGCGCCGGCACTCATTTGTGTCACACTGGCACATAGCCAATCAAGTGGATTTGCCAATAGTCTGCTATCACAGGTAAAAAAAAAATAGATTATGTTTAAATGTAAAATAAAAGTAAAAGAAATGTAAGAGAGGAGGAGTGTTGCTTGGTGCAGGTGGACCTATCCTCGCGAAAGTTGCCGGCAATTACTCTGCCTGGACGCCGCCTTTGAACAGCAATATGCTCTGAAACACTTCGCAGTCCAGCTAATAACAGCAAATATCGAAAACAAGTTGACATGGAGCCCAATACATTGCGCGTTTTTCAAACCACGACCACCCACACGGCTCACCATTCACTTCGTAACCCTGTATGACGGAGGGACTTTAGAAGAAGCCGAAGCACCTCCCTCCTAATATCCGATGTCATCGCGGTAACAACATATCACTTGCGCTTCAGCCTTGCGCTTCAGTCTGTCTATTAGTATGTTACGTTCTGGAAGAGAAGTTGTGAATAGGTAGGTTAATCTCAAAGCGAGAACGGAATTTGTTCAATAATATAGATTAATGTAATTAAATGGTTAAACGAAAACACGCGAACACAAAGTTTTAGAAATTGAACTAAATTGGTCACGACAAGAAAATGAAGACAAAAGAGACGACATATAGTTGTTTGAAGTTAGCAATTACACTGTATGGAATCGGGAAATTATTTCTTGAATGGCTTGAGCTAACCTTTCCCGTCGCTGTTGCCCAGAAAATCGAGACGCCCAAGGATAGCAAAAATACGTTCGTCCTTTGTCCGCGTCAGCATCACACATTATGGTTCTTATATATCCAAAGGTTATCTCGTTGGAGACGTTGGACATTAAAAGACCAGTTCACCATTGGAAACAGCGCGGAGCCGTACGTTTCAGAAGCCGCACTACTTTCGTATGGCTTCCGCGGCGTCGTCTGCTTCGCATGAAACGGAGGGTACAGCGTACGTTTTAATTTAGCGTCTTGCGCAGCTCTCGCGGCCGGCGTATTATTGATGGCCGACGTACTGGCTTGGCTTACGTCCGCACTGCTTTGTCTTCCGGCTTCCGTGCATGCGACACCTAAGAGGGGGAAGCGCGCGTCGGGCATATGAATCTGAAAGATTGCGCTAATCTCGTCTCCATTGTCTCCTCGTGAAGGGAAGCTCCGTAGAGCTACTTCAACGCCCTCTCACTCTCTTTCAAAGTACGCGGACGTCAATTCGCTTCCCCGATCATCATTTATCTTTCCGCTGAGCCTGCGCACTCCATTTTCGTTTCGTGCGCGCTGGGCTATAGCGTTTCAGACTTCCTGTTTCGTACCTTAAGCGAAACACGAAGGAAAGATAGAAAAATGATTGCCCCTGCGGTTGACGTGAATCCGGGTACGCGGAATTCGCTTACGTCGCTCGGGTTAAAAACCGAAAAACGCGGGTGTACGTCTTCCGTCTTCGGAAAACTGTGTTTGTGGCAGCGAAAGCATATCGACATGACACGAGATGCGCATCTGTAACGTATGTATACGCCTTCGGCGTACTGTCAGCATCTGTCGCAGCGTTCAATAAATGTATTTTTATTAACCCTGTAATGTCTAACGTGTCATACATGTTACGCTTAGTTTGACGCCTCGGAATGCTGATTGAAGTACGGGAAACTTAATGTGAACCCCGTAGTTTGGTTTTCTGATAAGCTGGAGTGAAGTTTCAGCTACGAACAGTTTGACAACACTATGGTTAATTAATAAATTAACTTAGTAATTAAGTTATAACCGTAAAACGTTTATTCGGGATTTTTGTTTGTTCTACTAGTGTATTCCCCATGAGAAGAAATAAATGTCAACAATTTGTTCCAATTTTTCTTGATGTGGAACTGTGTTTGGGCATCGCAGTGTTAAATGGAAACTTTCTTTGTGAGCCCCGCAGGAATTTTCTGACCGTGGCTAGGTGCTGCTCGTCTTGCGGAACAGCTCACACGCAGGACAGCGCTACCACCTTTATGATCCTTACAGGTGTCCTTACTGCTGGCCTTGTTTTCTACGGAATTACTCAGTGATACAATGAATTATATCTAAATATCCTCATTGCAACAAATATACGTCATCAAGGGCATAATTTCTTTTAATAAAGCAAACCTTTCTATGCTTACTTTCCTAGGGTTTGAGGATTGGCGCATCTTCTTGATTTGTATATCGCCGGTTGAAATGTAGTTTACTATTGCACTGTCTCCAGGATCGGCCCGCTCTTGTCGGCTTGCCGACCCCGGATTCACTGTCATAGCCATGGGAGCCAATCCCGGAGAAACTATAATGTCCGGTCACGTGGGTCACGTGTTAGGGAGTCTCCGCCTCTTGCTGCCTTCACTGGAAGACAGGTAATCGCTATGGCGTAGAACGATGTGCGGAGTATAACCAATTGCATGGCATTTATTTAACCGCTTCACGATAGCTTTGCTTCTTTGATTCCAGCATATGGTTTGGATCTGCATTTTTGTTTTTCTATGAAGTTTTGCAGATTTTCTTTTCTTTCTCTGATAACGCACGACGTGCGTTATCGTCGAGTGGCCCTTGGTGTAAGACGTAATTCGTTCGTACAGATAATTTGTTTCTGCAACACCAGTCACAAATTACGATGCACTGTCAATAAATGTCTTAGTCACATAATTGTATCCAATGTGCTACAGTTTCTCTTGAAAGGAAGCAATGGCGCTAGGAACATCCTTCCTGCACATTTTGTAGTGAGACGTCGTAATTACAGAGTAATCAAATTCCGACAGTTTGCAATCAGTGATGCCGAGTTGTTGCTTTTTTCCATAAAAAAACATTTCATCATCGGCCCAAACTGCATGTTTAATTCAATTATTGGCTGTATGCATAACGAGGAACGATAAGCTACTACTTCACCATTACTCACGAGAAAAGCGGCACGACCAGTATTCCCTTCTAAAATTGTTGTGACTTTCGTAAATTGTTTTTTTTTTTTTGTAGCAGTAGTGTGCAGTGTGAAGTAAACTGGAATAACATTGGGCAAGAAGAGGGACCAATTGACCCCTAAGGTCAATTTCCGTGTTTGTTTTCTCCCCCTTGTCACCGCTGTACAGAATTGTTAAAAGAATTCGCGTCCACAAATGGCGGACACCGTGACTGTAAGGACAGATATAGCCTCCGAGATACGGCGGTGTGCGCACCAGGCGTTCTAGAAATCGCGGAGGTCATAGTACGGGGTAGCCTCCATTCGGCGTCGCAGCGTTTCCCTAAAGCTTACTCCTGGCCTTTTAAAACTTATTTTGCAGCTTTTCGAAACTTTTTTTTTTCTTCCCTCAAGAAGCACCGCGCGACACATAAACATTTGCACATAAACACGTAAACAGTCTGGTTTAAAGCAATACCGCCAGGTGTCGCCACCAGCATTTCTGCTTCACACTGTTCGTCTCCCGTATCACGATAACGATAATACATAAGCGACGGGCGCGTAGTAGTAGTACATGTCAGCTATCATTGCTACTAGCTAAAACGACGTTCATGGCGTTCGACGTCGACTCGGCTGTCGTGTTTATGTGACCTCTGGAAGGGGCAAAATGTGAATCTCGCCACATAGCCAATTCTGTGGTTGGCACGGCTCGTGCTTCAAACGCTTCTTTCTCTCTTTACTTTTTGTTCTACCTTGATCGCGTCGCCACGATTCTCTCTCGTCTGCTTCTGTACACGCGAAACCGATTGCTCACAGTGGTCACATCACTTACTTGCACCGTCTCGCATTGGCAGGAGTTCAAATCGCTCGGCTGGGACAAGCTTGACACTAAACAGACGTGATTATCCTTTCTTTCTTTTTGTGTTTTTCTCTCTCTCTCCTGCTTTCTTCCTTTCCCAGTATTTCTTTCTTTCTTTTTGGCGAAAGCGAGACACTACACGCCGCTTGTTGTATAGTGTAGAAGAACGCCATTTTCGTTTGGTTGTTGCGGCTGCAGTCGCGTGGGTAAAACGGCTTGGGTAGAACGCATACGAGGTCTGTTCATTCGCTCACTAAAAGAAGAAGAAAAAAAAAGAAAAAAATTGGCGTTTCCTTATGTACGGATAACTCAACCTGTGCTGGCTTTTTGTCGAAAGATACGAAACCACTGCGCGTCTGATCCTACTTGTGCCGTGCCATCAGCCACTATATATACTTTAAAGAACATGGCTTCCGCGATATACGTGAACTTGTGTTCCGTTAAGGAATTTGGTGCTTCCGATTTAATGGATCACTATGTGTAGGTCGCAAGAACTACTACAAATTGAAACGTTGAAAACTGAGGGCTGCCTGCAGAAGCTTCGTTTTTTTTTTCGGTTGAAATTTAGCTTTCCGGCATTTTTTATTTCAGTTGAAATTTAGCTTTCAGGATAGTCCGCTATCTTGTAAACTTTTCTGGGTGACCGTACGCACACCGCCTTTACGAAAGGGAACGCGCAATAGCGCGCTGCCTGCGCTCCGTAGCGGCAGCTTAAATTGCCGCCAGGTGGCGAATAAGAAAGGCTCGACAGCTACTAGCGCCAGCGCTCGGCGACCCGAAGAACTACCAACGCCGAACCACGGCTGCGGTAGACTAAAGCAAGGTCACGGCGGCACCAGTAGATGCCGCCAGCATCTGTAAAGCGTCTCGCAGTCGCCAAGTAGCGCTCGATAAGCGGCCTCTACGGATCACAGGCCACGCGCACTCGCGTGTCCCCTTTCGTAGAGATGCTGTGTGTACGGTGCAGCCCACACTTACACAAAATACCAAGTAAGTCATATTCTTCTGAAGTATATCGCTATCGATTGTTGCCAGGTCAGTAGAGAATGAAAAAAAAGAAAAACCGGCAGATCCCAGGCCCTGTGGGAATCGATGTTATGCGAAGCAGTTTGGGGGGCGCCTACCAAGTTAACGAAGTGACCATGAGAACACGAAGACGTAGGCGGCTGTTTCACGACCTACATGACACGCATGTGATGACATTTATGTCGCGACCTATCATTTATGTTCGTCATACACTCTTGTCCTACTATACCAATTTTGGTAAATACCAAGTTAACGAAACGACCATGGGAGCACGAAAACGTAGGCGGCTAGATAGATAGATAGATAGATAGATAGATACATACATACATACTCTCGAAGTGGCAAATGCTCGCCAAGAAATGCTTCGCATTTAAAAGAATACCAACGAAGAGATAGATAGATACTCTCAAAGTGGCAAATGCGCGCCATGAAATGCTTCGCATTTAAAAGAATACCAACGAAGAGATAGATAGATACTCTCAAAGTGGCAAATGCGCGCCATGAAATGCTTCGCATTTAAAAGAATACCAACGAAGAGACAGACAGACAGACAGACAGACAGACAGACAGACAGACAGACAGACAGACAGACAGACAGACAGACAGACAGACAGACAGACAGACAGACAGACAGACAGACGGACGGACGGACGGACGGACGGACGGACGGACGGACGGACGGACGGACGGACGGACGGACGGACGGACGGACGGACGGACGGACGGACGGACGGACGGACGGACGGGCGGGCGGGCGGGCGGACGGACGGGCGGGCGGACGGACGGGCGGACGGACGGACGGACGGACGGACGGACGGACGGACGGACGGACGGACGGACGGACGGACGGACGGACGGACGGACGGACGGACGGACGGACGGACGGACGGACGGACGGACGGACGGACGGACGGATGGATGGATGGATGGATGGATACTCTCCAAGTGGCAAAGGCCCGCCAAGAAATGCTTCGCATTTAAAAGAATACCAACGAAGATTGTTTGACTTGACACACGCGCAGACTTGCGAGAGCGAACAGTCAGGTGTTCTGATAGTGGCGTTTTATCAGTTGCCGCTGTGCATCCGCAGCTGCCGGTGTTCGCCTGGGGCGAGAAAGCCTCTCTTGAAGAAAGCAGCTGACACTATATAAGTTGGGGCGTGCACCCCGTGCATCTGTTGCTGGTCTTGCCTTTCCTCGACTCTTCCGCTGTCATGCGTTGTCAGCTGTTGTTACACTGAGAACCAGTAGCACGTGCACGAGAGGCGGGGGGGGGGTTGTATTTGTAATACGGACTTTATCTCCATGCACCGCGGCGCCATCTTGCGTAGGTTGGGGAAACTTGTGATTGGAAATATTTCTAGTCACCCGGCTACGGCAAGCATATCGAAGCCTAGCTGCTGCATGAATCCGTCCGTCCGTCCGTCCGTCCGTCCGTCCGTCCGTCCGTCCGTCCGTCCGTCCGTCCGTCCGTCCGTCCGTCCATCCATCCATCCATCCATCCATCCATCCATCCATCCATCCATCCATCCATCCATCCATCCATCCATCCATCCATCCATCCATCCATCCATCCATCCATCCATCCGCGCATTCGTATGTTCATCAGTCGACTTAGTTGTAAAATCATTCTATCAATCATCAATCAATCGGCTGGTTGTCCGTCGGTTAGCGACATGCACAGACGTCAACTCTCCGTTGCCGACTTGTTATCTTTATTAGTGTCATTGTCAATTTTTATTTATGTATTCATTTTATTGTGGTGGCTTTATCTTTTTTGATGTACAACACAGAGAAATAGAGTAGCTGAGATACTCTATGCCTCATTCTCTCCAGGGCCGCCCACGCATAACAGCGCGGAAAGAAAAAAAAAAGGTCGACAGAAAAGTCGACGACCGCAACACCACGCGCGCCAGCACGCGTTAGCCGGGTGCGCCGCAAACACAACCCGCGCCAAACCAGCTCGTGACAACACAGTCGCCCGCAACACTCCTCGTTTATAAAATGCAGTGGACGACGTCGTCGTCCCGCGAATTCGTATCATGTTACGCCCGCGCGCCCACGCGTCCAGCGCAAGTTAGCAGTGCAGGCACGCCGGGCGTGCCTTCACGTGAACGCCTTGAAAAGACGCGCGTGTGTGTGTGTGTGTGCTTTGGTGACCCGCGCGGCCCCTGCTGAGTAAACAGGAAGACACGCTACGCGAGCGCCGCCTTTCGGAGGTAAGAGAAGAAGCGCGGTCGGTTTGAAGAGACGTATGACAAAAGAGCAGGGGTGGGGTTGGAAGCGGGGGGAGAGGAGGACGGTCGGTCAGCGAATAAACAGCGGTGATCCGCGAATAAATCCTCGCTCGCTGCCGCTGCCGCTGGGTCTCGCCGAAACAGAAGCTATACTAAAGGATACCTACAGAGGGCGCCACCTGTCGTTTGAAGAAGCCTGGCGTGTTTGTGACGGCGCTGCCATTCTGCTGTTTGTACAGCGATCGCGTTGTTAGTTGTTAGTCCGGACTGGATCGGTGAGGGAATAGTGAAAGGGGGAGAGATGGCGGCTGGTTAAACATGAGACATTAGAGAGTTTTTGCTTGTCCCTATATACGTATGCATTTTACGGAGTACCGGGGCTGCCGGTGACGTAGCGGCGAGCAGCCGCGATGGTGGCGCGATCTGTTAGTGCAGAGCTTAACGAGAGGGGAACACGTGAGCTATTATTGCAGTGAGTAACTATGCTCTACTTAGCTGTTATTCTACTTAGTTGTTATTCTACTTAGCTGAAGCGACGGAATCGACAAAATGCCGTTTTTTCTTTGTTTCTCCGAATGGAACACCAAAGTGCCATTCGCCAAAATATTCTCGAATATGCGGGAATACATTGAAATATGCGACGTACCGCTGATGTACCTGCGCTCAGCTTTTGTCGAAAAATTATAAAATGTAAGTTTGATCTTCAATTTATCTACTAATGTTTAAGCAACCCTTTTTTCACCCTAAGAAGAAAAGCATTTTTTTTTCTTTCAAATATCCTTTACCAGTCTAAGCCGATTTACTGTTTCTCCAACAGTGCCTGTTTAACTGGGCGGCTTCCACTCGGGTAAAATTTAATAATCTCCTCTTCGATCTCGTTTTTTGAAATATGGCGGTTAAAGAAATGCTCGAGCGTCGATGTGGACGAATAAGACGATGCTCAGTTTCATTATAAAGACAGCTCAAATTGATGTTGTGTAGAGTACATACGACAGCCTATGCGGCGTTGATGCCATGGTATAGGGGGTTCCGGGCTTCCTGCAAATTAAGGGAGGAATGCAGACAATGCTCTGAAACCACT
The DNA here is from genome assembly GCF_013339745.2 of Dermacentor silvarum. NCBI lineage: Eukaryota > Metazoa > Arthropoda > Arachnida > Ixodida > Ixodidae > Dermacentor > Dermacentor silvarum. The sequence continues at coordinate 51,612,152 of NC_051158.1, read as the reverse complement.
CTACCAAAATGACAGGCAGCAGAGGTGATGAGCGCTATCTTTCAGTCCATTATTTTCTCGTATCTAGCCCTTACAAAGCCAATTCGTTCCGCATTAGCATGCGAAACAACATGATATCGCTATAATGCAAGACAGCACGTGTGGAATGCGATGGTAATATGAAATTGTAAGCAAAACCATGTGCATGAACATGTCAGGAGAACATTTCATTATATTTGGATAACAGTAAACCAATTCGCATCTCTTGCTTTCAAATTCCTTCTTTTTTTTCGCAACGGTAGCTTAGTGGTTATGGCGTTGCGCTGCTGAGCTATATACTTGTAGTTTGCAAGTTCGATCATGGCCGCGCCGCCCGCATTTCGATGGGGGCGAAATATAAAAAGACACAAAAAAAAAAGAAAAAGTCGCAGTTTCACCCGAAAGGTGAAGCATCAATTACGACAGCAAATTAGTAGAGAGTTATACGGAGTAAGAATAGTAGTTTTATCGGTTGTATAAACTTGGACACATTCGCTTACTAACTGAATTAACAGCGTGGTGTCAGCGCGCACAAGCAAACATTAATAGATCACATTCGTTGACCGGAGACAACCGCTGTCAAAATGCTGGCGTGAGCAAGCGCGCCTGCAGCAGCGAGCGAAGGTTCGTGCGGTCTATCGCTTCAACGGAAACTAAGCGGCCAAAGCACTGTAGCGAAAGAACTGGTCCGCAGACGTGAAACAGAGACAACCGTTTATTCTAACATTGAGGCGAAAACTGGCCGATCCCTGACCGTGCGCGTGCCCTCGATCCCTCCAGCTTCCTCGGACATCAAGCTTTTCAAACTTGATATCCCCTCCATCTTTGATTAAATCGACTGTTATTCCATCTTCTCCAGCAGCTTTTCCCCTGCACATTGTCGTGCAAGGCCCTTCTAACTTCATCGCTAGTTATAGAAGGAGTCTTTGTATCCTGTTCATCACTACTTCGAATGAAAGTAGCTTGGCTGCTCTGGGCACTGTACAGATCAGTATAGAATTCTTCCGCTGTTTTTACTATGTCATCGAAATTGCTGATGATATTACCCTGGTTATTTTTCAGTGCATGCATCTTGCTTTGTCCTATGTCAAGTATTCGTTTCACTGATTTCATGCTGCGTCCATATTTTACTGCTTCCTCAATCTTTTCCACGTTATAATTTCGAATATCCCTTACGTGCACCTAAATCTCGAATTATCCGTGCACCTGAATCTAAGTACACGGGTGTTTTCTGCATTTCGCCCCCATCGAAATGCGGCCGCCACCAATGAATCAATTGACCAGTCTGTCCGTGTGTGCTTGCGTTAATAAATTATTCATTCAGCTAATAAATCAATGAACCAATCAATTAATCCATCGATCAATAGGTCAATCAATCTATCTGTAAGTCATTTACTCTATGAATGAATGAACGAATGAATCAATCAATCAATGAATAAATCAACGAATCTGTCGTTGTGTGCGTGCGTCAATAAATAAATCCTTCAGCTAATGAATATCTATCTATCTATCTATCTATCTATCTATCTATCTATCTATCTATCTATCTATCTATCTATCTATCTATCTATCTATCTATCTATCTATCTATCTATTCTGTTTGAACGCCTATCAGTCAGGGTTTGCCAGCACTGCACAGAAAAATAAAAGAAGGAATACTGAGGCCTGGTCGTCTGCGGGCGTCGGCTAGTCTCGGCAACACCAGTACCGTCGCCGGCGCTTTAGAGGATAACACGAGTCTAGCGCGTGGGTGATATTGTCGCACGCGCCGGTGGCTTGATTGGTCGCCGCCGCATGCATCAGACGACGACGAGTCGGCTGCCTACGCGCGACGTGATGCGTCCATTCCTTAGTTAAAGCTCGCAACTCGAGCTTCGTATCTTACTGTAACGAAGTCTTCGTGCACTCTTGAGAATCACTTGGCCTAACTTTCTGGTTTACTCTGTTGCTAGTTTTTCGGCATAAAAGCGGGCAGAGGAAACCCGAAAGTAGGTTTCTATAAAAGGATGAGGGTTCTCGCAATCCCCTCGAAATTATTCAGCCTGCTGTTTTGGAAGGAGGAGGGTGGTGGGGGGTCATTGGTAAATTAGCTCTTTAATCGCGCCAGACACGAATATATACCAGAAGCTCTCACTCATTGCTGGAGTGCTACTTGGTTCTGTGAATCCCCAACAGGACTACTTATGAGACAGACAGAGGCTGTCATTAACAAAAAGGTTAGGATGTCTGCTTCGCTGACGGCCGGTCAAGGTACTCTAGGCGATTGTTGAAGAAAAAAACGTACGCACTCCAACGCAAACGTAAAAGAAAGTATGTGGCAGCAACAACTACACTCCAGCGTTACTTAGTGCGAGGCATTGTTGTTCTGCAGCAGAAATGCACTCACGAACCGTGGTAATTTTTGCTGCGAAACGTACACAGCAGGTTGTGAAGATTAAGTGTATTTATGACACTGCATTGTTAGAGTTGAGGATAATGTACACGTTTACATTGTTAGAGTGTGTACAATTATGCGTATATACATCACCTGAAATAATTTCTCAACGTCCATCGGTTCACTGAGTGTGGTTTGGAACGTGTCTTGACCGGTGACGTCACCGGTGGTTTCACTGGTGAATTCTCCGGCTCGGGCGAAGCAAGCCCAGTGTGCACATGTGGATGAACCCGGTGCGCTTTGCGTAGAATTCCAGAACATTAATGAAACAATGTGCAATAAGTGATTGCACATGTTTTCATTGGCGCTCCACCGCGTCTGAAGGCCACATTGAGCGCTATCTGGGTGTTGGATAACAGCTGTGTGCTCCTAATGCTGAACCGTTCAAGTTTAAGACGCTTGCTTCGACTGCACTGTCTTCGGGATTGGTCCACAAAGGACTGCCTTGCCTTCGTGATCAGCCCACGGAAACGGCCAGATAATCGGCAGGGAAAACCGGTCTGCATGCGACAAGAATTCTTCGCATTCAATCTCTTTTGATGTTTCGGTGCCCATTACGATTGTCATTCACCATGAACGAGGTGCATGTCGGTCATCCTTATGTATGTGTCGAATGATGTAATCAAATTCTCGATTACTCAGGTGAGAAACATATCTTCTTCTTCATCATCATAATCATCATCATCATTTTTAAGAGCAGCAGAAGTCGCCGTGGCCCAGTGAGTGGGACGCCTGCTCGGCTGTGGGAGGTGCGTGGTTCGATCCCCACCGCCGAACACCCACCGGTTTAGAGGACGGGTACGAGCAGCTCCCCGTCCAGACGTCCAGCTTTTCAAGGGGGAGGCGTTGCTTAAAGAAGTATAGCGCTCTGTGCTAAACCCTAACGTGGAGCTCATTGATTCACCGAAAATCGGGCCGGGAGCGCGCTTGTACCTATTGTACCAGTAGGTACCCGACGGCCGCACTAGTTTGCCTTTCACAGCAGCGGCAAATGTTTGACTGTTTCACCATTGCTGTGGTGGCACACGGGAGCCCAGATACTTCTATTTTCTTTTTTTATCTTGAGCGGTCCTTTAAATTCCTCTCAAGCTTCTTTGTGAACCCCCAAGTTTCGGCCTCATAAGTTAGTACCGGTAGAATATAATGATTACACACTTTTCTTCACACGGATAGCGCTAAGCGGCCTGTCACGACTTGATAATGCCTGCCGTATGCACGCTAACCCATCTTTATTCTTTGGTAAAGTTCCTTCCCATGATCCGAGTCAACTCTGACTAACTGGCCTAGATATATGTACTCTTGCTCAGATTCTACGGGCTCACTGCCAGTCAGAAAATCTCGTTCTCTTGCCAGGCTGTTGAATATTGCCTTAATCTTCCGCCTATTGATCTTCAGGTATATACCCCTACGCGTTGTCGGCTAAGTCCCCAACAATTTCTTGCAAATCTTCCTTAGCGTCGCTGAACAGGGAAATGTCATCTGCAAACCCCAAGTTGCTGAGACGTTTATCGCAACTTCTAATCCTTCCCAGTCTAACAATTTGAATACTTCTTCTAAGCATGCAGTGAATAGCATTGGATAGATTGTGTCTCCTTGCCCTGACCGCTTTCGTGATCGGTAATTTTCCGCTTTTACTGTGGAGCGTTAAGGTAGCTGCGAATTTTTAAAATAGATATTTGCTGAAATATTCACGGGCCGATTCTAGAGGAACTGCATCGTCACAGAACTCGCACGACTAATGGCGTTAACCAACGCAGCTAACTTCATAGCGTCCCATGCAGCAGCTCATCTCAGCCGGTCTACCGGGAAGCTGTTACTTGAATTTCACTTTTACGCTGCGGTAGTTCCTGTCCAATACTTTTCTCATCGTATAACATCAGAGTTAGGGACGTGGCAATAAATATGGGCTAATAGAAACTGTCACAGAGCACACAACAGAACAAACTTATTTCACCGTTTTTTTTTAAATTTTTTCTGCGCCCTTGACGTCCGGACGCGTCTCAGTCTATTTCGGTCGCGCTGAAGGCCTTTAGTATACCCTAAACGTCGATCGATATCAACTGCTGCCACCGATGAGCCGGACGACGAAAAAAAATAAAAATAAATAAAGGCCACTCGCAGAAGAGAGACAGCTTTTATTGCCCGACTAGATCAGAGGGAGAGAAGGAAACAGGAGAGAGGGTGTGGGCGGAAGTTAGTATAGGCACGAGGGGGCCATCTGGCGAGCGTTTACGGCGCAACGTCTTCTGGCCCAATGGCTGCCCTCTTTCGAGAAATGCTTAACGTGTCACAAAGGAGATTGGACAGCCTTTTTTGATGGAGGCGAAAGGACGGTAATATTATAAGAACAGAAAGGAGAATAAACGAAACTGGCAAGGAGTGATAGGTCTGTTAGATATATTCCTATAAGTTGGGAAGGGTAATAGGCATCGCTTCCTAATATATATATGCGACCTCTTCTTACGAGTCAAGAAAGAAAGCTTCAGTACGCGTACGGAAACGTAAGTGCTAGCGCGTGGACGGGGTTTGTCGAGTTAGCGCTGACTATAGCGCCTTGGTGACGTCGTTTGCAGGATACTGTTGCGGTTTCCGTTAGTGCCGGAGCTTTGTCGGCTAGATATGCCAAGTCCATCACCGGAATTGAAGCAGACATCGCTCGCTTGTACCAGTCGTGACTTTCATCGCCTTATCGACCGAATTATTGCTATAGCGGTGGACATGTCCATTTCGGCTGCTGCTGAAGTGCTTATTGGCTGAGGGCGCCTGTCTTCTTCTGACGCGTACACCAGTCCAGCCAATGAGCACTGCCGTAGTAGACAAAATAGACATCTCCACTAGGTGTACACTTACAGTAACCCCCCCCCCCCCCCCGGGTTAACCTCCTTGTTTTCCTTTTATTTCTCTCTCTCTCTCTCTGCGGCCAGCAACAATTGTCTTCGTTCCTATTCCTTACATAGTTTAATAGACTGCCACTTACTTCTAGCAACGTCTGTTGTGACGACAATGTTCAGCCACTGACAGTCTCGGCCACTCTTCCGTGACCGTGCCGAAGGACCGTGTAGTGCCGTACCGGTCAAATTAAATGCGAACAGGAAAATTCGAATACGAATACCAAATAACGCGAAAAAGTGGTGCCATAGATTTCATCTAAAGGTGCCTATCGTCTTCTCTTCAGAAGAACAATGCATCGCTCGTCGAAAGTGGCTACCTCGGAGCAGGACCGTCAATGAAAAGCAAAAAAAAAAAAAAAAGAAACATCAGCTAGTTCAAAACATGACATTCTTGGATAATTTCAGCGGTTCTAGGAAAGAACAAGGTGGAAACAGGGCAAGTGTAACGGATTGTCAAGCGCTGTTGTACGCGATCAGCTCTAAAACATCGACATTTGCCCTCCAAATACATACATATATATAATATTCCCGCAACTCCGTCCGTCTGGACGTCGTTCTCGAAACAGCTACGAAAATGGCCTTCCCGGAAATGTGGCGTCCTAATCGAGCATCTGCGCGTCTGATTTCGCGGTCGCTCGGCTTCCACATTTATGGCCGGTAAGGGAGCGGGAGTAGCTTCGCGATACACTATGGGGAGTTTCATTTCCTAAAGCTTGCCGGCCCCTGCTAATTAAATGGGGGTGGAGGGGGAGGGAGTTTGCGCCTCCATACTGCACAGTAGTTTACGAGTGACGCCGTGTAGTGGAGAGCGCCTGATTAGTTTTGACCACCTGTGTTTCTTTTTTTTTCTCTTTCCCCTCCTTTTAGATGCGAAGCATCTTATGCTCGGGGCTATGTCACTCCCTCCCTCCATCCATCCGCCGTGCGCACACCCGGCACTGCGCATGCGCATCCTCCTCCCCCTCCTCTCCTTGTCTCATCTCCATATGCATATATAAATATGCATATATATATAGCTATATAAATATATAGTATATGTACGCTAAGTTCCGGCTTCCGGAAGCCGGCTTCCGCTTCCGTTGCCACTTCCGGTTTCGCTTCCGGTTCCACTTCCGGTTCCGGAGAACGCTTCCGGCGTTTTGCCCGAATGATCCCCCGGTGCTTCGCCCACTCATCATCATTCACTTCGTGGATATGCGGTGATTTTTTTTTTTTGTTTAAGGTGCCTCCAACGCACTGTACAAGAGCATTTCTTGCTTTCCTCAACCGCCGGGACTGAACCGGCAACCTGTTTTCCGCTGCGTAACGCCGTTGCCGTGGAGCTACCGCGGCTTGTGGAACCCGATTGTCGCCTGTATAGCAACTGCCCATCGCAAAGGGCACAACGCTTGCCCGAAGTTGTGCGCGAAGCGCAAAAAAAAAATTGGCGGTCTGTTGAGCATACGCCGAAGAGGGTGAAGGCGAAAGCCTGCCCGCTCATGAGACATTCATTACATTACTTGACATTCTCATTCGAATGCGTTGTTACTTCCTATTACTTGTTTTTTTTTCGACCAAAGTTGGCGGGTTCCAGTGCCTTAATTGACGCTACCTTAATTACTGTGTCTTAATTAACCTAGCCCTAATTAACACCAAAGGTCGTGGGTTCGGCTCGCACAAATTGTCGTAGGTTCGAGTGTCTTAACTATATATCAATTACCTGTGCCTTAATTAACTTCGACTTGACGCCAAATATGGTGGGTTCGACTCCCACACGAGCTCGAGTGTTCGACTTCCACCGAAGGTCGTGGGTTGGAGTGCCTCAATCAACTCTATCCTTATTAACACGATGACGACGGTGACCCGCGCACGATCAAAGTTGTTTTGTGAGCGTTGCTTGCTTACTCATAGAAGACGATGACGACGGTGACCCGCACACCATAAGAGTTGTTGCGTCAGCATTTGCATATAGGTAAGGCACGATGCCGGGTCGGACACCCGAGTCATCATCGTGTACGATTTCGCTTCGACGACACGGTTTTCGCTCAAGGACGTTAAAGGTCGACTGAACGAGAGAGATATAAGGCTTTCGCCTTAATAAAGGAGGACGAGTAGGAGGAAAGACAGAGAGAAGGCAGGTGTTCTAACCCGAAGAACGTCTGATTGGCTACCCTACGCTGGTGGACGGGAAAGGGGCATTAGAAAGATGAGAGAGAGAGAGGAAGCCAAGACGCGGCGAATTCGCGCATGCTCGCGGAGGGCACCACTCAAATCAAAGGCGAAGGAATAAAAGAAGTGCAAAGGATGAACGGGGGAAGAAAAGAAATGTATATATAGAAGGGTTATGAGGATATGCTATGCTTAAACAAGCTTCAACCTTATAATACAGTGGACGAACGTGGAGCGTGCGCTACGCCATACGCGTATGAGACCTTGTTGACTGATAAGATCGCAAATATGTACACGTTCTGTTATGAGTTCATTTCTTGCCGAAAAAAAAGAAGGGATCAAAATTAACAGTTTGTTTTACATGACAAGGCCGCGCGCACTGCTGGAAAGAGCTAGCGCAAGGAGATTAGTTCATGATTTTCCCCCCAGCAATACGAAAAAAAAATAATAAAGTTACAGCGATATATCGCATTAAAATTGAAGGCTTCCCGTGTTTTGGGCCCGTGTGCGCTCTCTTCATTATCCATACGCCCGTGCTTCACTACCGAAATTTCGCAAGTATCTTGTGCGGGGGAACGAGAAGCGAAGCTTTCCTGGTTAGAGAGACCGCAATATTGACTCTCACCGAAAGGCATTTTGCCTGGACTCCGACATAATTTCGCTTCTTCCCAGAGCACCAACAAAAGGGAAGAGAACAAAACGAAGAAGAAGAAAGAAAAAGGAGGCTTATAAAAACCATACCTGCTCTATATGGCTACGCTGCGAGCTAGATTTCATCAGCGTTCACTTTGATTGCACAGCGTCGCGTTGTTTGCTTCCCTGCGGTCTTTGGAAGGCCTTGCAAAGGACGCACGTGGGGAGTCGCGCACGCAAAAGTTCGAGAGCGACTGGTTTCGCCCGCGAAAGAACAGCTGCGCATGCGCCGTTTTTAGGAAGCCGGGGTAACTAATATTGTGGGTGGGTGTTCTTGAGAAGCAATATTTTCTTTCTGTTTCTATTATGGAGCTGCCGCTCTTTGTAGCGAGGCTGCAAAGTGGGCATGCAAATGATACCGCACATAGTCGGGGGGCGGCGGATTAATTTTTTTACCACGCGGGAATCAGTAACTCCACGTGGCGAGCATACGGCGAGTGTGCGAGTCCGTATAGCCTATAACTGTGTGGGCTAATTACGCACCGAGGCTTAGGAAGCAACGTGAACGAAAGCTGAGGACCGCAAAAAGAGCGACGGAAAGAGAACTGGTAGGCGTCGTTGTCGTCGTCGTAGTCATCGTAATTATCATCATCATCACAAATATGACTACTGGCAAAGTAGCATGCCTCTTCCAATAATCTCCAGTTAACCAGGTCTTCTTTTAAGCGGACTAAGACGTTCCGAACGAATGGACTAACAGACAATCAATCAGTCAATCAATCAATTGATTATCTGATTATCTCCTACCACAATCAGACCTTTTCGCGTCTTTTTGGCCGAAGCCAACCATTGAATATGTCCTCGCTGCCACGTGCAATCAATTACTGGAATGAACGCAGTAATAACTACTTGTAACGCCGTTTAGTGACGTACTGACGTAATGACGTACCGTGATTATTGCGTAATGACTCATCTTTAACTCTGTATGAGATTATTTTCTTGCTCAATGGCCAGAGTTGTAGTAACGAAAGTGGCCGTATTATAACATTTATTCTTTGTATAACGCCTGTTTTATTTTGTTTGCTTGCTTGTTTTTATGTGGTTTCTACTTTTACAATATAAATGTACTCTACCCCCTCACATAGTAGTCCGAATAGAAGTCCGTGAGTAATATACAAATAAATAAATAAATAAATAAATTTCCACCATTCTCAGTGAAAAAAAAACGTCTGTGCATAATTTATACGTAATTGTTCGCTTGCAATTACTCCCGTTCTATCGATCTCTTCGCTGCTTTTCTTTCACCAATACTCTAATCGTCTTGTACTTATCTCGAATGCTGACCAGGTAATCCTTTCATCTTATCTAAATCCCAAAGCTTCTGGAAGGCGGACAATCCCCACGGGTCTCGCTGGGCGAACATCTTGGCATTCCATTCTGCCAAGTTGTCTCGGGGCTTTTTTTACTCCACGCGCATGTCTCATCCTGTGGCGCAGTTTTCGCCTTCAGGCAGCCCAACTCGGGCCTCAAATACCAAGACACTGCCCTTTGTGTTATCATACAGGTTTTTGTTTTCTCCCGACATATGTCGTGCCGTGGTCCTTTTGTTTTGATCCATCGCTGCCAATTTACCGTCTCTCGAGCCACCGACCTATTGGCTAATGTCCAACGGGGTTAACCTCTCACCCTTTCCCAACCCGTCTCTCCCCCATCTTTCCAACCCCGGTAAGATTTCCGATTTAAAGCACAAAATTGCATTTGCGCACGTTAGCGTTCGCACCATGAAACTTTCCTAACGAACTTGGTATGACGAACTTCCGTATGACGTGCCCCCTAGCGTCAAGAGCCAGCGCCACACACGATGGTGGCACGGGATTTGCATCGCCGTCTGTATTTTTTACTTATATTTGGAAGATTTACCGCTAGGCCTATGTCTCGGCGAACGCAAAATCCCGGTGAAGGGGGCAAACAGAGCTTCCATTAAAACAAGAACAAGTGTGAGTACTACGCCGATGAACGGCGTTGAGCAAACGACACCACCAAATGCACGGGACGGAATCATAGATTGGTTGAAAAAAAGAAAAGAAAGAAACGCTTTGATATAACGGTGTGGTTTTAACAAAGCTTCGAAAGATGTTGACACTAGCGCAGACGTTACCGCCTACGTCTTCGCTATTGTGTGCACTACATGCGGCGCGCACTTTAGCGAAGTGGAAGCGCGCTACGCACACCCTGTGGTGTCAGCTTCCATTTGCCTTCATTATGTGCTTGTGTCATGTCATTGACAACTTAATTGACATTAAGAGAAAGAAATGGAGCTGGGCAGGCTACGTAACGCGTAGCATGGATAACCGGTGGACCATTAAGAGTTACAGAATGGGTACCAAGAGAAGAGAGGCGCAGTCAAGGACGGCAGAAAACTAGGTGGGGTGATGAAGTTAGGAAATTTGCAGGCGCAAGTTGGAATGAGCTAGCGCAAGACAGGGGTAGTTGGAGATTGCAGGGAGCGGCCTTCGTCCTACAGTGGACATAAAATATAGGGTGATGATGATGATGATGACGATGTACTCTTGCAGTGCTTTATCAAGCGTAGAAGGGCGTAGCGCCTGCTTTTCTGCGCGTCTGATAGCGGTAGTTCATTACTAATGACTGAAATAGCCCAAGGATGATGACCACGTAACAAATCCTCTTTTTGCGCGCAAGGACCGCCGCGTTCGGGATATGCGTTCACGGAAAAAGGTAATATAATGTAGGCACCTATCAAATTTTATGAAGCAAACGGAGGAACTTCCCTTTATCACCTCGGAAACAGAAACTATGGGATTCTTCGTACCGCCAATCCGCCTACTGGTACCGCGCGCGAAAGTGCAGTGTCGTCGCTTGGGCGCCCAATGTGCGCGTCGTATAAGCGTGCCGACCTCTGTTTGCTCCACAATTCAGCGCAGCGAGCACAAAACAGCGCGTTGCTTTCACGGTCGACCGACTGGATTTCTAGCTATACACGTACTACTTACTGTACCCGCGATTCGGGGCGGCGAAGCGGGTCATTCCGAGCTTCGCAGACTCGAGTGCGCTTTATATATTTATTTATTCCTCACAGGCCCCGAAGAGCATTGGGTGAGGGGGGCATATCAATAGAAATACAGTACAAAAATAATAAACCAGAGTAACAGTACAAGAGACACTGGACCAAGATGAACAGCACAACGCTTTACTTCGCGTCAAACTACATAACTCCATGCCTTCGCGCCGAGTCTCAACGCAGCCACCGATGTAGCGTGCCCCAACTTGTATGCTCGTTCTTACTACTTCCGTGCACTGCAGTGAAGTGTTGGTTTCGACGCCAGTCAATAGTCAGGCCCGGTGTCTCACTACCTCCGTGCACTGCAGTGAAGCGTTGGTTTCGGCGTCAGTCAGTTGTCAGGCCCGGTGTCTCACCACCTCCGTTCACTGCAGTGAAGCGTTGGCTATGGCGCCAGTCAGTAGTCAGGCCCGATGTCTCATTAAGTCCATGCACTGCAGTGAAGCGTTGGCTATGGCGCCAGTCAGTAGTCAGGCCCGGTGTCTCATTACCTCCATGCACTGCAGTGAAGCGTTGGCTACGGCGCCAGTCAATAGTCGGGCCCGGTGTCTCACTATCTCCGTGCACTGCAGTGAAGCGTTGGCTATGGCACCAGTCAATAGTCAGGCTCGGTGTCTCACTACCTCCGTGCACTGCAGTGAAGCGTTGGCCATGGTGCCAGTCAGTAGTCAGGCCCGGTGTCTCACTATCTTCGTGCACTGCAGTGAAGCATTGGCTATGGCACCAGTCAATAGTCAGGCTCGAGTGTCTCACTACCTCCGTGCACTGCAGTGAAGCTTTGGCTCCGTCGCCAGTCAGTAGTCAGGCCCGGTGTCTCACTAACTCCGTGCACTGCAGTGAAGCGTTGGCTATGGCACCAGTCAGTAGTCAGACCCGGTGTCTCACTACCTCCGTGCACTGCAGTGAAGCGTTAGCTACGGTGCCAGTCAATAGTCAGGCCCGGTGTCTCACTACCTTCGTGCACTGCAGTGAAGCGTTAGCTACGGCGCCAGTCAGTAATCAGGCCCGGTGTCTCACTACCTCTGTGCACTGCAGTGAAGTGTTGGCTACGGCGCCAGTCAGTAGTCAGGCCCGGTGTCTCACTAGCTCCGTGCACTGCAGTGAAGCGTTTTGGCTACGGCGCCAGTCAGTAGTCAGGCCCGGTGTCTCACTAGCTCCGTGCACTGCAGTGAAGCGTTGGCTACGGTGCCAGTCAGTAGTCAGGCCCGATGTCTCACTACCTCCGTGCACTGCAGTGAAGCGTTGGCTACGGTGCCAGTCAGTAAGTCAGGCCCGGTGTCTCACTACCTCCGTGCACTGCAGTGAAACGTTGGCTACGGCGCCAGTCAGTAGTCAGGTCCGGTGTCTCACTACCTCCGTGCACTGCAGTGAAGCGTTGGCTACGGCGCCAGTCAGTAGTCAGGCCTGGTGTCTCACTACCTCCGTGCACTGCAGTGAAGCGTTGGCTATGGCACCAGTCAGTAGTCAGACCCGGGGTCTCACTACCTCCATGCACTGCAGTGAAGCGTTGGCTACGGCGCCAGTCAGTAGTGAGTCTCGGTGTCTCACTACCTCCGTGCACTGCAGTGAAGCGTTGGCTACGGTGCCAGTCAGTAGTCAGGCCCGGTGTCTCACGACTTCCGTGCACTGCAGTGAAGCGTTGGCTACGGCGCCAGTCACTAGTCAGGCCCGGTGTCTCACTACCTCCGTGCACTGCAGTGAAGCGTTGGCTACGGCGCCAGTCAATAGTCAGGCCCGGTGTCTCACTACCTTCGTGCACTGCAGTGAAGTGTTGGCTACGGCGCCAGTCAGTAGTCAGGCCCGGTGTCTCACGACTTCCGTGCACTGCAGCGAAGTGTTGGTTTCGGCGCCAGTCAATAATCACGCACGGTGTCTCACTACCTCCGTGCACTCCAGTGAAGCGTTGGTTACGACCAGTCTATAGCGCATGTTGAAAAGAAAGCAAAAAAAAGAGAAAGTACGATAAGGAAGTCTCACCCATTGTTCGCCAGTAATCCTCCCGTGAAGCTTCCATTCAGTCGACGCCGCGTGGAAGGCGATTAGAAGTGGACAACGGCATATGAGCCCCTGTTGTGGGTCTGTTATCTGATTGGTTCTGCTTACTGCAGTATACTGTTACACAAGGGACACAATAAAAAACACTTTCCCACCATGTGTGCCACTTTCGTTTATTTTGTATTTTTGTTTAACAGTATAGCGCAGTAAAAAGAACGATGTCATACCAACTAGTCCCAGTCGAAGCCTTATTATCTGATCGGGCTTACGCCAATAGCGTTCGCAACACTGCACGCAGTTGGTGAGGCATAGTATACAACCGGTGCCCAGAATGAGTCTCTGATCTTGTATGCTTGGTTGCGATTGTGTCGCGACGAAACCTGGCGAAATGTGTCTCATCTTGGAGTTCCAAGTTGGGTCTTGTATTAGCGTACAGTCAATAAGAAAGAAAAACGACCAAATCTTTCCGATCCCGTGGTGTTCAGCTGGCCTGCCGGAATGTCCCTAGTATTGTATACTTTGCTTTCCGATTGGTGCTCAAACGAAACATCCCAAAATTATCTTGATCATGCTGTTGCCGCTGCGTGGTTTGTACGCGTAGACTCATTAGAAACGGAAATAGACGGAAATAGCTAAGGAATATGTCCAATTTCGTAGTGTTCACCTGAGGAAACCTTGAAGGAACGCGGCTCGTACGGAGTTAGAGGGGAGGGGAGAGGGAGAAGTCTAGCCGAAATTGCCGATGGTGTACGGAAGCAGCACCTGCGACTGCCGAGGCTCACGAACGATGCGAAACCGAGTGAGCGAGCAATCCGTCGCCGCAGCCGCCGCCGCTGCGTATATGTTTATTTGTTCCCGGCGCTCTGGTAATCGCATGGCGAGAAGAAAGGAAGGTGGGAGAGCGAGGGAGAAAGGGAGAGATGAGAGAAGGTGCAAGGTCTCTGGATGCCTCGTTTCTGCCTCTTTCTTTTTTTTTCTTTTTTTTGTTCTTCTCCGCACCCACCTGTGTTCCAACCCTGGGTCGGCAAATTGGACGTCTCGCTAAAAGCATACAGCGCTGACCCGAGTTGTAGCGGCGGCTTCGAACTAATGAAGAACCTCGATTCCCCAGAATTCACACACGCTCCGAGGCCTCCCCTTAGATGCATTTTTCGTAACGTCCCTTCAAATGTGTGTTTATTTTGTATGTAATTTTGTTTCGCAAAATGAGTTATGATATTAATATTCGAAGGCCATTTCGCGGCCAAGCGTCCTTGTAAAAAATTTACTGCGGTATCCTGTAGGCTTTTCCTAGACAACACGAACACATCTTGTGCACCGCTTTTGTTCTTGGCTTGCTGTGTTCCCTTTCTTTTTGCAACAGAGAGATAGAGAGCGAGAATTGATACGCGAAAGGCAAACATATTAATCGGACTCAGGCCGGTTAGCTACCCTGCTTTGCGAAAGGGGACTAACAGGTGAGTAGTATATACACACATGGTGCAATTAAGTAGACTGCGGTTAAAGTTATGCACCACTGCGTCAAGATTTAGCCCTGTCTTAAACTAATGAATTAGCCGAATTTCAAACCTATTCCCACCTTACATGGACGAGGAAGTTTTTTAACGTTTTTTTATATTGCTATTAGTCGAAAGTGTTGCTTTTGGGCAGGAAAGGTTTGTTTCATGAGGTGTTAGCAGACATTGTTGGGATTGACTCCCCTTATAAACTTGAACAGCATCTCGATGGCTTGTATTGTATTGTAGACCGGTACTCTGTGATCTCGTAGTCGTTTTGTTGTTTTATTAATATAGTTTTTTGGATTAGAGCATTTAATGCAAGCATGCTGCACTGTGCATAAAAGTTGTATCGCAGGCCTCAATTAACGAGGCACCAAACTCGCTAGCCTGTTCGCACGTGTTTTTTGGTGTCTTCCTGACGTTGTGTTGGCTTTACTATTTATTCCATGGATTCGCTATCCGGAAAATATAGGAACGTAGCGTATTGTTTAATCTTGTGAATAACAGTTTACGAGTGACTGTCCTTAACAAAGAACAGGTTGAAGAATACAGTAGTGTGCCTTCGGACATCTTGTAAACAACTACTTCGTCCCTTCATATATGTTCTCTTTTGCGTGCACATATTTCTAGACATCTTGAGGACAATGACTTGCTTCCTACGCATCTGTTTTTTTTTTTGCGAGCGCATGATATGTGACGATCGTGCAGGTGACAAACGACTAACATTACCGTGGGTTCACAACTCTGCAGTCTCTCTACGACAATCCTTAGAATCATGACTTTACATTGACATATCTTATGGTCGTCATCGCCGGCGTATTGATTAACGCAGTGTGCATACAATACTGAAAAAATACCTGTGAAACCTGGAAAAAATTATTTCGGGAGAGGCGCTGCATGCAGTCTTCATAAAAATTTAGTTTGTCATTCTATAACAACGTGCACAGATATTCATATAAGTATTTCAAGATTGCTTATGGACGATCTATTGTCTCAAGGAACTAGCATTCTAGTAAAATGTTCGCTGTATGGTGTCTGTTTATTTATTTATTTATTTATTTATTTATTTATTTATTTATTTATTTATTTATTTATTATTTATTTATTTATTTATTTATTTATTTATTTATTTATTTATTTATTTATTTTATTATACCTCAAGGGTCCCGTGAGGGACATTATATGAGGGGTGGGTACAGGGGCTACAACATAATTACAGTAAAAATTGGTGAATACAGGTCTTACATGCCGCACCCAAAATGCAAAATGTTGTGTAGAGAGCAACATAGTAGTAGTTTGCAAGATGAATATACACACATTAATTAGGTTGCATCTATTTTATAACGAACGGGTCTCGCCGTTCACGACGACGAGTTATTTGACAGTGCATGCGCGTCGGTTCACAGGCATTACTATTTGCGAAAGACTTCGTCAATTTTGTTCCAAATTGGCTCTGAAACTATAGCAGTGTAGATTATGCATAGTGTGGAGGCCGGTGCAGCAGGTTATCATAGTGCGTCAAACCCTACCGCATGCGCATTTAAACCGGGGCTCAGCCCTTCTTATTTAACATAGTTTTTAGTAATTACATTACTCCATACATGTAATTACACCATCCATGTAATTAGCAGTAATTACATGGATGGAGGAGAAAGAAATAGCTTATCGAGAACGTAAAACTTTCATTTCTAAAACGGCCGAAACCACGTAACACGTCTCTTTGGATTGCTGCTATATACTAACGTTTTTCGGGATAATCCGTTTCTTTTTCTTTTTCCGATAATACGATTTCGTTGGATAATACATTGGATAATAAGATTTGGGGATGGTATGCTTTATTTCCTGGTTCCCGTGAAGATTGTATCAATGAAATTCCGCTGTACTATGGTCGGACGTGTACTGCGGCGCACTTCGAGTAAAGAATATATGTTTAAACGTATGCATTATAAGTTCCCCGCGCCGATGATTTATCAGCGTGGTTTCTCATTCGATTATGTCATCCTTCTAGTCCTAAACTGATGACCTCTCTAAAAAGAGGCCTATCTTTCAATAGACCCAATAAACCAATGGTCCTGCATAATCACGTAAGGGGCACGATAGTAGAAACCGATATGATTCGACACGATTGAATGGTATACTCTTGGATATGTAGATTGTGCAATATACCCGCCTTGTTAGGGAAGGCGCAAATAAATGAGCCGCATGCATGGTTCATTGATAAGCCGATATTGACGCCCGATCCACGGGGGCTTATTTCCTCACAACGATGTATAGTGGCGTTCATTGGGCCATAGACGAGCATTAGGCGAGTGCCCCTGACCCAGTTCCAGGCCTTGCGATAGATGAGTTCGCTTTCTGAATATGTTTATGATGTTGGCGCATGCCTACTCTATAGAGTGTTCGACATTGTGTACCGCTGATTACGCTTATTGCGTGAGCGTACGAAAGAAAGAATCCGGAGTTCTAATGTTCACAGGGCTGCACCGTATTAGCGAGACGAGTAGTGGCTCTAATAGAATATCGCGCCGCCTGAGAGCGAGAGTCGAAGGAAAAAGGCGACCAGAGACGAGACGAAGAATGCGCCAGTGGGGCCTTCTGACTAATTCGGTGCAGCGGTCACGGAAGTGATGGGAGCACTTTTTGCTAGCCGTGATTACTTTGCAGTAATAAATTTCGACTAACGAATCAAGTAATACAACATAATCAGCACATGACGCGACGTTCAGTTGAGTTTAAACGGAATCCCAAATACAGGTGTAAATGTGTTATTGGATTCGGTCTTCGCATGCAAAAGACAGTATTTGCACATTCTAATATTTTCATGACCATTTTGGAATTGTTGGAATGCTCGACTGAGCGCTGTCAATCATAAAATATCAGCAAGAGTGCGATAAATAGCATCCCGGCGGCCATTGTCGACTTGAAACATGACAGGTAGCAAAGTGTAGCCCGCTACACAACGCTCAAGGAGCCAGACGTTCACTTCTAAAACCGCGATCATGCAATCTCCGAAAAGTCCTAGGTATGCGTACAAATTACTTACTTGTTCCGAATGCTCCGTTTGGTCTTTCAATAAACAATGCTTCACAACAGGCAATATTAAAACGGAAACTTGCTAACATTGTGAATCCCATAGGATTCAAAATGTTCCCAGTCCGATTCACAAGTCGAATTTACCATCGTGTACACCAGTAGGTGCCTTCCCATATCGACGTAGCAGGCGACGAGATCGCTGACCGTCGGGCTCGCAGAGCGCTTCAGTTCAAGCCAACGAAGACGGCTCCCCAGGACGCAAAGAAGAGACACGAAGAGATCTATCTTAATCCACTTCCGTTCTTTGTGCTCTCCACCCCATCAACCTTGCGTGATTAAAGGACTTAACAGAACTGACGCCGCTCCTCTATATCGCATCCGTACAGGGTCAGCGCAAGCTCCAGGTTGGCGGTGCAAGACAGGACGTGGCCCATAATCATCATGTGCGCATTTCGAAGCTCTTGGTGACATTGGACATTATACATGCTAAAGTGCCCCGATTTTGCAGCGGAACGTAACATATCAATAGATGGACTCACGCGCGAGACGGCACCACGCTCAAATGCAAGCGATATTTTATTCCCGTGAGGGCATTGGATATTTAGAAGGGAGGTGCTTTGGCTTTTCCTAAAGTTCCTCGGTGTTTCAGGGTTGCGAAGTGAATGGTACGTAAGCCGTATGAGTTGTCGTGGTTTGGAAAACGCGCAACGTACTATGCTCTGTGTGAACTTGTTTTTGATGCCTGGTGTTGTTAGCTTGATTGATAAGTCTTTCCGACCGTGTCGCGGTTGATACATGCCGTTCAGGCAGAGCAATTGCCCGCAAATTTTGCAAGGCAAGGTCCGCCTGCAGCAAGCAGCATCCCTCTCCTCCTATAGCATCTGACCATCGTTCCATAATAAAAGCGAAAACGGCTGTTTTTTATTCGAAAATTACTCGATATTCGATTCAATTCGCTTCTGGCAGTATTCGGCTCGTGTTTGAATCAGTCTCAAAATTTACTATTCGCAGAACCCTGTAAATTTATCTAATGAAGCACCAACTATAGGTCGAGGACAAATTCTCTTGCGACGGGTGGTAATGTCATAAAAAACATATTTCGGGGGGATTACACTGCCGCATCGTCAACTTTCCTTCGCGTTTACGTTAATGCATCTGACATGCCAAGGCTTTGCTTTCTGAACGAGGTTCCTTCTCTGCTCTTCCAAATAAGCTGAAGGTCTTGCATAAAAAAGCGGCTCAAAGAACTGGCGGCAGCGATTTCGAGTCTCTCTTGCACAATTTGCCACTGACGTAGGAGGTATTGCTAATCAATCGCCGCTTGGTTGCACGTTGATGTCACTTTCGCTATCAAGGCGCAGCTATAATACGCTTCTTCGCGAAGCCGTTCTTTTGGTTGCTGTGGCGCGTTATTGTGTAACAATCTTTCACGCACTCGGTGAATGACGGTTGTTGGCCTGACAATTCTATTCCCGCATTGGCTATGCCCTTTTACTTGAGTGTATAGACGTGGGATAATCAGGAGGCTTCATACAAGATGCGACGAACAAATGGCAACAACAAGTTTAACTTGAAGTGAAAATTTGCCTCAATAAATACCTCGAAAGCACGCACAACAGGTGTCAGACAAGAGGCCTCGTTAGCAAGTTCAAGTCAATAACTTCCTATCACAAATAAAATGTAGTTTTTAGACTTCTAGGTGAACTGAATATTGTAGTTTAGCGAACAAGTCGGAAATAGATGCCGCCGACAAGGCGGGAATGCCTGGAGAGCAGACATATCGAATGTTGATGGATCCAGGTCTGTCGCCACTTTATTTTATAGATGGCGCGCAGGCGAATCGTTTCTCGGATTGCGTGGATCTTGCTTCTACGTTCTTTTGTCTCGCGCTTGATTTCGTGGTGACCAAATCAAATACTGTCAATAAGCGATTTGCAGATTGATGAAAGTTGCTCGTGTTCTCTCTTCCTTTTTTTTTATCCTTCGTCGCATTTCATAACAGAAACAGATGGCAACACACACACACACACACACACACACACACACACACACACACACACACACACACACACACACACACGGAGAGAGAGAAAATACGAATCTGCCAACCAGTGAACTTTACAATTAGTAAGATCCCGCGGACGGGGGAGAAAGGGGGGGGGGATAGCACGTATTTCTGTCTCTTCAAAGCTTGCGCTTTCCCTGGATACGCGATTTCCCGGGATGCGGGGATTTAACTTTATACGCTGCGCACCGAGCAGCTGAAAACTTGGACAAACAAATACTGACTAGCAACACATTCTTTCTAGATAACAGACACTTTCTGAGAGATTCAGCTGTCACCAATTTCACCTGCTACACGAAATCGTTTGTACAAACATGCTTTAACTATTTCAGTAAGTATCCCTCTTGCCTCCTGTCACCATCAAAAGACTTGCAACGGAAGGTACGGGGACGGACTAGCGATACATTTTCGCAAACATAATTATTTTTTTAAACCTGACGCAACATTCGGAAAATCGTAAAACGGGCCCAAATTCGTAAACATTACGAAGTGTTCGGGAGAGTTGTCAGGTATGTCTATAACATACCCCCTGGACAGCCACATGATGGTGCAGTTATAAGTGGCGTGTTTGCAGAATTCGTGTCCTGTTATTAATGTGAAGGGCTCCACGAATGCGTCTTCGCTTCTTCAGTGGTGTATCTTTTCAGACCGGATATATATATATATATATATATATATATATATATATATATATATATATATATTCAGAATGCCATCGGGTGGCAGCAAGTGCCATGTTGTCGTTCGGGAAATTTAATTCCACCTACATTTTATACTTTCCGTGGCAGACCTTATCCGTCCATCCTACTCCGAACTCATTTGACATATCTCTACATTTTGTATAATAAGCTCTCAGTGGCAGGTTTTCCGCGCTGGTTGCCAACGCCAGCCATGAGCTAGCTATTATTTTTCCTTTCTGTTTCCCTTCCTCCCTTTTTTTTCTCGTTTCCTACATTCCATAGTCGATTAAGGTTATTTTTGGTGTGTGAGATAGCTGACCATTCGGTGGCCTGTGTTGCCGCAGTAACCCATTTAATACCAAAAAAAATCTTCCTTACCTTCAACCGAATCCCAAAACTCTGGCTTCACTGCACTGCGCTCAACTAACGTAGGAGCGAGCACGTAGGGAGCAACAGGATGGCAAGAAAGGGAGATTGCAGCGAAGGAGGGTCGCGGGGCGGAAATTCTCTCGAAGGGGAAAACACGGGAGGACCGGAGAGAGAAGGACGCTGGGAAAAAGGGAGACAGAGGGCTACGAATAAGGGAGAAGAGGGTGCGGAGGGAGCTCATATACGGGAGGGGCGAGGGAGAAACCGAGGGAGCAAACTGCCAGAGCAGGATAACCTCGCGACGGGACTACAGCGGGATTGCGCCTCGCTGCAATGCGTGCGTGCGTGCGTGCGTTCGTGCGTGCGAGCGTGCTCCTATTTGCCTATCCATCTGGCGCGGTGGCCGGTGGCTTGACTGCCGCTTGCTGCCTCTGTGGCAGCGCCGTAGAGACGAACTCCGCCGGCGTCGCCGTGTGGCAGGGGCCAGAGCGTGACCCGCATAGGCAGGGTCGTAGCAGTGCGCCGAAGGGAGAGTGGGAATTGGAGATGGGGGAGGAGGGGGGAAGGGAGGTCGAGGGTTGCTTAGCGACGACGTCGACGACCCTTTCTCTCTCTGCGTGCGTGGCCTCTGCTACCCCCGTCGGTCGTGGTACAGCGATGCATTGCCGGCCGGCCGGCGGCGACCTCGCGTCGCCTCTGTGGCGACGAATTGGTGCTGGGTTCGGCGGCGAGCGAATGAGCGGCGGAATCGGACGCCGGGGGGAAGAAGATTGGGAGAGAGGGGAGATTGGGAAGGGCAGACTGGCGCCGGCGTAGGGCTATACCGAGAAGCAACAGTGTTTGTGCGAGGGCCCTGTTTGTCTGTGGGCGCTGGGCCGCTCGGTTACGACGCGCAGGGGATATGGGTTAGTATACGAGGGAAGAGCGGTGCGCGCGTCCTGAATTAACGGGGTTGATCAAGAGATGGCTACGTTATATTGGTCGACTTTGTTTTTCTTTTTTGAGTGTCGTTAGCTCGTAATTTCGTGGCCGCCTGAATCCGGGCTGCATGAGAAGTAGGAAAGTTGCCTGGCGTTGCTTTGAGAGAATGTCGATTTGGACTGGTTATTGAAGTTGGGGATAAGTAGAACTTAATAAAGGCTGTTGACGCGCTAGGTTGTATTTAAATGCGTCCACAACGACAGCTAGGTCGTGTTGGCCCGCCACCGTATTAGCGAAGTAGTGCTAGAGACACACGTATACGTACAAACTATGGGAAATTGTAGAGCGATAGCTACTCTACGCCAGCGCTGACCTTCAGCATGTATTTACTTGGAGGATGACGTAAGATATATACTCATGATCGTTACGCACATTTTTGTGGCGATATTGTGTCAATCTGAGCACACTCGAATCATTAAGACTCACCTTGATGCACTGCACGGCAACATTCTTATCCCCTCTCGTAAGGGCTTTCCGAAGTTGCGTCAACTTTTTCGCACTGTACATTTTCCTCTTTAAAGGGGCCCTGAACCACTTTTTATCGTAGTCGAGAAATGCATTTGAAGTTAATATAGGCTATTTCAGAAATACTTTGCCGCAAAAAATACTTCAATGCGTTCAGCAGAAGTGTAGTGATTGGTAACCAAACACCCTCTGCGCGTTGCTACCGCTCCTTCTTCAATGACTTGCACTGCAAAGGCTACGGCGGAGCAGGGCGTGGCCACAACGCTCCGACTACTGAACGTCGCCGTGGGGTGCAGTTAAAATTTGATTTTCGATGTTCACGTAGACGCCACCCACTACTTCCAATTTTGGCGCCTACGACGCGCCAAACGTAAGCCAAACGCTGTTGTTCTCAGCGAACCGCAGTGCGCTCAGCGAACGGACTCGTAGCGGCACCCTGCGGCTGCCGCGGTATCTACGCTATGGTGTAGACCGCAGCTACATGCAAGGGTAGTGCGCATGCGCAGCGTTTGCTTTTGTGCACGACAGGGCTTGATTACGTACTCTCGCTCTCATATGCTCCTATCTAGCGGTGCTACACGGTGCGGACCGTTTTTTTCCTGCACCAGCTTTACCGACGGATAGTAGCGACATCCGACTTGCGCAGTTTGAAGCGCTATCAATAGCTCAATACGAAGCGAAGTCTGCCAAGGCGTCTAACCATGGAGGAGCGGCCAGGAGTGATCTGACCTTGAGCTTCGCGTGGTTCAAGGCTATAGTTGAGCGTTCAAGAGCAGTCGAAATTAGCGAGACCCGACGGCTGCGGCACCGATAAGCAGGGTGGCCAAAGTTTAATGCCTACGCGGGCGGCCGCGGCCGAGCGGGAGCAGACTATAGTCGGCGTCTTCCCGAAGTAAGTAGTATCAAAATTCTAAACCAGATTTTCGCTTTCTTCTGCTTGTTTATTAAGCTGCGTGAATTTACACAGTAACAGGAGTAGTATAGCCACATCTTCACGAAGATGAGACGGATTGATGACTGACAATATTGATTGATGATTATTTTAGAAAAGGTCAAAAAGAGTTCAAGAAGCCTCGTGTCGACTGTTGAATGCAGTTAAGTCGATTACAAGAAGAGTTTTCATTGAACAAATGTAATTGAACATGGCTCGATTATGGAGGCCATAAAAGAGTCGTATAGAGCCTATCTAAGCATACAAGGTTAAAAAATACCGCATCGTGTATTCGAGGAATGTTGGTTCACGCGGTGTTCCGTCTTCGTAATATAATTAAGTAAAATATGAATGTCCAAAACATATGGACGCAGCCGGGGATTCTCACGTAACCACTCTTGCCTCGGCAAGTGTTACGGGGCTGCAGAAAAGATTGAATGTTTCTGGCGCATTATTTATTTCACTAGCACACTCGTATCGTCGTTTTAAAGAACACACATTTGGGTGATTGTTATCTTTAAACCGCCTTGGTCCATGTTTACTAAGCAAACTTTTTTTTTCCTTTGCAGACCTGAACGCTGCCTTAATTGACTTCCGTGACAGCCTTGGCGCGAAAGGTAAGGGTCAACAAAATCAAAACATTTTAGTATAACCTTTTTATGTCTCCACTTTCGCCATCAGCAATAAGGCCGGAATGAGATGTCAATTTCACTACTGGATGGATGCTAACCTTAAATGTCGAATGATGTCAATATTAAAATTGCGTAGGTGTATTCCTTGTCAATTCATTGGCGTCCAATACCGAGGCCGCAGTTTAAGACACCGGTAGTGTAATTTCAGCGCAAGACGGTCGCGGCAAATGACGAGCCATCAAATGCTTGAATTCTCGGATGTAAGTAAACACAGATGTAGTTGAACAAAACAAAAATGTCGCCGTTTCGCCTGAAAGGCGAAGCATCGATTGCGATTACAAATTACTAGACGAAGTAAAAACACGAATACGAAGTAAAAATAGTAGTTTTATCGGCCGTATAATCTTGTAAACATTGGATTACTAACTAAATAAACAAGCATGGTGTTACGCGCGCACAAGCAAAGTTGGACACATCTCACTCGATGACTGCGCACACTCGCTGTCAAAGCGCTGGAGTGAGAAAGCGCAGCGGCAGCAGCGAGCGCATTGACCTTCGTGCTGCCTCTCGCTTCAACGCGAGCCAAGCGGTGAGAACACAGCGCACGCGATGAGCACTCGGCCACTCTGTCTCCATCTCAGATCGCTTTGTACATAGGGCCCGCGCGGCCATGGGCGGCCGAGCCATGCGCAGCCGCCGCCAGTGTAGAACGCCACCACGGTTCCATCGTTGAGCCAGCACCGTCGACTCAACGTCACACGCACATTCACTCCCACATACAGCATACGGCGCGCAGCGACGACGTTATCGCCCTTAGACTTTAACAGAACATCACGGCGACGCCGACAACGACGGCAGAATGCGCCCGGAGTGGCCATATAAATGCTATCGCAATAAAGCGTGAGGAGTTCGAATCGCACGCCATAGTAACCCTTTAAAGACAGGCAGACAGACCAACAAGCTCGCTTACTCGCTCAAAAAAGTGACGTTTGCCTAGGCGCTCACCCACGTGCACGAGCACGTGTACAAAAGTGTGAATGCGTCGGCGATGTTAATTCTTACAATTGCTTCGTTTAGTACGTTAACATTGTTTGGGCACTCCACGAACTTTCCGGGGGCTATGTTTGTATTTACGTACCTTTCTATCCAACCGTTTTACCGCCTACCTGGTTGACTGCGTAGTCCGTGGCCAAATCGGTGGAGCATCGGGTTGCTGCGCTGAGGGAACAGGGTTCGAAGCCAACCATCGAACCAGCTTGGGTCACTGTGTACGTGGCAATGCGTGCACACGTGTCACTCTTCAACGAACCTCTCTTGCGCCGACATGGGTCAGCGTAGATTCGGGACTGGGTGGGTACCGCTGGTCTACGAAATTCTTTCCCGCCGACTTGGAGCATTGCGTATGTGCCGCTTGGTCGTCTGCGCTGGTCTTCAATGAACATCTTTGATGTCAACTTGGGTGACCAGTTACGTGCCGCTCAGAATGTGCCGCTCTACAATGGCGAAAAAGATCCCTTAGATTTCTCCGGGGCTGAGCGGAATCGAACCGACATCCCGAGTGTTTCTCAACGACAGCAACCTGACGCGTTTGCAGACTGCGCCACAAGTACATTGGGTATGTGCCGTATTTAAATGAACTTATTGAGGACAACAGCGTACGTGGTCTGCTGCTGTTACATGAAGCGACCCCGGGTCCAACCTGACATGGATGTGGGCTCTGACAATACGTAGTAGACACTGGAACAATGAGGCTCAATGGACTTCTTCGTGGGGGAAATAAAAGAAGGAAAAAAAAGATACGTACATTTACCAAGTTCTTAACGATAGCTTCTTCGCAGAGAAAACGTCAATAATTAGTTTGTAGTTATTTTGTACGGAAGAGTAAACGCGGTGTTCTCATGTAAAAGCCCTGATGCAAAGAAAAAAAAATAAAGGCAGCGGACTTGATCGTGGTTGATGCAGTCTATGAAACTGTGCAATAAGCTTCTTTACGAAGCTGAAAGACCCTCGTTGCGCAAGCCACCGAATCACGTCGTTGTCTTATAAAAAGGGGGAGAAAATGAACCCACGACTTTGAGAGCGTAAGCGAAACGTGAATGGCCTCAGCGAAGGGATAATAGATGGCTGCTTCCAAGAAGTTTGGAGACGCTTTCGCCACGGCGAACGTAGGGCACAAAAAGAGAACCCCCCAAGGGTTCTAACTTCGCCTTTCCCTCTTTCTTTAGATAGAAGGACGCTCCTCGGTCTTAGTGGCGAGTTTAGAAAGATGGTTATTGGGGGACGATGGTCGTTTTTCATATCCCGTAATCTCGTTCCGCTTTGTACGGTGTGTCGGCTTTAGATGGGCTCCGTGACAAAGGCGCATTAAAGGATCTCGTTCCCGAGACACTATGGCAGCTAATAACCACGGGTTACTGTCGTGGGACGTTCGCAACAGAAGGCTCAACGTACTAGCTTCTCCCCTACTTCCAAGGTCGCGCTTCTACACCCTTCGCAATCTGGTTGCAGTGTACCTGTACTCTTCCCACGTTAAATCAAACTCTCCATTCACTTTTAAAGTTGGCTTTGCCGCAGCTACGAAGAGACGAGTGGTGAAAGATTATTATGCTCAACAAAACGGCGGCAAGAACCGAACGCATTCGTATGCGTTATTGCTTCTTGCGAACAATGCTGCGTACTGTCTTTGCCTCGGTACTTTTGCGGAGCGATGTGAAGGAGCGTACAAAGCTCTCTCAAGTAGTAGAATGCCTCGAAAACCTACGTTCGGTGGCTGTGAGTGTGTGCTTTAGTGCATCTAAAATGGCGAGTGTTCGAAGCAATAACTGAACACGTAGATTTCGCGGCGCCGTTCGCGGTGGTTGCTGCACCGCTCGCAAGACAGCTATCTCCATGTTACTATATGATTGGGCAGTGTTTAATATGCAGATTCGCTTCAAAAGTACTTTGGTGTAATCCACCGCATTTTTTCGCGTTTCAGTCCGGATTTCGCTCTGAGAATCAGATGACGTACTACAGCCCACAGAAGTATCCGTGAATGTAGCGACAAAACAATGGGCAGAACCTATCTCATGATTAGTGTCGATGGTAATGTGCTTAGCATTGAAACAATGTAGCGACACATAACATATTACCACGGTCGGATTGCCTTATCTATGAGGCGTGTACAGCAGTTGGACTCCGCTCTGGGGTTTCCCCACGGAAACTCTTAGCCATCTGGCGGCGGCAACGCGAAGCTGTGAAGGCCAGAAGGATGTGAAGGAAAACACAAAATGTTGCTGTTAGCAATAGAACAGGCACAATACATTAGATAGATGGATAGATAGATAGATAGATAGATAGATAGATAGATAGATAGATAGATAGATAGGTGGATAGATAGATAGATAGCCCACAGAAAGTGCGTGACGCACACAAATAATTTTATTAGCATTAAAACACTGCTTATAAAGGATATCATAAGAAGCCAACAAACAAAGACACCAAGAACAACATAGGGTGTATTTGTTGGCTTCTTATGATATGATTAATAAAAATCGGGCCCCTCGGTTCCCTTTCTTCTCGTGCTTATGAGGGAGTACGCCAGCTATCCCTGATATTAGCTGATCCATGCCATTGGCGACCGAGACGCTGCATGGTAAGTACGCACCGGGTAAGTACCTTCGTGCCACCTACCGTCCCCAACCTGATTGCTACCCTCTCCTTAGCCTCGCTACCTCCCAGATAGGGCATACCGCAACTCCCTTACCCAAAACTACGCGCGCGGTATCAGAAGACAGCGCTGCGGTTATTTCCGACGCGCCAACTGAAAAGTTAAAAGCTCACACTGCCTTCACGACGCTTCCCTGCCAACCAGCAATCCAGCCAACGAACAAGCCGACCGACCAGCCAACCCAGCCCCCGTTCCCTTGAATGGCCCCTAACGATGCATGCCACGGCGCGTCGGCGGCCCCCCGGTGCGCCGAAGCAGTGCGGCAAAGAAAGACGCTCAGGAGCGGGCTGCGGCTGCTAATGGCAAAAAAAGAAAGGGGGTAAAGCTAAAGCTTGCACTTGTGTATTCTTGCCTCATGCAATGGTAGCGGAGGAAGCCTTGGTGAAGGATGCCTGCCTCGCTAGGGTGAAGAAGAAGTAAAATGGCGCCGCAGCGGCATTCGTGTGAGGTTGGCTTCTGTGGGTGTTGCAAGGAAGAGGGGGCGGAAAGCCAGGCCTAAAGGAAGTGGGGGGTTGATGGGGAAACGGAAAGGCGAGGTAGCGTCGGGGATCTTAATGAACTTTCGCTGCTGCTCGGCCGGAATGCGTGCGTGTGTGGTGTGAGTGCGTCTCGCGGCCGCTTGGCGGCGTGGCGGCAAAGTGTCGCTCGCTCGGATGCCTCTCGAGTGCGTAGCAGACGACGCCGAAGATGCCCTCCATTCGCGTCTGCTTCTTCTTCTTCTTCTTCTTGCAGACGTTCAGTTTACTCTTAGCGCGTTTTCGCTGGTCGTTGGCGCTGCCTACAGCTTTTTTTTTCTGTCTCATTATCTGGCTCTTTTACGCATCATTATTTTACTTTTCCTTCGAGCTGTTTGGGAGCTCCTCCGCCGCTTGGGGACGCTGCTGCTGCTGCTTGTCGTCTGGTGACGACCTTATTTGATTTCGCGACGTTGCTGCCCCATGCCTCGTCTCGTCCTTGCCCATTTTTACGTCCTTTTTATGCCTATTTTCTTGTTTCCCCTCTCACGTGGCTTTTAAGGCGGCTCTTTGAGGGCCCCGAGCGTTTGTATTAGCACCCTCCGGAACTTTTATCCCCCGAGTCTCCGAGTAACAAGTGCGCCGAAATCGGGGAAAAAAGAAGAAAAAAAATTGAAATGAAGGAAGAAAATGCCCTCGGTTGTGCGCTAGCTTTTATCTCGGTGCTTCTGCTCGGATCTGCGTGTGGCTATATATGTATGTCGGTGCGCGTCTGTTCGCGTATCTGTGCGTCTGTTTGTATGTCAAGCAGGCTGGTTCAAAGTCAGGCCTGTTGCGTTCCTCGCTTTGACGAGCCTTAGCTGGAAGCCTGAGCTCTCGTGGTCGGGGAGGGGGGAGTAAATACTCTTGTGTACTTACCTGTCTCAGGCGTTAACCGAAAAGCAATGACGCCTGTCCGGACTTTACGAGTCTTTGAAGGTGCGACAGAGGGTAGCATTATCGTTTTGTGCTTTTATTCTTTTTGAATGCTTACTGCTTATCGAAAGGAAGAGTCTAGTAGATTACCTTCTTAGGATCCGCCTCTGATTATGTTCTCTGGAAAGTGAGAAGTTTAAGAGGCGTGGGAAGTTGGGCTTCACACGGTCACTCGTGTAATGGGCCCTCTCAGTAAAAGTAATAACGTGCTGGCTCCTTCTTCGTTTTTTTGTTTTTTTATTCTTGAGAAACTGTCCAGTGGATGCCAACCTGGTAATAACGATATCTCACTGGGAGAATTCAGGGCATTTTCAGTTGTTTTTTTTTTTTTTTGCACAAACCTTAGCTACATCTCTATGTAGCCGTCCTGCTAAATTTTCTCGTCCTCAACATATTTTTGCGCCATCTTTTTAGTGCCAACCCTAGGGCTATCCGCTTAACTCCCTTGGAAGTATTCAGAACGTTGTCGTGGCCATTTCCCCTACACTATAGACTACAGGGGTGCAGTAATACTAAAGTAAACATTGTCACCACCTTCTCTGAAATTCTGAAATTGCACAACAATACTGATGAACGACATAGCATACTATCATGCCGAAATAAAATGCTAACAAAAAGGAATAATTTATTTTGCCTGGTTAAATGAAAGAGAGATGCGTGATAATGTAGTAGCCGACAGAGAGATAGCAAGAGAAATTTGTCTTAGGAGAACAGCTCAGATGTCAGCCAGAACTACAATGTTCCAGTATGTTAAGGTCTACGGAACTGTCTGTTCGAGCCAATTGTGTTTTACTGTGCTCAATTACCGAAATACTAAGTTCTTAGCGTTGAGGTAAGTGGCAAGGTAATAAAAATGAGAGGGAGGAAGTTGCTACTGTTATGATAAAGAGAGAAAGCGAAGCATAATAATTAAAAACAAAGTAAAAAAAAAACCTGCAAGCACTTATTGCAGTCAGGCGTTGAAAGTGGTGTAGTCTCAAAACTAAGCCTCTGCTAATGAACCACCGCAGTGTCGTACACATCGGCTACCGTGAAATGTAAGATTCTCCCTCCACTTTGTTTTCTGGGGCCTACTTGGGAAAGTTTTTAGCCTGTAAGTGCGTTTTTGCCAGTGGCCAGCCGCCCAGTGTCAAATAAAGCTTTCGTTTTGGTAACTTGTGTGGCGAGTAAACATGATTATAGCTGACATGACATAAACTACTTGAAAAACAAAAAGAAACAAGAACCGCTGCGAACTCTCGTGTAAGGTATTTCGGTGCCCATCAAGTGGTGATAATTAATGCAGTTTTTAAATGTGGATTCTCTCATCGCAGGTGTTTTTTAAATCTCGCTGTCGTGTAGAGTAAACCAAGTCTTGCGTTTGTACAGCCCTAAGGAGAGATGTCTTAACCGAGGACAAATCAGGACCGTCAGGTGTGCAAAAGTTTTTACGCGTATATTTTATGTTACAACCGCTGTTTGTCTCCGACGGAACGTCGACAGAGTAAACAATTGCTTTTAAGAACTGCATCAACTTTTCAGTTGTAACCTTGTGGCAACGCACGATTTTGCTTGTACTTCAAGTTATATATATATATATATATATATATATATATATATATGTGTGTGTGTGTGTGTGTGTGTGTGTGTGTGTGTGTGTGTGTGTGTGTGTGTGTGTGTGTGTGTGTGTGTGTGTGTGTGTGTGTGTGTGTGTGTGTGTGTGTGTGTGTGTGTGTGTGTTTGCCTGAAGCAAGAGCACTTGAATTGTGCTCGAAATCTTGCACACTCACGAAGAGATAGTAGAAGTTACACCTCATGGGATATTGGAAAACAGTCCAGTTTGTGTAGCGTAATTTTTCAGGGTTGCGTTGTGATATATTCCGCTTCGTTTGTTTGATTTTGTGTGCAAGTTTGCTGAATATCGCAGCACGGCTAGGAAAAAGATATCGATGAAGAAAGTAACATCAAGCAAAACAAATGCGTTTTAATACCCACGCGAGCGCAATATTTCAGGCAAGAATGTTTTTGTACACTCTTAATCTTGTTCTAGGTTAAGATAGCTAAGTGGAACATATTTGCAAAAAGGTTCCGTGAAATTTTTTCAGCTTAACTTCTACGAAACGACAATAAGAGTGTACTGATGGGAAAGGACATCCAAACAAATGTGGCTGCGCAAGAAGTTGCAAAAAGCATTCAAGAGACTCGCCTGTCGCAGGAGAGCGTAGCTGGAAGGAAACCCTCTTCTCGCTCAGCAAAATAAAACCGTTCGCAGGATTATTTATTCAGCAATGTACGTCCTAAAATGAGGGAAGTGTCCACAAGGGAGTGTTTGAAGAAAAGCGTTCATTTGAACAGCCAGCAGTAGGTGACGCTGTATGTCTTCTTCAATCACGACAACGCAATTTTTCTGCACAATACGCGTTCAATCTGCGCGAATTTGGCGAACAAAGTGTTTGTGCCCTTTAGTGCGAGTTATATGCCGCGTACGCTTACGCGAATCTAAAGTTTTGTTAGTGTTATAACGGCCCGTGGTTGAATATTTATTTGGATTGTATGCCCCCCTGACTTTTTTTGGTCCTGTTTTTCCTGCAGGATTTCGAGCAGCCCAAGAATTGTGTTAACAGTGCAGCCGGCGTAGTGCGAGACTTAATTCGAAGAGCGAGAACCAACAAATCAAATGCTTGCAGTGGGTTTGTGAACTCTGTTTGAGCAATCGCCTTTAGAGCACGGCCTGTACAAGTCTTGCATACGCCTTAAGTGAGTGAGCGAGTGAATCCGTCGCTGTGCGGGTAACTTTATCATCATCATCATCATCATCATCATCATCATCATCAGCCTATATTTATGTCCACTGCAGGACGAAGGCCTCTCCCTGCGATCTCCAATTACCCCTGTCTTGCGCAAGCTGATTCCAACTTGCGCCTGCAAATTTCCTAACTTCATCACTCCACCTAGTTTTCTGCCGTCCTCGACTGCGCTTCCCTTCTCTTGGTATCCATTCTGTAACCCTAATGGTCCACCGGTTATCCATCCTACGCATTACATGACCTGCCCAGCTCCATCTCTTACGCTTAATGTCAACTAGAATATCGGCTATCTCCGTTTGTTCTCTGATCCACACCGCTCTCTTCCTGTCTCTTAACGTTAGTTCTAAGATTTTTCGTTCCATCGCTCTTTGTGCGGTCCTTAACTTGTTCTCGAGCTTCTTCGTTAACCTCCAAGTTTCTGCTCCATATGTTAGCACCGGTAGAATGCAATGATTGTACACTTTTCTTTTCAACGACAGTGGTAAGCTCCCAGTCAGGATTTGGCGATGTCTGCCGTATGCACTCCAACCCAATTTTATTCTTCTGCAAATTTCTTTCTCATGATCAGGGTCCCCTGTAAGTAATTGACCTAGATAAACATACTCTTTTACAGACTCTACAGCCTAACTGGCGATTCTGAATTCTTGTTTCCTTGCCAGGCTATTGAACATTATCTTTGTCTTCTGCATATTCATCTTCAACCCAATTCTTACACTTTCTCGATTAAGGTCCTCAATCATTTGTTGTAATTCGTCTCCATTCTTGCTGAATAGGACAATGTCATCTGCAAACCGAAGGTTGCCGAGATATTCCCCGTTGATCGTCACTCCTAAGCCTTCCCAATCTAAAAGCTTGAATATTTCTTCTGAGCATGCAGTGAATAGCATTGGAGTGATTTTGTGTCTCCTTGCTTGACCCCTTTATCGATAGGTAACTATCTATTTTTTTGGCGGAGAACCAAGGCAGCTGTGGAATCTTTGTAGATATTTGCCAAAATATTCACGTATGCCTCCTGTACGCTTTGATTACACAATGCCTCTATGACTGCTGGTATCTCTACTGAATACAAATGCATTTTCATTATCAATGAAAGTCATATAGAGAGGTTTATTGTACTCTGCAGATTTCTTTATTTCCTGATTGATGACATAGATATGATCCACCCTAGAATATCCCTTCCTGAAGCGAGCTGGTTTTCTTGGTTGGCTGAAGTCAAGTGTTGCCCTGATTCTATTGGAAATTATCTTGGTTAATATCTTGTACAATACTGAAAGCAAGCTAATGGGTTCATAATTCAATTCTTTAACGTCTCCCTTCTTATGGATTAGTATGATGTTGGTGTTCTTCCAGCTCTCTGGTACACTTGAAGTCATGCGACACTGCGTTTAAAAGGCCGCAAGTTTTTCAAATATGATATCTCCTCCATATTTGATTAAAGCGACTGTTATTCCATCTTCTCCAATAGCTTTTCCCCTGGTCCTGTCATGCAAAGCCCTTCTAACTTCATCGCTACATCGCTACTTATAGAAGGAGCCTCTGTATCCTGTTCTTCACTACTTCGAATGAAAGTAGCTTGGCTGCTCTAGGCACTGTACAGGTCAGTATAGGATTCTTCCGCTGTTTTTACTATGTCATCAAAATTGCTGATGATATTACCCTGCTTATCTTTCAGTGAATACGTCTTGCCTTGTCAAATGCCAAGTTTTCTTCTGACATTTCATGCTGCGTCCATATTTTACGGCCTCCTGAACCTTTCCCACGTTATAATTTCGAATATCCCTTACTTTCTTCTTGCTGATCCGTTTTGACAGTTCAGCAAATTCTATCTGATCTCTTGAGTTTGATACTTTCATGCTTTGTCGTTTCTTTAGCAGGTAACTAATAGGTAACCTAATAGGTAATAATCTGTAATAGATAATAAATAGGTAAGTGTAACGAGTAACTTAGTAATTGCGTAATTAATTGAATATTAACAGCGAAGCTGTTCGTAGTCGACCCTTCGCCGTCTGTCCGGCTTCACGCAGGTCACGTGACCAGCGGAGAAGGAGAGGCGTGTTGGGGGAGGAGGCGACCAATGAGAGGGCACGCGTTAGGACGAGGAGGCGATCAATGAAAGGTCGCGGTGGGTGCGATAAGGAAAGGCGATAAGAGAAGGAATTTCTGTGCGGCGCGCCCTTTCGGATAAAGCGCAACGCGCAGATCTGCTGCCGACGCCGTCCGTGTTTCCCCGCGTTCGCGCCTAACGCGCGCGGTGTCCGTGACTGCAGCCGATGCCTCTGGCGGCGGCTCGGCAGGTTTCGACGAGAGAACTGGACACTCGTCGAGTAGCGCCGGAAGTCGCTGCCTCTTCTCACCTCGAAACGTTTCAATATTATATATGTTTCTGTTATAGTTATGTGTTTAGTTTTGTTTACGCAATTGGCATCACGTGCAACACATGCACATGTAACACTCGGTGTAACTAACACAGCTTTGCTGTTCGATCATCTTCACAGAGTGGCAGGGGCGGTGATTTTTGATTGACTGATCGATTGATTCATTCATTCATTGACTAACTCACTGACTGGCGTGATAGACGCGAAGGAAGTATGCTAGATTGAAATAGTTGTAATGAAACATAATTATCTCGATCAAGCTGGCTGGTGTGATCTACTTGCCGCCATCCCGATTCAAATGGGACGCCAGTGACGGTGATCATCATCATCGTTATTATCATCATCAGCAACAGCAACGGCCATCATCGTAACGAATAAGCAGTGGCGTGCGGCGTGACATACCGTATTTACTCGTGTAAGGCCCACCCTCGTATATGGCCTGTCCTCGTGTATGAAAATATATTAAAAAATGTTTTCACTAGGGGACACGCGCATACCCAAATGCCGGTGCATTTCCGCAAGCCGCTACTAGATGCCACTAGTTGTCGTGCCGACGATGGCATCATAATAGTTACCATCACCGCATCCCGCACTTAGCACAAAACCGCAACTTTGGTCGCTGACTGCGACGAAGCAGCGAAGCGGTGCTGGTTAAGCCTAGCCGGTACTATAGTAGGCGATTGTAGTGGGCGGCAAGCCGTTTTCGGGAAGTTTGCCCTTGATATATTTCTATCAGTAAACCACATTGGCGATCGGGCGTGAGATCGCGTGCACGGGCTGGACTGATGGCGACGTTCGTGGTCTTTGGGTCTGAAGGCGATCAGCCTGCAACTACTACGAAAGCCTATACCAAGTTCGTGTGTGCGCCTATTGGACGAAACGGCGCATGCTAGCGCTTATGCTTAAATGTAGTATAAGGCTATACCAAGTGATCTGGCGCAGTACATTCTATACTGACAGGGTAGCGTTTGCTGTATCTGCACTTCGTGACGAACCGCGACGCACGTCGGGCGAACATGAAACACACTCGAGGCCTCGCCCATCACAAGATTTCAAGTAAAATGTAAAATTTATCGTAATGAAACACAACACCGCAGAGCAAAAGTCTGGTAACGAATTTTAAGCTGTGCAGACCTTCTATAAACAACGAATCGACTTACCATCGCAATTCGTTTTTTCGAACTGCCCGATTATTCGGCCATTCTCGCCGAATTGTCCGTGTCCGAAAAATCGGTGAGCGACTGTACGTAAATGTCAGTGTCGCCACCACTGGTTGCGTTATTTAGATAGAGGTATTAGTGTATTTCGAGGCTTCAGTAAGAAGCCATAAGCCTGCCTCGTGAACCAGTAAAAAAAGTACACTTACACAAGTAAATAGGGTATTCGGCCTATAATCGTGTCCAGGTGTCATTCATTCGTTGGCTAATGAATTGATTCATTCATTCGCGAAAGTGTGCTATTGAACAGCCTGAGTTAGTTGTATTAATAGCGTTTAAATACGAAATCAAAATAAGGCAAATAATCATCATAATATTAATGAAAATGACCGAGATAATAGGCCAAATATTAGAGTGAGAAAAGTGCTTCAATGAATCGATCAATGAACTTGTTCAAGCAGCGCTTCTTTTTTCGTTTTGCTGTAAAGTATGCGTGTTCAAGGGGGCTCAGGTGGAGGCTTTACGTTTCTGCGTCTTAGAGTGGGAGTCGTATTTTGACTGCCAAGATTCTCGAATAACAACTTGCTTCGTATAATAGGAATTTCACAACGAAGTTTCAGATTACGTCTACACTGTGGACGTAAGTAAGGACCTTTCATATTGTATCTTCGCAAAGTTTTATCAATGCGGAAAGCAGCAGTACGCTGTTTTGCATCCATTATAATTGTGAATTCAGCAAGAAAAACATTAAAACGTTGTTTTTTGGAAGTTGCCAGACGATTCTTGTTTGACTTCTGACTCGCTCCAATCTAACTCACAGAAAAAAAATGAAAAGACGGGAGGCATTTACACTTGATTTAAGCCATATTTTCACAACGGTTCTCTTAGTCTCTAAGCTCCCGGTCTCGGCTACAAAGGCAGAGGAACTCTCAGCCGTTCGGGGCCGGCTTCTGACAAGAAACTTTCTGCGATCGAAGATTTTGGACAAATTAAAAAGTTAGACAGACGACGCTGTCTTCAAACCCGAGCTTTCTTCTCTGTTTTTTTTTTCTTTTCTTTTGCAGGACACTTCCGTGTAACTTGATTATTACCCCCCTGGAGAATGGTCTCAAAGACCGCAGCGCTGTCTTAAAAACTGCTGCCGTCGGCGTCACAAAGACAGAGCCGCACACCAACGGACGGCCTCGACAACCTCCCTTACTTTATGTTTTTTTTCCCTCAGAATTCCCGTCGTTCCAACCCTACATCCGGATCACGAACAGGCTTTTCTGACGCCACAACCCCCTTCGCGCTCAGTCTGACCTCGTGAGCGCTTAAAACGCTATATATACCGGCCGCTAGGCGGAGCTCGGTAACAGTGCCCCTACGTTGCCGGTTGTTTACAAAAGGAAAAACTGAGCACGTAGAAGGCCGAAGCCGGCCGGGGAAATCTGTTCGCCGCTGAAGCGACTCGTAATAAGCTTCCGCTCACTTCCTGTCCAGCGTATTTTTTTTTTTTACCCGTTTGCCGCCCCCCTCTTTCATCCACCCCTTTAACTGGACCTCCTCTTATTATTTCTCGTTTCCTTCTTCTGTTCGCTCTTCTGGACGCGGCCGGTTTAGCCTTCTGCGCTCTACATTCGCGAGGAAAACGCAGTCGGACGGGTACACACTAAGGGGTGGGGGGAATATAAAGTCCGTGACGACAGCGAGAAACAGAAGGGGACGGCAAACAAACGCGGACGTCGAAAGCAGACGACGCGTGCCGCGAGAACAGCAGAAGTAGCAGCAGAAGTATAGCAGCATAAGTATAGCAGCAGAAGTAGTAGCAGACGTAGCAGCAGACGACTTCGAATCGCCGCAGCTGATGACAACGAGGCTTGTCGTCTGCAAAATGGCGCGAGGCCCCAGCAGATGACGTATAGTTGCCGGCCTGTCGTCGTCTGCTCGCGTGCCCCGAGAACAGCAGAAGTAGCAGCAGACCACTTCGAGTCGCCGCAGCAGACGACAACGAGGCTTGTCGTCTGCAAAATGGCGCTGCTCCAGCAGACGCCGTATATAGTTGCCGGCCTGTCGTCGTCTGGTCGCGCGCGCACTCTGTGTCGCCGTCTGCCATACGTGACTAAGCCACGCGAGATCTCGGCGGGGTTTCTAGCGTTGTTTGCTGCTTTTAGCTCGAATGCTCCACTGTACGCCGCCACTCTCGTCGCGTTTCTGTTGTCGCCGCCGCTGCTGATTCGTTCGCGCCTTGCGTGGTGTAACGGGGCGACGCCGAGTCGCTCCCAATCTTCGCCTTGTCCGAATGCTATTCGCAGTGGCCACCGTGCCCTCTATAAGCGAGCCAAGAGTAGAAAGAAGAAGGGAGAGAGAGGAAAAAAAGAAGTAAAAGGGTTTATGGAGTCTGACGCCCACGAAAAGTGCCGTCGTGTGTTCGCGACCGCTTCCGCTGTACTTCCTGGAGACGGCGACATTTGGGGTTCTTGGCGGCTCTGACGTCGGTGGCCGAGCAGTGGGTCGACGACGACGACGTTGCTGCGACAGTGGCGTGCCGGCTGCTAGTTCGAGTTGTATTATTCAGGCGCGCAAGTACTCGTCGTGTACGTACCACATAGTGACTGCAAACGACGTATGTCGTCAGATGTGTTCCTTGTGTCGAAAAAGCGACCGGTCAAACGAATTGCAGCAGACGGCATCCCCGTTTCCCTTTTATTATTGTATATATATATATATATATATATATATATATATATATATATATAT
This sequence comes from Dermacentor silvarum, assembly GCF_013339745.2. NCBI lineage: Eukaryota > Metazoa > Arthropoda > Arachnida > Ixodida > Ixodidae > Dermacentor > Dermacentor silvarum. The sequence continues at coordinate 51,574,100 of NC_051158.1, read as the reverse complement.
ATGTGTGTGTGTGTGTGTGTGTGTGTGTGTGTGTGTACGTGTACGTGTACGTGTGTGTGTGTTCTGTGGTTTGTGAGAGGAGGGAGAAGGGGCCCAAATAATTCAGATTGCCTCTGTTACATCATAATTATAAAGAGCAAGTGTGAAGCCTCTGCATATCATTTTGTCAAACGGGGCTAAATCTTCGTTACACGTTGCTGAGACCGTTCACGTATTTGTAGCCATTCTGACAACTATAAATAGCAAAATTTTCCTGCCGGCAAAAGCAATCAACAAAAATTCCTGTTACGCTGGCTTAATACATCGCCCTTCGTAATCATCATCATCACCGTACTTCATTATCTATGCAAGACGAAATCTGTCTCCGTTACCTTCTCTTTAAAGCCGAATGACTTACGCATGCACATTTTCTTATCTCATATACACCATATACAGCTGGTGGCACGAAGCAGAGCTAGAGCATTCGGTTGCTGTGTTCAACGTCCTCCGTTAGCATCCTCGTTCTGGGCTCTACATTTTTGAATCTCAAAGCACGTCCTGAATCTGGCAAAAAAGAGTATGCTTGGCCAGGTAACTGTACAGTTTCTTTGCATAAAACTGCGACTCGAATGGATTCCCTCTTGTGAACCATTCCTTTGACGTACTTACGTGCCCTTGATCAGCAATCGCCGCTTGAGGTGCATTTTGACGAACTTCCGCTAGCAAGTCGCCGGTACTACGCGCCTTCGCTAAGCACCCGTGTTTTTTTTTTTTTTTTTTTTTTTTGCGGCACGTTCTCTTGGCATCATCTGGCATTTACGCGAAGATTGACTTCCCCCCTTCTGCGTCCGACATCTCGGCACACGTCTTTTCCGCCTTTTTAATGCGACAGCATTATATTGCTCATGAAGTGAAAAATCCGGCGGCGTGGCCGGAGATGGTACAAAAAGTCACGCGGTCACAGAGACAGACCGTGCGCCAGGTGTTGCTTCCATTGGTGGAACGCTAAGCGACGCCACGTGCGCTTCCGCCAGTGGGAGAGGAGGGGGCTCAGATGGACGAACAAGTCACGTGGTCACCGAGATATGTGCGCGCGTCGTGGCGCTGCCATTCGGTGCAGTGATTTCAGCTGTCGTGCGCTCCGATGGAGGAACCTTCGACTTCTCAGTCAGTAGCTGCGCCCGGCTCCTTTGGACGTCCACTCGAGTACGCTAATGAGGCGGTCGCAATGCTTTCGCTTTCATCCACGTTGGGATACCTAGGTGCTCTTCAATTTTTTTTTTTGCTTCTTTCCATGATTGGACATATGGCGCACGAGAGCATTAGTACAGAATGGCACGGACAAGTATGGACACTATGTGTAATTTCCTATCGTCACTGGAATTTTAGATGACTGCACAAATCGGCGTTACATATGACATCCAAGTGCCTTCAGATCTATAAGACACACCAAGAACCAACGAATAACTTCCTAGCGAGAGAAAAACATCGCAAGACTAGGCATCTCGGAGGCACACATGACACACAAGAGGTCTCACCAACCAGTGGAAAAACTAAGTGCCTACATAACATCTAGCGTGAGTGAACTTATAAGTGACTAGACGTCTTGGAAGCACATATCGAGAAGAGGCTTCTCGAAACAAATCACAAACTAAGTATGACTCGCTATCGCTAGCAAAACTAAATAAACCTACGGAGAGCCAACGGGGCGATGCTAGTGCAGGTGCAACCACGTTAGGAACGCTGACTCAGATTCAGTGAGACGTTCCCTCAAACAGGCAAATGAGAGGGTTTGGGGACGTGGCTATGGCAACGCCGACATCGTACGAGTGTGCTATTGGAAAGATTATCTTCTACGCCTCTGTTCTCGCTTCGACAAAAACGCTATATACTCTCCAGTGTGCCCTGAATAGACGGGACGATAGGCCATTCGTAGAAGCAAACGTCTTGGGAGCCTGGTTTCATAGGTCATCAGCCCAGAAAGCCATTCGAGCTCTTCTACAGCACCTGAAGGTGGCAGACTCTAGTGCCAGACTTTTGATATGCTGCGCCTGCCTTAGTGCATGCGAAAGTGCGATTAAGACTCGTGTCCTCTCTCTCTTTCTTTCACTCCCCCATCCCCCTCTCCACGTGTAGGGTAGCAAACTGGACAAAGTCTGGTTAACCTCCCTGCCTTTCCTTCCTCTCTTCTCTCTCTCTACTGTGACATTTGTCTGTTTCAAAGCGACGATTAGTTAGTCCCCACAACAGCAACGCACTCACTCTTTTTCTCCCGCCTCAGATGTTATCGCTTTGATGGCTCTTTTCTACGTGCTTGCCGAGAGTATACTGGTATACTATCCCCTTTTTTATCCGCTACAGCACTGCCAAGTGATGTAGTAGATCCCGGACGCTACTGCGGTGAAAACCATTGCGAAGACGCAGTGACGTCAGCTTGTATGTTCAGTTAAGTGGACTAAGTGATTTTTCTCGTCCACACGGAATCTCCGAGAGTGCTTAGATTTCGCGTCTTTTTCCCTGATTTCGGCGTGCCAGCACCCAGGCGAGCAAACTCCGTGCAATTACAGCCAAGAAATGACTTCGCATCCATGTCTGCGTAAGATGAGGAGCTCGCGGAGCGAAAAATATTTTTTTTTTGTGTGTGTGCGCGTCTTTTTACACTCCATCAAATTTTTCTAAGCACACGCTCTTTCCAAAGATACCCTCACGCCGGCTGGCATGTTTACGCAGGGCCTTATCGACTATTTCGGTATCACTGTACTGTCTCAGCTTCTTTATATCTTCTCACAGCTGAGAGTTGTTTACACCCACGAAGCACTGTAAGAGCTATATATATATATATATATATATATATATATATATATATATATATATATACTTGTGTGTGCGTGCGTATGTGAGCGTTTCTGCCTTTTCTCACCAGGGGTCCTATATGCTATACAAGTGCCGCCTTGGTATGATGGCGAGGAGAAAGTGGAGAGGGAAATTAATTTTGCCCTTGTTTGTGCTGCCGATCAGATTTTGCCCACCCCTCTGTTTACTTTTCTGGGCTTCGCCGGTCCGACACTTTGCTCCTTCATGCGAGAGCGCGCTCGCTCCTGGCGTGTCTTCTCGCTTCTGTCGTCGAATTTAGTAGGTCTTCATCTCGAAGCCATTTCGCGAGGTTTCCATCCCGCGTATCTACCACGCCTCTCAAAACCGCACTCCCTCCGTGCCTCAACCTTCTTTCCCACGTTCTGCTCTAGCCTTGCGAATATGCAGCTACACGTCGTGCTTTTTTGCAATCTGGTGATGCGCGTGCCTGTAATTTAATGCGTTCTTTTTTTTTGTAGCGAGGGACATAAAGTAATAAAGATTCGGCGGCGCATATGTGCTTCTTCTGCCGCCCTTTTATTTCGGGAGTGTCACGAATATGATCTTTTCCTGATGGAAGGAATAAAAAGGGAAGACGGAAACATGAGTACCATCCTTTTTTTTGTTTTTTTTAATACGTTATCATTCTCGTTTGACGAACATCTCTACTGTTTGGTTTCTGCCAGATTTTTTTCAAGGCTTGTATACGCTATCCTGCGCCGGCGATGTAACGCTAAAAAAATTCACCAGCCTTTCCCCTGCCGAGAAAATGGGGGTAAGCGAAGCTTGTCGTGTGTGTATCTGACCTTCGTCAGGGTAACGTAAGGTTCACGACATGTCACGGTAATAAAACGTAAACGTTTATTAAATGTATGTATCGAGGGAAGGAAACGTACAACGCAACGGAATGAAAAGTTTCACGAAAGGGAAACAAAAGTAGAACGAAAGGGAACGAAAAGTAGTAGGAACGGCTAGGGAAAGTAGTAGGTCAAGTACACACACGAGAACCTTCGCTTACCCCCATTTTGTCGACAGGGGAAGGGCTGGTGATTTTCTTTCTTTCTGTCTTTCTTTCTCTCTCTCTCTTTCATGCTCTCTGTTTATCTCTTTCTCTTCTGTTCCTGGTATGTGCCATTGAGCTTCGACCCTCTTGCACTATCACCAGGATCGGCCCACTTTTCAGCGTGACAGCACCACCGCCGCCGCCGAAACTTGTGAGCCTATAAAGCTTCGCTTAATACCAGCTGCTCTCAGAGGTGCACAAGTGTGTCGTTACGCGCTCGTGCCACTGCTCCCGCATTCGTCGTCGACGTCGTCTGCTTCCACAGCTGCAGATGCGTTGCCGCTAATCATTCCAGTGAAGAATGACACTTCTCTTAGGACTGTCATCGTTACGGGGAGGCCGCGTTTACGGGGGTATGTGCCGTTGCTTAGGGGGTATGAGCCATTCATTGTCTTACGTAACGGACAGATTTAATTTTGAAGAAATCTCTCGGAAATTCATCCAGAATTAACGCGCTCGGGCAAGGGCTCGTCGTCGACGTGCCGATTCTAGCGGGAGGGCTTCCGAAGACCAGGCGAAACGTCAGGGAAGAGCCGCGGACCCCGAGTTGAGGGAGCGCTATGTTGAGGCCAAACGTCAGCGTCGTCTAGCCCTCCAGGAACCCCACAATGGTGGGGCAAGGTTTCAACGCGAGTTTCTCAACCGGAACTTTGGAGCCAGCTGCAGTGCGTGTGTACCCGCCGGGGTGGCTCAGTCAGCTAAGGCGTTGCGCTGCTGAGCACGAGGTAATGGGATTGAATCCCGGCCGCGGCGGCCGCATTTCGATGGAGGCGAAATGCAAACACGCCCGTGTGCTTGCGTTGTAGTGCACGTTAAAGAACTCCAGGTGGTCAAAATTAATCCGGAGCCCTCCACTACGGCGTGCCTCATAATCAGAACTGCTTTTGGCACGTAAAACCCCAGAAAGAAGAAGAAGATGCAGTGCGTGTGACCGGTTGTGGTTCGAGCACAACGTGATACTCGTCAGTGCAATTGGTTCGGAGGAACACCGAAGAAACACACGACAAGCTTCGCTTACCACTATTTCCTACACAGTGGAAGAGCTACTAATTTTTACTTTTTTTTTTTACTAAGTTTGGCTGGGGTTGTCGGGTACTACGGCTTTTGGTTATTTCTGGCCGATACGTTGTATCACAAAAGGCTAATACAAAAAAAGAAACACGCTGAGAAATGCACCTATAGATTCCAACATAAGCGTCCCCTATGCCCGCAGGGGGGGGGAGTGGAGGGTTAAGGAAAGGGTCGGGGGGGGGGGGGGGGGGTACCGGCCAATTTTGGAAACTATACCAAACAGCCCGCTTGTTTTTGTCGAATACATACTCGCTGCCCACATGCATGTGTTGTGTCTACTATTCTTATTTGGCAATCTTCCTGTCTACCGTCTTCATCTTACCTATGTTGGTTTTATTTATTTACCGTTACCTGGTCAGTTCAGGTTTTGTTCTGGTTTGCTTTGAACTCGCCTTTCAACAAGTACACCTTCACAGTCACTCGCGTGTTGTAGCGACTTCTCGTTCCGCCTTCTTTTGTTTGCTCTTTTTGTTTTATACCGTCTCGCATTACTTCCCTGTCGATTTTTGCCTCTAATTAGCTGCCAATAATCTCCTCCCGAGGAGGTCTTCTTACCCTGCTCTTACCTTGCAAATTAAACACGGATTTTCTCTTGCCTTCTTCTTTTATTTTACTCTCGCCGTCTCCATCTTCACAACACCTGTCTGCTCCCTTTTTTTTCTTGTGTGTCTATGTGTGTTTCTCGTTCTTTTTTTCTCGAGTTATCTCTTGCGTTGCTATGCATAGAACGCGGCCTTCAACTCGCTGTGCCTCGCTCTATTTTTGTTCCGTATTCGCCTCTCATGTTTAGTCCAATCTCTCGCTCGACCTCCCTTCCCCCCTCTTCCCCCGTTCCTCCTCACTCTCAACCTATTCTCGCATCTCAATTCCTCACCACTGCTTCCGACATATAGGTGCCTTATAAGGCATCCTGTTTGTATCTATTGTTTTACAGATAATAGCGTTTCATGCTTATTAGCTTGTACCTAACTTCTCGCCTCACTCCATCTTTATGCCTGAAAAAAAAAAAACTGTTAAGTTTCTTTTCGTTATTTACTCAATATGCACAACTCATCGTCTCACATCGAGTTCGGGCACGTATCTCACCTTCTTTCCGCTTTCGACCCGTTAAGACTTCGGTTCCTTCTTCACTATCCTTTTCTCGCTTCAAGTTTCCCTCTGCGCACAACAATCTCCTTCTTATCTCGCTTAGCTTTTATCTTCTGTCGAAGTAATTTTTTTTTCACTGCGCTGCTGGCTTAATGGCTTCCATCGTGTTCACCTTGGCTGTTTCTCGAGTCTTAGCCTGAGATATAACGTCAGCCTCAAATATGCATTAAAGAAAAGAAGGCGCAACAGAGAGTCTAAAGTGGAGAAAGAGATTTAGAACCGCGGCAGCGGCGTTGCTGGGTCAGAATGAAGACTGCCCAGCACTCGGGACTTACACGCGTGTTTCATTTCACTGCCTCCCCTGTGCGCGCCCCACTCTTCCATCCTCCGAGTATAAGTTGTTCTTCGAGCTGATTTAGTCTCGCCTTTTCTCGAACTTCCTCGGGTGAGCCTTTCGGCGCATGCGCGGAGTGGATGTTTACATCTTGAAGCGCCAGCGCGCTCTCATAAATTGATATTGCGCCGAGTGTATTTTGGATGTGCCGCTCGGCCCTAAAACCTTCTTCCGGAGCCGCTTTGCATATCCCTGTTTATGCTGCTGTTTACACTGTGCGCGAAAGTTGGCGCGCGGAAGCGCGGCGTTGATTGTATTTGTCTGCAAAAGGCAATCCGTGCTGGATGCGTAGTTTATGGGAAGGACAGATTGCTTTCGTCGCCACTGTATAACTAGACTGGTAGGCAAAGCATGCAAATCCCTACGGCGGCGGAGTTATCCGGGGCCAATGTCGCTGCAATGTTGGTTGGTCCACATTGGAGGTACCTCGGACAACGTTGCTCCAGTACTGAGTCGACATTGGGCTCATTTTACTTGCTACCAATGAAGTAAAACGACGAGCGTTGTTCATCAATCAATCAACCAATAAATCGATGAATCAAGTGATCGATGGAACGTTATATTTAAGGAGACAAAAATACATTATAGATAAACATTTAGACCGACAGGCCTCATGTGGCTAGTTGCTGGCCCGATAGAATATGGAGCAAAAATTACGCCGGAAAGCTGCCGGACAAGATAACCCTAACATATAAATTATAAGTGGAGCTAAAAATTACTCCAGTGGGTTATAAATGTCTGGGTAAACGGGCTTTTATTCACAGGGACAAAACTGAACGAAGCACACGTCACACAGAGCGCTGTGTGTGGTGTGGGCTTCGTCCAGTTTTCGTGCCTGTGAATAACAGCGCGTTTATCCGGACATATAAATTTCAGCCGTTTCTCCAACATGTATTTTAAATTACCACATCTTGAGCCGACAGACAGAACAAGGTCCATGCTAGCTTGAAGTTCTGGCAAGTGTTTATCTCTAGAAGTATCGTCGCCCAAATGTCAAATGCCATCAACATTAAGCTCTGTTAATCTTTCTCGGTAAATACTAGGGGTGTGCGAATAGTGATTTTTCAGACCGAATCGAATACGAATCGAATAATGCCGGAAGCGAATCGAATTGAATATCGAATACTTTTCGAATGGTTTCCGAATAATGAACAGCAGTTATCATAATTAATATACAACGATGTTCACATCCCAGTATTGATGAAGTTAGCAAGTTTCTGTCATTACGTAGTACTTTATGAAGCGTTATTTATGGAGCGTTAGAAGCAAACAAGTAGTTTCTTCGCATGCACATGTTTCTTCAGAGAGTGCGTATAATTGCCGTACAGCCTGTTAAGTATGGCTACGTAAGTGACATAGCCTGATCCACTACGCAAGCTCTCATGTTTGATGTCTATGCTATGCCCACTGCTGGTGAAAATTTACCGTGCTTTTGCTCCAATTTTACGTTTATTTGGGCGCAGTTGACGTTATGAAATAGCCGAAAAGTATTGGGAAAAAATCGCACTTACGAATATCGACTATCCCATTCGAAGAACGAATCGAATCGGACACTATTAGACTCATTATTCGAAAGTTTCGAATATTCGCACACCCCTAGTACTAAACACACGTTTTTACGATTACAGAGTCAATTTCGACTATGCTTTTGCTGGCCTCGTTTTGCGTTGTAGCTGCATGGAGGAAAGTTTGAGACCAGCTCTCCTTGTAGCTTCCAAAATGCTGCGCTACTTAATAGTGTTCGCGCGAAGGAATGTAGGCAGGGCGATCGAGGTAGAGGGGTGAAGGCCACCATGCGAAGAGGAATTCCCCTTCTGCCGACGTAACGCCTGGAGTCGGTCCGCGGAGCCAGGCAGCTTCTGTTTGAGCTTTACTCTTACAGCCACTCAGCCGGTGGGCAACGCAGAACGAAAGGATGCTTCGAGCCTCGCACTAAAGCCCCCACGGCTTTAGTGCGTTGTTGCCTTCTACTCGCGCTGGTACGCGTTGCTTTCTCAGCCATAGCCAATGAGCTTTTTTTTCTTGCACCGTCCCTCAAGATAGAGCGGGACTGGATTCTGGGGGGCGCGATCTCTTATTTAGAGAGTGATCGGGGATAGCTGCTGGGTCTTACCTCGCGAAGTGTTCTTGAGTCCGCACCGTGCTTTTTCCGGCTGCCAGAGAAAGAAAATGCTGTGCTCTTCGCGTTTTGTCGTGTTTCTTATTTTCGCTTTTTTTTTGCTACGGTAATCCTTCTTGGTTTCATTTCTTTCTTCGTGCTAGGTTCTGAATACCATAACGGTTTTAAATAGCTTTTTTTCTTCTTTCTTCGGTTTTCTAAGCGCTTGTGCGTAGCTGTAGGAATGCCGATATTGGTAATCTTTATTATTATGCTAGAGAAAGAAGAGAGAGTGCTAAATAACATTTCTTATTCCCACAAAGTCAGGCCCAAGTCCGGGCCTCCTGGTACGCTCATGCCTCCTGGCCCAGCACGTTCTTGACATGCTGCACCAGAAGCCGCCACCATAGTTTTTTTTTTTTTTCAATATTTCGTGAGGGAGTTGAGCAAGTGATCCGATCACCACAAATTCCTTGAAAACTACGGTACAAATTTGTCGAAGAATTTGCTATAAGCTTAAATATCTCTCGTCAACGTGTGCTGTGGGAGTAGGATAAAAAATGCCTCCGTAAATCGACGCTAGCGTTAATTCCTCCGAGAACACTCTTCTTTTTTTTTTTCTCACTTCTCCACCCTCACCCACGAAAACCATTAACCCGGTAACTTCTATTCTGCTCATGCTCCGGCCATAAAATCCCCTCCATGGCTTAACGGCGCCTCGGCTACACGACGGGATGAGGCTGGGATTTTGTCGCCATTGTCTCTCGGCGCCACGTCGCACGCTAAAAACACAGTCGCCGACGTCGCCGAAGCGGAAGGTGTCTTCGTGACTCGTCCCGCCAAAAAAAAGAAAAAAAAAAGTTCCTCCGGCTCCTCCCACCGTCTAGCTACGACACTGGCTCGCAGTGGCGGCCATATCCTCTCCGGCACTTCCAGTTCACGCTCCGCTCTTAATCATGTGTCACGTCGGCGTTGCCTCTCCTTTCTGATCTGGTTGCTGTTGTCGTTATCGCCGTCCTGTCTGGGCACGTACGGTGCACGCGTTCTAGGCTTGGCGTTTCTTTTCACAGTACTCGGCTTCTGTTGCCGAGGCAATCGCCTCGGACGCGTTGATCCCCTGCTTTCGTCGGCACTAAGCATCGGCATTCGCGGAAGCATCGGCAGCAGTGTGGTGCGGCGATAATAGTATAGCGAAGGCATTAGCAGCAGTTGTAGCAGCAGCAGCAGCAGCAGCAGCAGCAGCAACTTCGGCGCGCTTAACTCTTAGGCGTCGCAGGCTTTCAAGGAAAGCCAGGAAAGAGATGTGGTGGGAGTGGAAAGAAGGCAAGGGGGGGGGGGGGAGGGCAGGGAGTTGCGTACTTAACGAGGTTAGTTAGAGCCCTCCATTTGCCCCCGATTGCATAGCTCTGACTTGTATGTGCGGCCTTGTTTTTGTCGTCTGCTCGTCCAGACGCCGCCGCTAAAAGCCGACGGGGCAGCGCAGTGAAAGAGCTATTTTTTGGTATGTGTATTGATTTCTCATTGGTGTATCAAAGAGTTCAGGTTCGGCGAGATTTGTAATAATTAACCAAGTATAAAGAAATTCAGCGAACAAGAGCCGGCATTGTCTTGAGTTTTCTCTTCGGTTTATAAGATAGCGTATCGTCTATTTAAAAACAAGAAGTGTAGCGGTATCCTTCCGGGATCTGGGTGTGCTATTTCCCTTTGCGACGTTGCTGTGAGGCGGAACGTTTTAATGCGATACGCACTCTTTGGCATGCTCACCCACTTTGCGGTTTAGCGAACCTCCTTCACCCAGTGTACCCAGGTTGTATACTAACTCGGACCACTAGGTATGAGCTGGCTGCTGTGTTGCCGAGCAGACAACATGGTGTGCTTCTAGATGGTGGATCTTCGAGGTCGCGGGATCGAATCCCGGCCGCGGCGGCCTCATTTTGATGGAGGCTAAATGCAACAACGCCCGTGTGCATGCGTTGTAGTGCACGTTCAAGAACCCCTGGCGGTCAAAATTAATACGGAGCGCTCCACTACGGTGTGCCTCATATTCAGAACTGGTTTTGGCACGTAAAACCCTAGAAAGAAGAAGAAGATGACGATGGTTGATCTTGCAGTCGGAGGACTTCTGGTGAAATTGTGTCTTCTTTCTTAAAAGATTGAAGCTTGAAGGAGTCTTATTTCAACAGTGCAACGTTACCAAGCACGTCCAAGCTAGCAGTGTAACGTGCTAATGCATATACATTCTCTAGCGAGTACCCCAGATAAGTCTGTCTGTCACGCGAAAAGTGTAATGCCTTGTATCTGCACAGAAATGCGTAATTTGCGAAGAAAAGACATTTAGTCGTTGTAATAGTGTAAATGTAGATGATTGGTAGCTTTATTAGCGACAAGGAACACTTAATCCCTCCCCCCCCCCCCCCACACAAAAAAGAATTGATTAGACAGAATATGCCATTGACCAGATTCATGCATACCCATAGGAATACCTAGGGCTCCGTAGAAAATGCATGGGGGAAACAATATTAGGGGTGGGCCAACTAAAGTTTGAGGGTGGGTCAACTTGAAATTTGGTGTTGGGCCAACTGGAAATTTGGGTGTCGGCCAATTTAAGTTTGGCGATGGGCTGACTTGAAGTTCGGGATTGGGTCAACTTGAAATTTGGGGTTGGCCAACTTACAATTTAGGAGTGGCCCAAATGAAATTTGGGGGGGGACCAACTTTAAATTTAGGGGGCGTCAACATAAAATTTATGGGTGGGCCAGCTTAAGTTTCGGCGTGGGCCAACTTGAAATTAGGAGGCGGGCCAGCTTGAAATTTGTAGGCAGGCCAACTTGAAATTTGCGGGTGGGCCAACTGAAATTTGGCGGTATGCTTACGCATACTTAGACAACTCAAGTGGAGTTCCTGCGTAATTTTATTCTGCAGAAGCGCCTAAGTTGGCAGGCTCATATCGACTTCACGTGGTGACTACGCAGCTCTGGCGTTCCGCTGACGAGAATAAGGTCGCGGGATCGACTCGCGGCTGCGCCAGTCCCACTGTCACGTGGGCGGAATGCCAGAGCACCCTTATACACAACATTGGCTGCTCGTAGAACTCGGTAATTTATGTTTAGACAGAATTCGAAGGGACGTGGTCGCACAAAAGCACCACTTCTCTGACCATCAAACGTGGGAGCACAAGGCTCCGGGTTTGTTTCGACCACGTCAGGGAATCTCTCAAATGATTCCAAGTGTCTCGGTCCTCTATTCTGGACCGCCAAAACCTCGTGCGCCTGCACCCGACTCACGTCTCCACGGTCGGCGGTAAATGAGTTTTATCATTGTAACGGTTCGCAATGAATAAGTTATCAAACGAAGCTGTCAACGAACGTGTGCCCGGTGAATTGATGATTGAGTGGGCGAGCATATTGGTCGGAAATAGATCGGGTCAGTCTGCACTGTCTGTCGGACTGTGTGGAGTAATTGTTCGCTATGTCGATGACTGATGATGGAGTTGAGTGTACAGCGAGACAAGTCCATTCACTGCGGCAATATTTTTCGATGAACGGTATCTCCAAACCGTCTATACTTTATTCATGAAAGTATGGATTGATCCCAACAATTCGATCCAATGAAATCAACCTTACTTGCCCGTGTTTATGTGCGCAATTTCAAAGCTAGCGCCGTGATAAAAATGGTAATGAAAATCGTACAAGAACATAGTTACGAGTTACGACCAGGAAAAGCAGCACTTCAACATAGCTCTTCCTTGCTTCCTTCCTTTATTTATCGTTTCCTTCTCTCCTTGTTTGTAATTCCTTTCTGCCTTCAATTATTCTGTTACTATTTCCTTCTTTCTTTCATAATCCGCTTCCTTCTTTCACTCATTTCTTTATTCCCTCCTTCCTTCACTAATTCATTCTCTAATTCATTCCCTTCTTCCGTCATTAATTCTTTTCTACCTGTGATTATTCCTTCATTTATTCTCTCTTTCATTCTTTTTCCTTCATTCATTTCATTTTTCTCCCGTCCTTCTTACATTCCTTGATTCTATCCTGCGCTCATTAGTTCCTTCATTCATTTCTTCTTTCCCCCTTCATTCCTCCCTTCTCTATTTCTTTCTTTCATTCATTTACTCTTTCATTCAATTGCTTCGAACCGGTGGTCAGTCCATCGTTCCTTCATTCGTTCATTTCCCCCTCTCTCTTTCATTCATCCTGTCTTTTTTTGTTCCTTCATTCATTTTCATATTTCATGATTCCTTCCCTCATGCTGCCCTCGTTTCTTCCTTCATTCGTTCGGTCCATTCTCCCTCCTTCCTAACTTTATTGGTTTCTTACCTCATTTTTCCATTCACTGCTTCCTTCCTTGCACACGGAGTATGATTTTTAACGCGTTTCACCAATTCTGCTGTATGGTTTAATCATTCCTTCATGACATTTTTGGCTTACAGGTTATAGAGCTTCGACCGTGACAGTGGTCGTAGCTCATCGTAGCGTGATAGTGGCCGTTGTGTGCTGCCGTTGAATTGCGTGGCTTAAAAGTTGGCTCTACAATTCTTGTGGTACCATTCTCTGTAAATTGGCTGTAGTTAGTTTGGGCGCTAGTGCATAGCCTTTTTTCTGTGTTCCTTTTTATAGCTTTCAGCCTTTATTCCTACGTATCCTGACTTAGCACGTTGAGCCTAGAGCTAGAGGCCAACCTCTCCAACTTTCATTAAATGTGGTCTCTCTCTTCTCGTCTCTGTCCCTGGTTCACGTTCTAGCAAGTTCCGTTTAAAAAGTATTTCTTTGATGGCTACAGTAGAAGCAATAGCTGATGGTCATCGACCATTTTGTTTGCTGCTCTTTGCCTTCACTTTTTTTCCAGAAATTGCGGTCAAGGTAAGCTCATCACTTTTTAGTGACATTTATTGCATGTATGATTATGTTTATCCTCTTGTTATCCTGGAAGAAGCCGCAAGAAAGGAATACTCTGCCTCCATTCATTATTACATTCCGTCACCTTGATGGCTGAGTGAGTGTCGTCGTCGTCGTATAGGCATGCCGTGCCCTAGTCTTAGGTCATCGTGCTGTAAGTGCTGTCGGTCTGTAGTTGTCGTGCCGTATCCGCACCATAATTGTGACGTTGTCGTATTGTCATAGTGCTGTTGCCGGGAAATAATATTACCATTACCCTAGAGAGACGCAGAGGCAAGCCGTCGTGCTCTAGTGCTGCTGTCGTTCTGTAGTCGTCGTCCTGTAATTGCGACGCAGTCACGCCGTCGCAGTGCCGTCACTGTGTTGTAGACGTGGACCGTCGTGCTGCAGTAGTGCTGTCGTGTCGTCGACCGCGTGTCGTAATTGTGACGCAGGCGCCGTGACGTAGTAATGCCGTTGCCGAGACGTTGTCGTACTCTCGTAATGTCGTTGCCGTTACGTAGTATTGCAGTGACCGAGACAATAGTGCGAGTCGTCGTGCTGGAACGGTGTTGTCTTCCTGCAGTAGTCATGTTGTCGTCGTGCCGCCGTTGGGTGGTCGTCGTGCCGTTGTCGTCGTTGCTAGTCCTATCGCTGTCGTCGGGCTAAGTACTGCTGTTTTGGGCGGCAGTCGAGACTTCCCACTTTCAGTAGCCGCCTAAAACATTTGCTTCCGCGCACTCTCCGCTTTCCCTTCTCTTTTAAGATTTGCTGCGTTTGCTTTTCCTTCCATCTCTTCTTTTCTCCTCACTAGCTCTCGAGTCCCTCGGTAGGCCTAACGGGCACACGAAGCAGCAACGGGCTCTTCGCAGCTCGCGCCGCTCCTAAGCCCCTCGCTGGCCGTGTCGTCGCGTCCCCCTTACCTTGTTTGCGACGCTGCTTTCTGCTTCCCTTTGATCCGACCCAGCGTCGTCTTCGGCCAAACCACCACTACTCCTTCGAAGCGACGAGCTATACACCGCCGTCTCTCGCATTCCACTCGCCTAAGCTTCTTCCCCGCCTCTGCTGTCTTCGGCTTGCTTCTTCTCTCGTTCACCTCACCTCCCTCGCTCTCTGATTCTCCGGCCCTCCATCGCCGTCCGTAGACTTGGCAATCCTCCGGAGACAACCCGGCGCTCGCGCTAACGAGTTTAGGGCCGGGCGACCGAACGAACGAGATGCGACCGAATTCGCCGCTACCGCCACTCCTGCCTTTCTCACCCTTTTTTTTTTTGCAGGCGCAACACCATCGCAGTGCACTGTTGCTACATTGCAGGCTTGTTGACGCGTGTACGGCTCGGGGTAGCGTGTGTATGGCAGTGGAGGCCCGAGGCGCTGAGAGGTTGGTTGTGCTGCATTCTTGTCAGCCGATGGCAGCGGTCCGTACTTCTGAGACGATGGTGACGACGCGGTCTATGTTTACAAAGGAACCCGCCGTCGGGAGCCTGACGTCGGGGAGATGTGTGGGCTGCTACTTTGTGGTCGTTTGGGGGGAGGGGTGGGGGGGGGCTTGCTCTTTTTTACCTGCTGAGTGATGCTGCGTTGCGTCTATAAGCAACAGTCTGGCGGTTCCCGGTTGCCGGCGGCCATAGCTCTCGAGAGGATATGATGCAAGGCGCGAGGCAGGGACACGAAAATTACGGTGGCGACGATGGAGTAGAACAAAGGACAGGCCGTTGCCCATTATTATACTTCTAGACTACATTCGCCATATCGCGGCGTAAGTATAGTCTTGTGAATTAGCGCCCTCACTCGTTATGTCGGCTATGATTAAGTAAGCATTGGTCTCAATTGTGATTGAATCCTATCAACAGTTTGACAGACAGACAGACGAACATACAGACAGACACAGATAAACACAGACAGACAAGACAGACAGAGACATACAGACAAGACAGACAGACAGACACAGACAAGACAGACACAGATATACAGACAAGACAGACAGAACCATGTACTACCCATAATTCCCATGGTGGCTGAATGACTCTAGTTTCCTCTAGTAATTATTGCAGGAAACTATGATCTGAGCGAAACGGACAGTACATGTCAAGCTATAAGCACTGATTGTTTTCCTTCTGCCTCATCTCATACATCATTACAACATTCTGAGACGCCTGGTAGCTGCGTGGGTGCTGCTTCTGTCACGCAACAGAAGTTGCCGCACGTGCTGTGTTGCACCAACGTGTCGCTCTCGCGTATTCTTAGGGCACCGTTCGAGGAGCTTCAGCTGCTTTCAGTTTTTTTGTTTTTTGGCATTGGAGTAAACATAGTCACTTTTTCTTGCTTCACTTTATAGTCTATTAACCGCCCATATTTCCTTCCATAATGTCTGTTGCTCGTTTCTGCGGGGATTGTCTCAGTTGAAATTTATAATAAATTGCGAAATTTAATGTCCCGAAACTGCGCAGTTGGTCTTGAGGAACGCCGTAGTAGAGAGCTGCGCAATAATTTTTACCACCTGAGGTTATTTAACGTGCACCCAAAGCGTGGCACATTAGCGTTATGACATTCCTGCTTCATCGAAATAGTGTCACCGCAGCTTGGAAGCGAACCCGCATCCTCGTGCTCAGCAGCACAACGCCATCGCCATCGCCACATCGCTATCGTGGCGGACGGGTTGCTCTCGGTAAAACAGCCGCAACAGGTATAGAGAACTTCGAAACACGGTCTTCGGTTACAGCACGAGGACGTGGGTTTGAATGGCGGACGTCTCGGCGCATTTTGATGCGGACCGAGAGCATGCAAGAAAACTTGTACAGTGTGATTTGGGGACGCGTTAAAGAATCCCATATGGTCAGCAATAATCTAGAGCACCCTCACTACGGCATCCCTCGGACTCTGCTGTGCAGCTAAGGGATACTAATTTCATCATCATCATCATCATCAATTCCGTCAGGCTGATGGTGATGATGACGAAACCCCGTATAATAATCTCAAGCTTGTTGCACAAGCAGGTGAGAGAGTTGCCAACAATTTTCGTTATATATAAATAATTTGTTGATTAGGTTACTACAAGAGTTGGGATAACGGCAACACAAAGTGACAACTGTTCTGGGGGATGTAACTAATTGGCACCTTATTGAAACATCGATATTCTACTCGTATGCGTTCTTTGGTTTCCTGATGCGCAACACGCCAAGACCAAGCCATGCTTCAAGAGAAGAACCGGCGTAGTAGCAGAGCACGCGCAAAAGCCTCGAGAGAGAACGCGCAGTATTTTTTACACAGCCGTTTTACGCAGTGGCTGAAAGAAATAGATTGTTTAATATATTTGCGCCTCAAAGAAATGAATAATCGAGGTCCGCACTATTCACAAACGAGATGGTGCGTTGAAACAACCAATGCCAAGCATGCCTGCCTTCAATTGAGCTAGGAGAACTAAATTCGATGTGTATACGCCTAAAGTACTCTCTTCGGAAATGTGCAGGCTGAGAAGCTTGTGGTACGATTCCAATCGATCTGAAGGCTATCTTGCGTAAAAATGAGAACAGTCAGCGTATTCTGTTCACATTCTCAACAGAGAACCGTTGGCGTAGACGGATGGAATTAGCTGGCACAGGTGACCAAAGAGCGGAAGGAGGTTTACGGCTTATGTCGTCTGGGATGGGCTCAACTCTTCGTACATATCTCCTTAGTCGTATGCGCAAATAAAAGCAATTCAGTGCTAATAAAGCCTCTAAAACGGTGTTCGCCTCCGCACTGCTGTAATAAAACGGTCCACATTGTAGCACGACTCCCCTTCGTGGTCATATCGTATTTCATTCAGCCCGTCTTTAGATTGCATCCTCCCCTTTATGCACCTTTACTACACCGCCATGCTCATGCTTCAGCTGGTGGCAACAACGCGTGTGGGTGTAACACGGGAGTCACATCATAGCATGACTCCCTTCTGAGGCCGCATCGGGATCGATCGCGTTTTCTCTGTCGCCCCTCAAATGGCATCACCCGCCTCCTCCTGATCCACTTCCGTACCACCATGCATGCTCATGTTATAGCCGGGGTCGCAATAACGCAGTTGCCCGCGCTGCTGCTAATCAGATTGGCCCGGCAGCGGGCGTCACTGGGACGATTCTTTTCGGGCTTCCGATAAAGCCGCAGCGATCCGGCATCGCACATGCATATTATACCAGCCGCCCACGTGACACCGCCCAACAACAGCCCTCAGGCAAAGCACTGGAGGTATCCTGATTAGGTATTTCAACGTTACGTATATACACCCGGATGTAGCTGCGCTCGCGCTTTATCGCAACCAAGTTTTTTCAACCTCCTTGATTCGCAACGAAGCACACACGTGCGGTCGTTTCTACGCGGGGCGAGGACTAGGCGCATGCGCCGTGAGAGAGGCGCGTAAGCGGGATAACCGCGAGTGCTTCGTTTGCTTGTTTTCGGAGTGTGCGTGGGCCGAAAGTGAAGTTAGCTGCGTGCTTCGTCAGCTGTCGTTCATTACACGTCGTCGTCGTCGGCGATGTGCAGACATATCTGTTCCTCTGAAGGGGCCGGCGCCATGACGGCTGCTTCGCCGGCTCCGGTTTTCGGTTTGCGTATCTCGACTCCGGCGCGTCAATAACCGGCGGCGGTGGAGCCGAGGCTCTTTGATCTTTCTTTTTCGCGAACTGGCAGAGAGAGAGAGAGAAGAGAGAGAGCGAGAGAGGAGAAGCAAGGAAGTTAACCGGAGGCGAGTTTCCGGTTGGCTACCCTGCACTGGGGTGGGGGATATGGGGGTTGGAAAGAGGGCAGAGAGCGAAAGAGAGAAAAATAAAGAAACAACAACAACAGCGGACTGGCAGAACGCTCGTTAGAGCAGCGCAGCTACTAGTCGCGTAGCTCATTGATTGGTGCTGTCCCGCTTGCCCGCAATTTCATCTACTTCGTGAGGCAAGAGCGCATTGGTCACTAGGCGTTGGTGTCATTTTAGCGGTGGCATGAGCGAGATGAATACGGGAAACAGAGGCGCTCTGTTGGTAATATATAAGAAACACACGAAGTCAACGATAGCGTAGTGGTGATACTATTCCTACGCTGCTTTTCTTTTAGTTTGGACAGATGCTATTATTTTTTTTTTTTCGCATGGAGCACGTCGAGTCATTCGGGCTGTTCTGAAGATTTATCTGGAGAAGCGGACATTAATTGCCCGGAAAATAGCGAAGGCCAGAGAGCTAATTAAAATGCCTGGGCAATTAGTAATTTGATCTTTGTGACAATGTTGACTTAAGATTAATGTTATGCAGACACGAATTCGCTACTGGGCGGTTTCAGTTTCGGAACTACGGCACGCGTCCTATGATGAATAATGAAAAAGAGTTAATTAGTGTATACCTTTTAATTAGCTACATGTATATTGCGGTGCATCGTGCTTGTAACATCCGCCTTTTACAGAAATTTAAATAAACATCCCCAAAGGCAACATCTGTCGCCGGGAATATAATCAAAGCTTGTTTAAGGACGACAGACTAATCAGATATTATTAAACTGTACAACCACGAAACAGAGTTGAATTCTCATTAAGCTTCATATTCACGATAAAGGAAAATAGATGTGATCGTGGAAGAAAAGCAACAACGTATACGCCGGTGATAGGTGTGTTCAGTTAAGTGTTAAACAAATACTCGAGCACGTCTTGTACCAACGAAAGAAAGACGCGAGTGACGGTACAAAACATTGTTTCAGCGGTCGCAGTTAAAAAGCGCGCGGATTCGGCTAAGAGAACGAGGTAGCGAACGGCGAATCGAATGGCGTCTCATTCAAGGACTTCGACGATAGAGTCGCAAGGGGCGCGAACTTGTTCGCGCTTTCTCGCTCTTCCTGTCTATAGCTCAGCCGATATCGATGATTTCCCTGCCTGCCATTTCGTTCGGGAGCGTTATGAATTCATAACCAAGTTCGGAAGAAGAACAGGAGCGGGGGGGGGGGGGGGGAGGGAAGGAGAGAGCGAGGGAGAAGTCGTGTTGATTCTTCTCATTAACCTCACAACGGCGATAAGCGCACGCAAAAAAAGAAAAAAAAAGGAGAACCTTGTTTCAAAATCTAATTAGCCAGGAGGAACAGCGAGCGTTAGTTAGAGAAAACTCGAGCGATAAAGAGAAGTGTGACGCTGAAAAAGAACGGAAGAAAGTTAATTAATATAATTGGCTATGAGGAAACTAAAACCTTACATATATATATACCGTCTCCGCAAATACGGACATCGCAACTCGTTCCCTTCGCTCCACCAATGGCCCTCGCAACTGCATGTGACCGCCCGAAAGATAAGTACGTAGCACTCAAATTCGAGACGCCGGTTCCGTGTATAGTAATTAGCCGAATCGCGCGCAGTTCTGGAGCCAGCGGTCGCATAAAAGGAGAGAGTGTGACGGTGCGGGGTTGGAAGCAAGCGGCGCTGGAAGGGTTGGGGGGGGGGGGGGGAGAGGGTAGCTAAGCTGAAGTATTCTACGACAATGGAAAACTGAAGCAAACGAACTCCGCATAATAATGAAGACGGTGAAACGAAATGCAACGCTGGGAGCGCTTTCGACCCCTCTTCACCTCTTTTCCCTCTCGCTCCTGATTCCTTCCCTCTCATCCCCTCCCTCCCTTTTTCTTTGCTCGTTTCTTTCTATCTTCCAAGTCTCGAAATGTAACGGTATAGGTCGAGAAACGGGCGCGAATTTAATTCATCAGATTAGAGCCGCGCCTCCGTCGCCTTCTCAACGCCTCGGCTGACTGCGGCTCACTGCACTGGCGTTCGATTGCTGTAATTCCGTGCAACATGCTCCGTGTAAGTTCCGTGCAACATGCAACATAAGTTCCGTGTAAATTCCGTGAAACATAAGTTCCGTGCAACATGCACAAATTGAACAGTTGCGTATGTTTAGATCAATGCTGTTTATGGCTTGGGTTCCGTGCATTTTTGTGCTGCGTGTGCTGTAACTCAGGTCCCAAATTTGACGCAAAATCGTTTGATTCTATGCAAAAGCGTATACGTCCCATCACTTGGATATGCATTTGGAGTAGATTAGTTATCGATAGGCACCATTTTCAAGATTCGTAGACTCCCAGGTAGATAATAAAGGTTTCTCAAAGATTTGTCGCTGTGCGACCCGCGTTGGCCATGTCTACGCTCGCACCGCCCTCTCTTTGTCAGCGTTTCAAGCGCTTGCATATCTAGTTTCCTTTCCTTCCGCTCTCCCGTGGTGCCGGTGCCGTCGAAACGTCACGCGTGTCTGGTTTCCTCCGGTTCCTCGGGGCGATGATACCGTCGTCCACGCGAATGTATATATAAAACCAGAAAGACAAGTTGCCGTTCTCCATTTTGAATTTCACCTCTCTTCTGTCGTCGTATTGGGGAGGACGCGTATAGTCAGGTGTTGGGACTCGGGGTAGCGTTCGGGCCGGTGAATCTTCAGCCACTGGTGTGAGTACGTCCTGGAGTAGGAGCGAGAGGTAAAAGGGTTATTTATAGTGGCTCCAAATATGGAAGCCCACTCCATGGTGGAGCACTTTGAAAGTCTCAGCTGACTACATGTCTGAGCACATATCAGAACAAGTCAGGACACACCACTGCACCCAAGGTGTCCGCTTATAAAACAGTCGTCTTCCCTAGTTGACCCGACTAGGGAATCTGATGACCTTGGTGCGGCCAATCAGAGGGGTCGTATTGTTCACAGAATTCCGCCTCTAATGTTGCACCCTCGCCCTCACATTTTCCGCAACTGCGTGGCCATCTGGGAAACCGAGATCGCGGCCGTTCCCACGGTAGTAATTCCACGAAGTTGGCCCCCTCGCGTCAATCAGTGGCATCTCCGCGACGGTCAGCTTGTCATGGTCGGTGTCGGGCACTGTCGCCAGGTGGGCGGCCGCTGGTGAAGGTGGTGGCGTCGGGGGAAACACCCGAAGCATGCGCAATGCCCATTTGGGGTGCTTGTTTGGTGTCGGGCACAGCCGCCGTCTGGGCGACGCTGATGAAAGGGGCTGCCTCGATTGGAAACAACCAAAGAATGCGCCCTACTGATTTGGGACGCGACACCGGACTCCCGAGGAGAAGCGCGCCTAGGTGCTAAACAGCTTCGCTGGTCGTGCACCCTCAGTGAGTAGAAAGGCTCGTGATTGTTTTTCTTCAGATCAACCATTCGTTTATTTATAAATGTACACAAATACGTGCATATGTGAGTACACAGGAGCCGGTTCCTTAGCACTGGTCTGTAAGAGGACTTCCCATTACTGAATACAAAAAAATTGGCGCAACAATATGGCGCAACAGTAGAGCATGGTATAACAGATCAACGTACAACAAGAGAAATACATAGAGAATACTAGCAAAATAATTATTACACAACTAATCAAGCACCCTGGATATACGAGGTCAGCGGTGAACGCAGCAAAAAGAAAAGATATCACTTTGATTATGAAAGCGTTGAAGGTGTTAGTACATAGGAAACAAAAAGAAAAACAAACTTCTTTAAACTGTGACAATGATGATAACTGCTTAGTACCTAAGGGGACCCTGTTCCAAAACTCGATCGCTTCAAAGGTCGTGGTAGCTAAGGTCGCAAATCGTGAAAAAAAGTTGCAAGTCGTGCGAAATATCAACTTCATTACGCATTGACGCTAAGGAATAATCTGCCATTTGGTCATTTAAATTTTAGTTTCGCGTTTTCTCACGGTAGTGTTGGCATGATTTAGTATCCTTAAGTAGTTTTTCTATTTCCATAGTTAAGTTCTACGGTTTATTTACGTACTTACGCTTACGTTTCTATATGTATATATAACACTTTGCCCTAGCTCTGCTGTAATATTTTTGTTTTCCTATTTGTAAGTATAACAGGAGGTGTTGCCCTATACGGTCTCTCACTTTGAAACCTCCTTCTGTACTCGTATACACTTCATACCTGAATGCAGTTGTACTCTATGTATAAATGAGCAAGTAAACTTAAATTTTAACAAATTTTTATACATCTCGTTTGCCGTTAAACAGAGTCGTCGAGTAACCGTGCTTAAATGCTTGAGTAGTCTGCTTAAAGTTTCCGTATCAATTCATATTCAACCGAAAGTTCGGTTGAATATGAGTTCTACGTAGTTCTACGTGGACGCGCCAATGCTTGTTGGCTTACGTGGAGTGGCTCCTGGGCCGAAGCCTCAGACGTATTTAAAGCATAGAGAAGAGGTGGACACTAAACGAAATACAATAAGCTTGAGTGTACGAATTGGAAACAGAACGAATGGAAGAACAGAAATACATTAGAAAATGCAATGCGTGGAGACGTCATTATTTGAATGACTAGTGTTGTGACGAGGCCCAACCATCTTGCACGCCGAATAAGCATTATTCTGAGGGATAGCCGCACTTGTGTTCCCAGAACCCAGTATGGACAAAGAGCCATCGAATAGCTGCTTTTTCAATGTGTCTCATATCGGACGCTTAAGCAGGTTTGACTGTAAAGCAACTATTGGGAACGGTAGTTGTAGGATTCACCGCAGGGATCTTCCGCCGCGCAGATGTGGTGGCGCTGTAACATGCCGGTTATCAAAACGTCGAAAAAGATAAAAACGAAAGGAAACTAGCACTTATCAGGAATTTTAATGGTAAATAGTTGAGAAGATAAAAGAACAGTCTTAAAAACATTTGTCGGGGAGTGGATTATCAAACAAGGCACTGAAATGTCAACAAGTGGTGCTTCTGTCACGAACGTTTGTTAGCTGAACAGCGTTTAGCTATATGCGCGTTGTTTTGGCTTCTTCAGAGTGCGGGGTCTGCTCCTTGAATCACGTGACTGGGCTCAGCGAATAGAAGCGCAAGGGCTGTTTGAAAACAAAACGCTTTACTCCTCCTGATGTATCATATTTAATTAATACATTCAGAATAGGAGGCCCCGTTGAGGCTTTCTACCAGTTTTCGATTTCTCGATCGTTTCTCCTTTTTTCTGTCACAAGTTTGACATCAGCCGCCTCCAGCGAATGTCCGCGGTTATCTCGGGGGGCGCTGACATTGCAAATAAGCGTGACTGTATCCTCCTGTAAAGTCATGTGGCGTTAGTATGTGGAAGTTACAGTTGCTATAAGCTAAACAGGCTAAAGCGCATGCTTCTACAGTTTTGGTTTCGTTCCACGTATGTTCTGTTAAGTGAGTGGAATATTTTGCAAATACAAAAGAATGACATGCAGTATAGCAATGGCAAGAAGCCCCGCCGAAGGAAGAGCCGACGCTTAAGGACGCCTGTTTCATATAGGTTCCACTTAGTGAGTGGAACATTTTTATTCGATTATGTTGCACTTACCAGAAATTATGTGGGGTGAGGTTAAGAGGGGAGCGTGCCCCGCGGCATCAATTCTTCGTCTGCTCAGTACCTAGCACGCTCACGTGGGCAGTCACTATCGTCAGGGATTGTCTGGACGCTCCAATGGTGTATTCCTTTTAAAGAGAGCATATAATTCTGAAGCTGAGCGAAAGAGTGATTTTTTTTACAAAGACGTCCCAATTGAACAATCGGTCAATCAATCAATCATCATTATATCATATAATCATTTAGTATATCAATTAATCAATCAATCTCGACTACCTTGTCAAGCGTAGTTGTCGGGAAGATGCTCGCCTGTGCCCTTGCAATTACTGCGCCTAACTATTGGCGCCGGCTGTGGGCTGTCCCTCATCTGTTTTCCAAACTATGGTAAAAAAAGAAACAAAAAAAAGAAAACGCAGAATGTGATAATCGCGATGGTGCGCTTTGAAGGCGGGCAAGTCAGTTTCGTCTGCTTAAAAATTCACATCTACAAGCTCACATAACGAATTTGTGTTGTTTGCTTCCTTTCGTTCCATTTTGTTCCAGGGGTTCGTGGAAATGCTCAGTTGCAAAACAGCGGAGCCTCTGAAAGGCAGAACTCATTTTTCCGTTTCCCCGTCGCACATGTAGTGTGACACTCCATATTTCGCGAGACGAAGTTAGCAGACGCCAAGAGAAGCAGACGACACGCAGAAGCGAAGCAGAAACCTCGAGAGAGGAAGTGACGTAACGAATGATGATCGCGCACTCGTCGTCTGTCTTCGTTCGTCTGGCAAAAAGACTCGAAGACAGTGCGTAGCGACGGCGACGCTCGCAATATTGCAACGACACTAAATATCGCGTCACGAGACGCATTATTTCTTGTACAAGCGGTGTCATGCCTTCGCGCTTCTGTAATCATTCCTCGTTTCAGAGAGCGACGCCAGCTGTCGCCACCATCGTTTCACCCGCTCTTTGACTGTTCCGTGCAGTCTACGCTGTAGGAGGAGCGCAATGTGCAGCGTCAATTTGTTTCTCTACGTTCTCAACCTTGGCTGGAAGCACCGTGTATCACCTAGGAAACACCGTAGCTAACGCAAGGTCACCTGCTCTTATTAACTATAAACGATACTGTCGTCTTTATACTGGAAATGATCGGTTTTCTGGCTCCAAAGGGGTGCTCTCTACCGCAAAGGTGATAGAGAACTGTGATAGGAGCCCTTCATTACAGTGCTTCTCCTGACCTACATGTTACTTTAGTACTCTAAATCTGACCAATGAATGATTCAAGCCTGTGCACCAATCGATTTATCAGTCTGTGTATGAATCAATGTGGAAATGCACACATAACTCGGAACTTCTCTCATTTTGGCACTGCTGCACTGATGAAAATTAAATTTTCTGCCTTGTCTTTAAAAGAAACACGAAACATTACATAAAACCTTTAGAACATTTTTTTTCGGTGTTTACATGTTTTTTCTAAAACCAGCGCAAATAGATAATCCAAACTATGGTGCATCAAATCTATAACTACGTACCGAAATAGTGATATCAAAATTTCGTAAACCAAAACCACAGATTTGCGTAGGTCGCCTAGAACGTATGCACTTCGTATGCAATATAGATTACTACAGTATAGTACATATTTGAAATTTTTAATGGGAGTTAACGAAACTCACCTGCATATAGTGGCAATTTTAGTTACTGCTGTGTGTTGGCCATGTTGGTACTCTAACTTGGATCACATTTTTCGCGCCAGCAGACGAGGACAGAAGGGAGACGTTGACAACACAATGCGCTAGCACACTGTGATTATCAAAGCGTAGTGCAAAACTGCCGCATGACTGACCACTCGAGGCACTTTGCGTGTATTCGCGGGCTTCTTTCACGCTCGGAAAAACACTCCTATGTAGCACGTATTGAGCAACAGAAAGCTGTATCGGGAGTTTTTCATATTGCTAAGCAATTTTATCATCGACACTTTTCCTCTAATTATAATATTTGAGAAGTTGCTTAATTAATAAGACTAATTATGCAATTAGGGGGAATGCAAAACAATTTACCTGAGTATCTCCAAGCGATGACACATAACATTACCTTAGTTCTGTCCAACTGCGTCGCATTTGTATATTTTTAAATGTTGGTGCATGATAGTTGGGACCCCTCTCTCTCTCTCTCTCTCTCTCTCTATATATATATATATATATATATATATATATATATATAGCCTTCGATGTCGTAGGCTAATCCGACAAGATCGCTGATAAATAACGTTCGAAGTGTCGATATTCGCTACACGGGCTCTCGCTTACCTTGTTCTTAAACAAAACCGACAGGTGCTGCAGCTAAGCGTTACATCTTCCAACGCCTGCATAGCGCTTAATCTTCCATCGCCTTGCAATCGATGGCACGTGGTGCTTGTCACGCGAAAATTTTCGAAACATACGACTGCTTTTGGGCTGGAGACGTATCGCCGCACATGAGTGAGGCGCCTCTAATGTGCTCTATATGAATACAAATCGAGGTGCTTATCTTTTCAAAATAGAATTGAGAAGGAAAAGAAGAAAGATAGGGTCGGTCGATTGAAAGGAAAAGATATAAGGGTGTTTGGGCGTCGAGCGACGAACAACAAACTTTAGCACTTGGAGAAGATGCCAAGCGGCATCAAGTCATCCTCGGGGGAGACTCTGCGCTGAACGGCGACGCGGAAAAGCGCTTGGGAAACGAAACTACAGGGAAAAGGTCTCGAAAGGTTGAAGGCAGGCTTTGGAAATACATTGGAAACAAAACACACACATACACACACGAAAAGTGGAACTTTTGCGAAATGGCGCATGCCGCTGTAGCAATGTGCAAGCCTTTTTTTTTTTTTCTTCTTTCCCGGAGGAAACAATTGGATTTGGCATCTCGCGCGCTTTTGGCGAGAGTCTAGTCAAATTCTCATGGCGCGCGGAGTTAATGTCACTTTGTTTTTGTTTTTTTCTTGTCTTTGTTACGGCGTGAAAGGTCGTTTGTTTACTTACCATGTATCCGCACTGAGCTGGTTGCTCGCGAACTTCGCGAGATATATGCGTTGTTTTGAACAGGAAAGGAAGGCTCTCGTGGAGGCTTCCTGTTCAATTATTTACACGATTCGCTGGAAAACGTTGTAGCTTGTAAGCGAAAATACAACTAGAAGTACTAGAAAGAAACTTACTATCTGCAGTAGCGAATATTTCCGTGGCTTTTCGTAGCAAAAGCTGCTTCTTTCGGGCCGATAAAGAGCGGCAGTATATAATTTTAATCGTTTTAGTTTCATTTAGAAATTCTACTGTCATTTATTAAGTGGGAAACCAAATATTCGCCACTAAAGGACGTAATGAATGCCGCACTTTTGTTTTATTCAAATTTCGCACAGTATTTCAGCGCCACTCCGTCACAATGATGTCATCGATTTCAATGCATCTTCTTGTATGCATTGAAATTGAGGCGCAGGGATAGTTCTCCAATTGTATAGAATACTTTATTTAGAATACTGCGTAGTTCGTCTTTACCAATAAACCTTTAACTACAATGTTCAGTAGGCGTTGCGGAATTCCACGAACTCACGGAAGCTGGTGCGTGAATTTCACGCCAGTGGGGCCTTTAGTTCTCGCCTCTGTTCTGGCTGGCAAAGATTGTTCCTGGTTTGGAGGTCGAACCCCCGACCAACGCCTTACCGAGGCGACCGCTCCACCATCTGAGATGATTGAGCTCGCGAGTATCTCAGTTGTTGACTCAGATGCCTGATTCGCTAGGATTATGGCGCAGCTCTGAGATATCCAGAGGGCTCGCTAACTCAGGCTGTGACTCAGGGTCTGAGTTAAACAGGACCCATGATTAGCTCAGATGATGCCGTAGGCGTGAGTTAACCTGGTGCCTGGTTAGCTGTATGCTGACTCAGCTCGGAGCTAACCGCGACCATGGTTACCATGATGCTAGTTAGCGTAAGTCCGTGATAACCAGAAGCCTGGTTAGCTCGTACAGTGGCTCAGGTCTGAGCTAAACAGGACCCTGATTAGCTCAGATGGTGCCGTAGGTCTGAGATAACTCGGAACGAACCGGGACCGTGATTGTACCTACGACGGTAGCGGAGGTTCGTGATAACCAGAAGCCTGGTTAGCTCATACATTGATTCAGCTCGGAGAAAACCGAGGCATTCGTTAGCTCAGATGGTGGCGTAGGTCTGAGGTAACCAGATGCCTGATTTTCTCAGACTGGCCCGTAGCCAGGGGGGGGGGGGGGGGGGGGGCTGAAATTTATATCTTTCCGTGCCCATGTCCTACGGCGCTGAGTAACGCTGTTTTATTATTACTGAAATCTATTTAGACGAATCGTCCGCATAAAAATATTATGCTATTAGGAAGATTCAGCTCAAAACTACAAATATAGAACTATTAATCAAATAGTATTTAAAAAGTCACATAATTTACATACTGCGATTTTTACCGAAAATAATTACTGAAAAATAGGTGCTTTCCTCAAATAGTCAAGGCCTTCAGCAAGTGCCCCCTCAAAAAAAAAAAAATCCTGGATACGGTTCTGAGCTCAGATCTGAGTCACCATCTGAACCAAAGGGCTGGCTAGACTGAATGGTGGACCAATTACCAGAAAAGGTGTTCGTTCGAGGTATGATGCCCAGGGTGAGGACAAATTAGTCTCCAACTAGGAAGCTTTCTTTCTCAGAAACTATTTTGAAGTTTGTTTGCATCTTTGAACTACTCTTAGGTGGTTGACTATAGTCTAGTTTATTGGCACGCTAATGAAGAGTACTAAACTAAAGTACTATGCTACCGCCAACCGGATCAAGTTTCTACCTTACCGGTTTAATAATTCGTCTTTCATGAAGCTTCCTCCGTTTTACCTATTTCCGCGGAGCCCATCGGCACTGAAGTGACGTTTACGGCAGAAGTACGAGGAGCTCATTCCTCACTGACTAATATTTACTAATTAGCTCTGCTGTCGAAGAATCTCTAGCTTTGTATGCTTGATTCGTTTCTGACAAAAAGAAAGAAAATAATGAACTTTGAAGATCATCGGCGAGATGAGAGTGTATAGTGATCTCTATTCAGTTATTTACTGTGCAAAGTGCTACATACAAACAAAGTCAACAATACTTTACACTTTTTTTAACTTTGTCTGGTACTCCTTCATGAAAGCAATTGCTTTTCCTTTTTTTTTCCTGTCTGAAATAAATAGTTGCAAGTACGTGCTGCATTAGACTGACAGCGTGGTTCCTTGCTTGTGCGTTTGAACTAAGACATGGGTACACATGAGGACGGAGACCCGAATTGATTAACTGTGTTAGAACGGGGGATTTCTTGGGAGGTGACGTTTCAACGGTACAGAGGAGAGAGAGCAAGGAGAGGAAAGGCAGGAAGGTCAACCAGAAGAGCATCCGGTTTGCTACCCTGCACTAGGGGTTAGGGAAAGGGTAGATAGAAAGAGAAAAATAGGGAGAGAATGAGCACTGAGTACACGTGGGACGATGTCCAGGGACACTATAGGCGGTCTCTTAAACCGGTGCACTTCAAATACAGTACTAATGCACGCAACGCTTTTTGTGCCAGTGACGGGTGTAGCCACGGTCCGAGTATCTTTGACTCAGAGAACGGTCTCGAGTCGAGCCGGTTTAAAGTTGTCCTGAGAGAGAGGCGTTGTACGTCGTAGCGAGGACAGGTACACAATAGGTGCTCGATGGTTTCCTCGCACATACAGGAGTCGCACATCGGGCTCTCGGCCATTCCCATACGATGTGAGTAAGCGTTCGTGAACGCCACTCCCAGCCACAAGCGGCACAGCAAGGTTGCTTCGCCGCGGGAAAGGCTAGATGGCAGTTGTAGACGTAGCAAGGGTCCAACTTGTACAATCGGCAATTGAAGGCACTTGAACTCCACAAAGCTTGTGACGTTTTGCGTACAAGCAGACGAAGTTCCCTGGCAGTGTCCGTCCTCGTCAAAGGTATTGTACGCGTCTGGGTGTCTTCGTGGGCAGATCGGGCAGCCCTGTCAGCAATGTCGTTGCCGATGATGCCACAGTGAGCAGGAATCCACTGGAAGACTATGCTGTGCCCTGTTTCCAGAGCATGGTGATGTACTTCCCTGATGTCGGATATCATCTGCTCGTAAGTTCTGTGATGTAAGGCTGACTTGATACTGTGAAGGGCTGCCTTAGAGTCACAGAATATGACCCATTTCTGTGCCGGCTCTTCGGTGACGTAGGTCACAGCTGCATGGAGGGCTGCAAGTTCTGCCGACGTAGATGTAGTCATATGTGACAATTTGAATTTAACTGCAACTTGCTTGGCTGGAACGACGAATGCGGCAGTTGAGCTGGTAGGTGAGGTCGAGCCGTCGGTATATATATATGTATGTGGTCATGATATGTCTGGTGCATTAATAGGAGCGTCAGTTGCTTCAGAGCCAGCGATGGATGATTGGCCTTCTTGGTGATTCCGGGAATAGAAAAATTCACTTGAGGCTGTTGCAGGCACCACAGGGGAGATGAAGGCTGCGACGCCGGTGTAAACGATGACGGTATACGCTCTTGATGGGTGCTAATCACTTTTGAAAAGGTCGCTTGAGGTCTCTGCGCTGGCAGGGAAGCTAAGTGATGGTCGGGGATCCTTGACAGATGACGAATGTGCGCTCTGAGGGAGTCGGCAGCTACGTGTGTCTGGATCGTATGGTCTCTCGCGATGGCTATTGTTGCTGTTGTTGAGGTGCACCGAGGCAGCCCTAAACACGTGCGTAGGGCTTGACCTTGTATGCTCTCCAGAGCGCGAATGTTCGTCTTGCAGGTATTTGACAAAACTGGCAGACTGTAACGAAGGAGACCTAGGAACAGTACCCTGTACAGCTGCAGCATAGAATGGACTGGTGCACCCCAGTTTTTCCCGCAGAGAAATTTAAATACCTGAGCAATAGCAAATAACTTCTTCTTCAGGTAGACGCAGTGAGGGGTACACGAGAGGTTACGGTCGATGATGACACACAGAAAGCGATGCGTCTTAACATAGGACACAGCTTGACCGTTGATTGAAACTGGATACAGGGACATTTGTTTGCGCGTAAAGCCAACCAATGCGCACTTTTCTGTAGACACACTGGGGCCTTGTTCTCGTAGATAAGACGCCGTCATGGTTGCCGCCCGCTGAAGCCTGGTCCGCGCCTGAGGCCGAGTCACGTTCATGTCTCGACATTTGCATCTGGGCCTCTTCAACGGTACAGCCCGTGATAAAAACGCAAGTCCTAAAAGGATGTACGAAGGTGCTGAGATGATGTCTTGCTTTTGATTTGCTAATGTTGACGTACGCATATATATATATATATATATATATATATATATATATATATATATATATACATGTGTGTGTGTGTGTGTGTGCGTGTGCGTGTGTGCGTGTGCGTGTGTGCGTGTGTGTGTGTGTGTGTGTGTGTGTGTGTGTGTGTGTGTGTCCTAGAGAGGAGGCTCCCAAAGATAGAATATCGGGAATGGCTAGGTTCAATCCAGCACCATGAAATTGTCCCACAGTATGTTTTCTTAATGGTGGAAAACGGCGGCATGACAAGAAGTGTTCTATCATAAAGAATGTCCCGAATGGGAAAATTGGAACCCAGTTGCCTAAACAAACAATCTACAATGTTTTTCCTTAAAGAACAAAAACGGCGACAGAATAAGAAAAAAAATCTATAGTCTCATTTTCTCCGTAGAGGAAGGGTGCCAGATCAGCCCTGTGATGGTAAAATCTGAAGACCGGCAACCCGACAACGTAATCGGGTAAAAGTTACTTCAGATTTCCTGGTCTGAAAGAAATGTTTGTGCCAAGGGAGTAGGCGGTGTCGATATTTTGAAACATTAGCTATTGCTGGTTTCATATAGTCTTGAATAATTGCATATCTTCTGAATCTAGCAGTATAGTTAGGTAAGCTGCTGTAGAAAGTGGTGATAATATAGGGACGTTCAGGGCCACTCTCGAGAGACTGTCAGCCGTTTTGTTCATGAATAATCCGTTATATTCCACAACTCCTCTTGTTCCGCCTCTTGCGTTAGCTCAAGCTGGCAAAGAGAAAAACATTCCTACTTACACAGCAAAAGAAGACATAATAACCTACTCAGTGGTAAATTTGACTAATTTTTTCTGTTGTTATGCGAAATGCGAAACTTTCCCATGTGGAAGCTACGCCGATTCAGTATCTGCTCCGAAAAACCGAAAGCGCCGCGAAACGCTGCCGGACTTCATGGCGCAGTAATACAATGCGGAAGCTCCGCCCCCTCTATAGCTTTCCATTCATTGCCACAGAAAGTTGTCCGCGAGTAGAGCTCAGTCTTAAATTGTAATGTTTCAACGGGACTCGTCTTCGTCAGGGCAGCAATTTTTGTCGACGACGAATCCTTTCGTCAAAACGTTAGCTCCTGAGACAGCCGCTTTTCGACGACTGTTGCTTGCTCGGAAGTTGCACCCGGAACGAAAAAAAAAGTAGTGATAAAAGAGATAAAGAAAAAGGTTCATTGTGTTTGTTTACAGTTAATGAAATTTGTATTGCACCACACTGTAGATTGCTAAAGCGCAGCAGCGCCTTAAAGTGTAGACAGAAAAATAAACAAGAAAGTGCAAGTAAAAAGAAGTGTTGCGCAATCAAGTGCGTCGTTTCGATGTCAAACGCTGAAGACGGTGCAAGGAAAAAAAAAGCGGTGGGTCAGCGAATATTACATGGCAGTTTATGTCAGAGAATAATAACTTCCTTGCTTTTACAAACATTCTTACAAAATGTCTGTCACGTTATTCTTCACTATAACAAATCTTGGCAATGGAGACGGCTTACATTTAATGCTTCCTCAGTAAACTTTTTTGATAATTGTTAAGATGTATTCAGATCACCCTGGAGAAGCAATAAGAGCTAGGTTAGGTTTCTTTACTATGAAGACTTCCGTACTATTAAAAAACTCGCTTAAGAAGTCTTAAGAAGTTTTGAGAAGGATGAGGACGTTGTCACTTTTAAGGTCGTCGTAGGTTCGCTGTTACAAACTTTCTGAAAAGTCTTCACTTCAACCTTCACTCTTAAGAAGTGTTAGGAGTGAAGACGTTTCGCTCTTAGACCTCCGCGCGGCTGAAAACTCCCTTCAGAAAATTGAAGAAGTATTCAAATCACCTGTAACAAGTATCAAGTGTATAGACTGGCTTGCTCTTAAGGTATCCACTCTCTTAAGTACTTAGAAGTCTTCAGTTCTCTTCGCATTTAGGAAGCTTTAAGGCTGAGAAAGATGTCACTATCAGTACTTGCACATTCCTAGAACACTCTGAAGAAGTATTTAGAAGTATCTCTTAAGAAGCATTCACTTCACTTTGCTCTTCACTCTTAAGAGCTCCTAAGAGTGAGGACTTGTTCACTTGTAAGACTTCCACACTTTTGAGAATTCTCTTAAGAATTATTTACTTGACTCTTGAATTCTTCATTGCGAAGACTTCTTCAGTCTTAAGACTTCTTCGCGGATAAAGACTTCTAAAGCTTCTTAAGAAAATAAGTCAAGTTTAACGAGAACTAACGGCTTGTTGCTAATGCTTTGTCTGTTTTGAGCTTAGAGTGTCGCGTCATCTGGAACAAGCACCGCAGTAGCGAACTACAGCTTGCGAAAAAGAGAGATCGAAGCGGGGTGTAGAAGCTGTCGGTGAAGTTCAACACTGGGACGAATTAAGAGGATTGGAAAAAAAAAAGCAAAAGGGAGCAGCCACTGAGGAAAACTAAATAGAGGAGACTAACATCTGCGGCTGCATTGCCTTTTTGTTTGTTTCCTTCCTGAAGAGGCCCGTCCGTGTTTTTCTTATCTAACTTAATACCTTTTTTTCTCCGGTACGCAATCATCCTCCCAGTCGGCCGGGCCGAACGTATCACTATGTTGTCAAATTTTTAATTTCGTAAAATGTGCGGCCGTGTGACGTTATTATCTTTTCCAGTCTTTCTCGCTGAACGACGCTCTTTTCCGGAAGCTCTCCAGTTCTCTATCCGCCTAGTTCTACTTACCGCGAAACTAGGCGACGTCTCTTTGTCGTTCCTAAATGGACCGTTCGTGCACTTACCGACAGCGACACTCCTGTCGTTGACGGACTGAACTTCCTTTTTTTTCAGATTTACCTGTTCCGGTGGTGTTAAAATACTGCGTTGTATCTTTCCTAAATGCTTGCTCCTGTGGCCTCGGGGCGCCTGGATTGGTGTGGAAATGAAGTATTCCCTTTGTCTTCTTTTTAGTAGCACGAGCACCGAGTGACGCTCTTGTTTATTGCGCAGCAACTTCCGGTTAGGGACCGACTTCCGGTTTGTCACAGAGGTGGGACGAAATTAAAAAAAATTAAAGCAGGTAGATATCGATGGTTCTACTTATGGTTGATGATAGATATGACATCAGAGCACATCTTTAGTACTGTAAAAAAACTAAGTGTCAAGAATAATTAGAAACAATTAGGGAAAATATAATTGCCGCACACCAAAGCTCGCAATCGTACACTTAGGTACCCACCGCATCAGTCATGATTTGACTCCATGTGCGCGGCGGTTTCCCGCCAGTTCCGTTCGCTCCCTCCTCCGAGTTCGGCTTCCCGCCCGTTCCGTTCGCCATGGAAGTATAGACGACGAGGATGCCGGACCAAGTGTTGTGTGCCGTCGAGTTTCCAATCACGAGGACGCCGGGCCTGGTGTAATGCAGTGTAGTTTACATCGTTTACATCAAGAATCTGCCAGAATTATCTGTGTCTGTGTCCCACTTCACTTTAATAACACAAAGTTAACTCAAGAAAAAAGTTGTCGCAGTTTCACCTGAAAGGCGAAGCATCAATTGCGATAGCAAATTTGAAGAGAGCTATACGGAGTAATTATAGCAGCTTTATCAGCTGTATAAACTTGGACATGCAGCAGCACCGGCAACACGCAGAACTGTTGTCGACGCCGCCGGCGTTTTGCCCGCGTTCGCTCAAAATGCGTGCGGCGTTGGTGACTGTTGCCGGAGCCTCTGATATAAACAGGCACTTGGTGCCGCAGCTAAACGTCGCCTCCCTTCCCTGCCCCTCCCCCCCTCCCCCACAGGCTTTCGCGTGTCGGAAGAAGGTACGTTTACTCTACATATATGGTGATTGTAGAGGAGGAAAGAGACGCCTACTTCTGCAGCCCTTAAGGGAGCATAGCGCAGAACGCGCGTTTGTTCTCCGCCGTGCGTTCACTCCCCGTGAAAGCGCGCGTCCCTCGCGCCCTTTCACTCGCACATACAGCGTTCGGCGGCGCGCGGCGACGATTTAATCTCCATTGACGTCATACGGAACCTCACGGCGACGGCAACGGCGACGGCGACGCCGACGGCAGAAATCTGCTTTTGAGTGTCCATATAATTGCTATCGCAATAAAACAAAAAGTTAACCCAAACAATGTACCAGGGTACACCAACGCCCAGGTGCGACTGGCACTAGCAGACACCTAAGTCAAGGATTAAGGTCGTTTCTCATTTTTTTATTTATTTATTTTCACAAAGATCTTTCAGTGAATAGAAACTTTAGAAACTTTATTGGAACGGTTCGCCAAACTTACGACTTACACGACTGCATCAATTAAACCCGTCACTGCAACTCCGACCTCCATTCGGACTTCCTCGACGTGAAGCTTCGCTTCTCTGTCGCCTTTGGTTAGGAGTTGCCTTCACAAAGGCATACTCTACATTAATTGGAGTGACCGACAGTGCAGCATGCGAGGTCTGCGGCACCAACGAAACTATTGACCACCTGCTGTGCCACTGTCCACGATATGCCCAAGAAAGACAAGAACTCGCTAACGCGCTAAAAAAACTGGACAATCGGACGCTTTCCGTGCAGGTGCTGCTGGAACACTGCCCCCATCGCTCGTCGGCCCATAAAGCGGTGAAGGCACTTTTGTGCTTCTTGAGGACGACGGGCTTGTGTCAACGTCTGTGACTATTAGTGCACTAACACACGCGTCAGCGAACTAACCGCTCATTTCCCGTCTTTCCTTCCCTCCTATCTCTCCCTGTCATCTTTCTGTTCCCTTTTCCCATTCCCCCGGTGTAGGGTAGCCAACCGGACGTTATCCTGGTTAACCTCCCTGCCTTCTGCTTTTCTCTTGCTTCCTTCCTTATTGGAACGGTAAAGATGTTAAGGAGGGGTGGTCGGAGCCTCTCAGTCCAGGGCCCGACTGGCCTTTTCCGCCTGCCTGACCTGGCTAAATATAGACTTTTGTCTTGCCAGGTCGGAGCGGGCTTTCAGTGGATAGGTTCCGTAGTCAAGATCGAGGTAACAGAGGCATGGTGTTTTGGTGTTTTGGGAAAGGCGTTCGAAAGGTCTTAGGAATAAAGAAGATGCGATAATTGAGTCATTTCTTTTGTTCGGGGCTGATCTTACAGCAGATGGCTACATTTTACAATGGCAAGGTTATCAGCTGCGACTTACACATCACATAAGGCAAAGCGGCACAGAAGCGTCGG
Organism: Dermacentor silvarum; assembly: GCF_013339745.2. Lineage (NCBI taxonomy): Eukaryota > Metazoa > Arthropoda > Arachnida > Ixodida > Ixodidae > Dermacentor > Dermacentor silvarum. The sequence goes on along the minus strand of NC_051158.1, from coordinate 51,537,907 downwards.
CACGCTGTACCAGTCTATGCTTGTGCACAAACACAAACAACAACCTCTGACGTGATCGCTCCTTTTCAATCAGGTCATCGATAATGCTTCCCCAGGACGCTTTGTTTACGCCGAAAGAGCAAAAGGCACTACTTTTACTTCGCCTCAAGGAAAAATCTCGGATGTGAAACTGGAATTTTGAGTCTGTTGCTTCTGAGTTCTTCCGACTGCCTTTTCTTCCTTTCCTTTCCAGCGAATTCCCGTCTCAGAAAATGCGGTCCTAGCCAGTCGCACAGCGAATCTCATTTCAGGAACGCAACAAGTGTCGTTCCGATTGGCGCAGCCGTTGCCCGAAATACATTGTTCCCGCGTCGCCGCCTCGCATTTAGATACGACAGCCGGAGTTAATTAAGCTTGCTCATTGAGGTTTTATACTTCCTATCAGACTTTTAATTTTCGAGCTCTGTTTCGTTTCATTCTCTCTTCGAATGTAAACCACTCCAGGCGCGTCCCAGTTCTTTTATTCCGCGGAAGTCGCACGTGCAAGCCATCTTTTTTTTTTTTTTTTTGCTTTTACCAGTAAATCCTTCATTTCTATATTTTTTTATCGCTAGTCTCAGACTGGTAGCGATCTGAGTTTCTTCTTATCGTTCGCTCTCAAAGATGCGGTAGCACGAGGCAAGCCTTGGAATTCGTTCATTTCCGCTGCAGCCCGGAGGTAGCAATGTTTGTACTTTAAGCTGAGCTACGTGATAGAAGAGGGCAGGAAATCATGGTGCGGCGGCTCATTGCTCCGTATAAATCTCTCTCTCACTCTCTCAACCCATTTTCGGTGGCCATAGAGATGGGCTATAAACGGGGGAAAGGGCAAGTGAAAGTAGTCAATCTTTATTTGTTTTTTTTTAATTTGTTCACAGCGTAAGCTGCCGAAAAGCACTTGCTGCGAAGATGTCCCTTCCTGTCGATTCAGAGTTTCCCGCGATGGTGCTACGCACGTGGTCGTGCACGTGCATACCTGAGACGTGACTTTAAAGTGATTGATTTATTGATTGATCGAGTGACTGACTGATCTGTGGACTGACACATCGATTATATTCACTGGCTGACTGATGATGGAACGATTGATTGAACGGTCGACTGATTGATTCACTGACTCCTTGATTGATTGATTGATTGATTGATTGAGTGATTGCCCCGAAAGCTTTCAGGGCTTAATTTTCGTATTTTTGAATAAGTCCCTGCCAGAGTTGTTGTTCATAAGCGTCATAATAATCATAATTATCCTAATCCAATGCACGACTTCGGCGAGATCTTTGCTGCAGACATCCACTTACCCATGTCTAGAGTGAACGAAAGCATGACGCTGATCGCCGCACCGGTGACCGACATCGGTCGCTACAAACCGAGCGAGCCGCACTTGAGATAAGTCACTCCCCGTCGACCACACACACCGTACAGACTATAGTGCCGATCGACGCACATTAATTATTATTTACTTTCTTTAACCTTGGAAAGCCCAACTGTATCATTTTTGATGTGCTGAATTCGATGACTAAATACTTTGATTTAGGCGCTGGAAAACCAATGCACAGATGATTCTAGCGTTTTTGATATGAGGCAGGCAGTTTTCGGTTGTTGATAGTTGAAAAATCAATTACTAGTTAATAATGTGCCGTAATAATAAATTTTAAGCAATTATAATTTCACTGTTTTCTTCATACCAACGCACTTTTATTGGCAAGAAATAAATGCGAACAAGTTATCTTATTTTGTATGATTTTAAATAGGGTTCTGGCTTTACTGGGTTACTGCATTTTAGAGGAAATGCGTGGGTGCAGCAATTGCACAAATGAAAACGTGAGCGTTCTAAAAAAAAACAGTTAGCGCCATCTTGTGATAGCTGACGTCAACTGCAGCACACAGAGCTATGATTGCAACGGCCACGCATGTTCACCACTATCTTCTGCGGCAAAGAAGTCTACAGAAAAAATAATTAACATGTAGTCTAGTTATTTTTCTTGTTTTCTCCATCTGCGAAAATAATCACTTTATGTAAAAACGCTACTCGGGCGTCGTGGTTGAAGAAAGCGCAACAAGATGGCGCGACCAGCGCCGCCGCTGCTATCTATGGCTCCAGCGTGTCGGTGTTCCGTATACTTCAATAATTTTCCCCGTGTAGGGTAGCAAACCGGACGTGCGTCTGGTTAACCTCCCTGCCTTTCCTTTCTTCTTTTTCCTCCTCCTCCTCAATAATTTTACGCACGGCTATCACAATGCGCTGTCTGAATCAGAGAAAGTAAGCTCGGAAAAACACAGCAATCCTGAGGGTAGATGTGACTACATACGTTCCCCCCCCTCAGACAGGCCTCCGTGTTCGCAGGTGAAGCAAAATCCGTGTTCGCAGGGCAAGCAAATGCTTTACACGGTCGATGTAAAAGAGCGAGTTAAAAGTTCAACCCATTGAAGCCACGCACCCTCGTTTCCGCAAACAGTGGAGGCACCTGAGGTAGCAACCTCTGCGACACTTTTCCTCGATCGATAAGCAGTTATACAACTAACCAAATCCGATCCGATCCATTCCGATCAGTGCTGCGGTAACTAACTGCGTGTTCGTTTCTCGTAGCCTTTTTCATATTTCTGACTTTCTTTAGTTTCATGCGATATTCAAAGTGACTGAAGCGAATACCGACGAAATTTTTTCGCTTTCCGCGCTGATATTGCACGATCACAGAAGAAAAATCACACAGAGAACTGTAACAGCTTTCAACAACTCTTCGAGCGAAACATGTGATTTTTTTTTCGCGAAGCGAAGCATCACAGTCCAACGCAAGTACTAAACAAAGCGAAGGGGCTTCATTTAAAAAACGTGCATTGGCGTGGTCAATAATAATCTCCGGCCACAGCGGCCGACAGCGTTATGCTGACTTTGCAAGAGCAGCACGGCGTGTGGTCCTTCTATACAAGCAGACAGGAAAAGCTCGCTTTTAGGCTGTCGCTTCCGGCTATAAGACCGTTCAAAATCCTTCTGATTTAGTGTGACAGAGCTTGGCCTGCTGCTGCGGCCAGTAAGTTTAAAACAAGGAAGACCAAGAAAGAAGAATTGGTAATGACTCGTAGACATATAGGGACACGGCTCGATCCGAGCAAATTACCATCTCTGGAAACAGTCCATGTGCGCAAATTGGAGGCGGGCTCCCTAGTGCACCCACGCATTTGCTGTTTCCCATCGTCTTTTCGCTCACCCCCCCCCCCCCCCTGTATTTTATCAGCTGCATCTTCTGCGTTGCTTTTTCTTTTTTTTTCTGTTGTCGACGTCGTCAAGAACGAAAGTTTACGCCGACCACTGCAAATAAGCAACGGGAGAATCAAGCGTGATTTTCGCAGCGTTTGCTATATGTGGAGGGAAATAATTGAAAAAAAACGAAACGAGATCAATATTTTTTGCGTTATTTCTTTCTTTAATCTGATTACACGGTACTCTTTAACGGTCAAAAGAGATTCGAAGAAAAAAAAAAGGCAGGAACAAAATAGTTCTCTCCAAATCTGTCAGCGTCTGCACGAAGCCCCCAATGTGCAAGGCGAGAATGCGTGTATAATGTAATCAAATTTGGGCTGGCCACAAGCGTAGCTCCCTCCTCGGTCCCACTCATCCCTCTTCATCCATTGGAGACCGACGGTGTATAATTTCATCATTATACGCGCGACCATTCGTGAGCGGTGTTCATGAAAACAAAAATCTGGCGGTAAGATACGTCGACGAAAAACGAACGCTTCGGACGACCGGCGAGAAGATGATAAAAAAAAAATCGACGAAGGAAAACGGTAACAATAACCCAAAATGGCGGACTGTAGGGAGAGATCAGACAGCGAGAGTGTTGGGAGGTGCGAAAATGAGAGAGGGGGTGGGGGGAGAGGTCGGTCGGTGGCGGAGTGATTATGGAGAAGACGCCAGCAGCGTCATCTCGCGGTAGGCGACGGCGCGTGAAAATGATTAGACGTCCGCGACCGAGGCGTCCGAATAGATCGCGGTTGGTTTGTTCGCGAATCTAATTACGCCTATTCACTGGTTCGCGCGCGCTTCGCCGACAATGTGGGTGGGATCCCGAAAGGCCGGCTATATGTGTGTGTGTGTGGGCTGAAGGCAGCCTCATTTGCCGCGTAAGCGCCGCGTTGTCCTGGTACCGTGACGTCACTGGTGTTTTCGAGCGTTTCCATTGGTCGGTTTTGATGGTCGTGAACACTCCGCGATGGGCTTGCTGTTTGGAAGTAAGGTGGTATTCTCTCTTTTTGTGTGTGTGTGCGGGGGGGGGGGGGGGGGGGCAGCTGTTTACCGAGTCTTGCCCTTTCTCGAGGAGCCGTCTGAGAGTAATCGGGGCTGTTGCAACTCTTTGAATTCGCATTGGTGCGCTTTCAAGGTCGCGTGCATTCGTAGAGTTAGTATTGGGTTAGTACCTGCAGCGGTACCGGCTCCTGGCAGTTTGAGTCCTGCTCGAGTGACGCTCAGGCAGCCGCCAATGACGTCACTGTCGAAAGTGGTGCCTTTTGTCGGTGCCACACTTATCGCTGTCTTTTTCTCCAGCCGGATGACTATATGTATGGTCCACGGAAGAGTATATTACACATTCCTTTTGTCTAAGGAGTGGTGGTACCTTGTCGTCCTCATTTGTGTTCTTTCTTTCGTTCTCTCCTTCTTGTCAAGTTTTTTTTTCTGTTTTGCTGGTACACTTACTTTGGTCATGCTAATAGTATGGCGTAATTTTGAGGTGTATATTTCCCGGTAACACCGTAATACTCACGCATTTAACCATTCTAGCCCAGCGGACGCAACAACATACCTGCCAGTTCCGAATTTTACATACATTTTACAAATTTGGGCTTGTTTTACTATTTACGAAAGTTGCGTCAAACTTACGCAAAACTCTGTTCGTGAAATTTTTGCTCTTCCACCACTGAAGATATTTTCGGAAATATTCAGACTGCCAAATGACAACGCACTGATAGTTGTTTCGTGCAGGTTTATTAAGGCAGGTTTCTAATCAGGTAAAGGTCTGCAGCACCAAAGTCGCTGAAAAAGTCACTGTTATCTCAAAAATAATTGGCTGCTTGTCAGTTTAATGCTGTTCGAAGTTTTTTGTGTTTTGTATGCTGCATCTAAAGGTCAATCGTTGCAATTAAATACGTACGTGCCCACAGAAGGTGCGCGGCCAAGCCAAGTTAAAAAGAAAGAGAAGTCCAACTGGCACTTCCCCCCTCCCGGGTCGTGTCTGCTAGATTTTACTAATTTTAACCTTCACGAGTTGACAGGTATGCAACAGCAGATATTTCTTTTAGGACCAGTTGTCATTGGATGGCGCTGAATAGAACCGGAACTGTTGACAATTTTCTTCGTTTCACACGTTTGATTGTAGTATAAAAAGGGAGAAATGAAGTTGTGGTGGGTTCGGTGACGCTGCGTCGGATCACCTGCACCAAAATTTAACTCCCCCCCCCCCTCCCCCTCATGCAGCCATTTTTTACCGTCTAACTTGCGCCTCGTTGAAGCAACGGATGGACGGTCGTAAATAAAGGGTTCCATAACGCATTCCATGGATCTTTAGACAGCTGCCGTGTGTTTTTTATTCTTTTCTGCAATATTTTTATTGCTTCCAATTCGCAGTATGCTTGATGTCTCAGTGGCACATTAGAATGTGATTAGCCATTTTATTCGCTCTCAGGCCGAGACGCCGGTCGGGACGACCTTTGCGAAACGACAGAACGTGGCGAAAAAAAAAGTTATAGAAACAGCGCACACACGGAAGTAATATTTCCTACGTTTTACAGAGTTGGCGTACTCGTCGAACACAGCGCCTTTAGTTGTAATCCAATTTTCCGTGCCAGAACCGCGCCATAAAACAGAATTCCGCACGCATTTTTTTTTTTTTTTTGCGAACATCCGTTTAGTGTAATTGCCTTAAGAGCCACAATCGTTTCCCTGCTTTATATGCGCGCCCGTCACATTCTCGGGTTGTTTTCGTCGCTCCGAAGAATTTCTAGGCTATCAGTGGCCTTCAGCCATGAAATAAATGGAGGGGTAACAGCGGGTAGCTTCTTGAAATCTTGAAATTGTGATTTTTCTTCCGTGGTTATGTTTCATACTGGGACAAATGACAGTAGTAGTAATTTTATATATAGCCACATTTATGGCTATATGATTTATATATAGCCATATATAATTAGTAGTAGCTAGATAATATATATATATATATATATTAATATATATATATATATATATATATATATAGGGTGTTCATTTTTAAGATGTACGTAAATGTTAGAAATCGCCTGTGGCAGCTGACATAATTCTTATCGTTGAGCTGGGTGATTCGAAGAGGCGGACATTAGTAGCACGAGAAATAGAAGCTCATATCCAAATAATTAACAAAATTCACTAATTCACTTCTTATTTAATTACTTTACAACATGTATTGCAATTTACGAATTGGAGCCGGTGAGCTTGTCAGGCGTACTGACTTGGAATGAATTTACAGAATGACACCACTTTGGAGATATGTGCCATCAAACTCGCCATAGAAATGCACTGTTGTTCCACTTAATAAAAAAAATGCCGTTTTATACATTGAAGCACAAAAGTAACTAGAACGCCCATGAATTTCGTCCCCCACTTTGGGAAATAATATCTCGAAACTGGTGTCATCCTGGAAAATCATTTCGAGTGGATGTGTCTTGCAAACTCACCGGCTACAATTCGTAAATTGCAATATGTGTCGTAAAGTAATTAACTAAGAAGTTCATTAGTGAATTCTTGTTAATTAGTTGAATATGTGTTTCGATTTCTCCGCTTACTGATGTCCGCCTCTTCTAGTAACCCAGCTCAACGATAAGAATTATGCTACATGCCACACGCGATTTTTAAAAATTCCGTGAAAAACAGTTTAAGCACAACTGCTTGTGACCGCGGTTGCAAAGTTGACTAACTAGTACAGAACTCATGCCCTAACAAAGTAGTGACATGCATAAGCGATGCATTACAAAATATATAATGCTTATCATCAAAATACATAGAACAATGGTCATGAAAAGCACAAATGGTAATAAACAACAGCTTATACGAAAGCACTTACGCGCGCAAGGACATGCGTTTCGATTGTTGTCTACAATACCCCACTTTGTGAACCGTTTAGCTGTCAATCAAGAAGAGGAGGAGAGGGAACAGGATTGTCCGAAATTTCGTGAATATCATGGAAAACCACTTATTCGATCTCTCAAATTGGCATCGGTCATCCTGCTGGCTGACACTGTAAGAACTCAAGACGAAGAATCCCAAGACTGCAACATCGCTAACTTTTCGGAAAGTAATTGCACGCACTGTGTGAATATGAAAAAAAAACCCATTAAAATTCATGAGCCATTCCACTGTGTGAAGGTGGGTGACGAGCGAAGCAGCTTGTCACATAGGCGCGTTGCTCCTCGGGAGTCCGGACTATATGCGTCCTCCCCTTTACGGCGACTGAGGAGGAGTGAAATTCAAAATGGAGAACGGCAACCTGTCTTTCTGGTTTTTTTATATACATTCCCGTGGGCGACGGGACTGCTGCCCCGAGGAGTCAGAGGAAACTAGACACGCCTGACTTTTCGAGGGCACCCGCACCACGGAAGAGTGGAAAAAAATGAAGCTAGATACGCAAGCGCTTGGAACGCCGACAAAGAGAGGGCGGCGCGAGCGTAGACATGGTCGACGTGGGTTCCAAAGCGGCAAATCTTTAGAGAAACCTTTCTCATCTACCTGGAGTCTACTGACCTTGAAAGTGGTGCCTATTGATAACTAATCTACTCGAAATGCATATCCGAGGGACGCCGACGAGCCACCTGTCGGAGAAGGCGACGACGAACGCGCGAGCAGTGGCACGAGCGCGTTCGCGCGGGACCTGAGTTTTTGCACGCGCAGAGCAAAAATGCACGGACCCCTAGCCACAAACAGCTTCGCGGTAATAAATAGCCGCGTCTACTGCCGGAGCGTAGGCTCAGACCTCAATCGCTAACACTTTAACACTTTCGCTGTTAATAACATCGCGAAAGCCCATTTAGGCAGATTAGAGACAACCATTAGAAGTTTATTTCGTGACGACCATTACTGCTCCACACATAGCCGTGGACTCGCAACCTTACACTTTCTGTAGAACAATATCTGGAGATGGTCAGGGATAAACCGGCTGGGAAGTCTAGAAACTACAACGCACCAAACCGAATAGACTTATCCATTTGTTGTTTATAGACGAAGGCATATAACTAAAATGACAACTGTACAACAACGGAAAAACGTCAGCAAAATGTTTCCAGCTCGTCTACATTCTTCCTACATTCATTTTTATTACGGAGTTATCCGGTTGAAAAACTCGGCCCATGATGCTTTATTCACTTCATCTCGAATACAAGTCCAATTTACGTTCCTCATTAATGGCTTAGCTGTTCCATTTCGTATTTGTTCCCACTGCACATCTGTCGCGCCATTCCAGTTCTGTGACACTCGTTACAGATAGAAAGCACGGCTAAAACTCATACAGCTTGACAAGCTACTATCAAAGTCATAAATGTTTTCTTAATTATTATTTTTTTATTTTTTGCTCACTTAATTGTTTCCCATAGCACGTGCGACCCTGTTTTACAGTACAGCGAGGGAGCACCAGATTGACGGGATGTCATGTGGAGGAGACCTGGTCGAACGATAATTTGATCCACACGACAGACACAATGGTGTATTTATTTTCTCTCGTGTTTTCCCGAGAATGGAGGCGAAGGCAACTGCAGCTTTACATTTAGCGCAAATATTTCTGGATTATTCTTTCGCTTTTTGTTATTATTTTGGTGCACGGCCCCAAATTATTTAGCAACAGTGTCACTTCGTACGTGGAATAGCAAGATTTGTTTTTCTTCTGTGCTGACGTGTGCTGTTTTATCAAATAAGCTGATTTACTTACGAGATTTAAGTGAAAGTTTTATCCGCGAACGCTTAGCTTATTCGATCTCTCGAATTGGCATCAGTCATCTTGCTGTCCGACACTGTAAAGACTCAAGGCGAAGAAACCCAAAAATGCAACCTCGCTAGCGGCCAGCTGGTTAGTGGTAGCCCCTTTGTGACAATCACTGACGTGTCCGCCACTGCTTTCCGGCGTTGTAGTTTCGGCTTGCTTACCTGTTGTCGCTTCGGAGCCAGCGCCGCTTGCGGTGCTCGCATCGAAGCGTTCACCACTGCTTCGCGGAATGGTGGCGTTCAGCTTCATTTCTACGTTGCCTAGCTTATCTTCTACCACCTTCCTTTATACTTCTGCTCTCTCGCGAGTTCCTTTTCTAGCTTCCCAAACCACTTAGATAGCTTCTACTGCTCTAGACGGTCTAGTCGCGACCCTTGCACACACACAACCTACAGATAAGAACGGCCCTGTTTTCATCACGTACTAACTCCAACCGCGTTTCTTCCATCGCGTAGGAACGCTCGCACTCAGAACGACGCACGCCTGGCTTCCTCCTAGTACCGACCATTGTCTTGTATCAACAAGGCGTCCTAGAAAAGTAACCGCACTTGTAAAAAAAATATACTGTTAAAGTGTTTATTAGTCATCAGCGGTTGGGGCCGACTGTCAGAGCAGGGAACAGACTCTCAGCACGAGCGGCGTTCCCCGAGCAAAGCGCTGGAGAGGATGGCACGTTATGGCGTTCCTCTTCTTCGCTACAATTACCCCCGGGAATGAAAAGGGAGCAGTTCGGCCATCTAACCGCTCCTCACTATGAGTGGATCATAGTACGGCTTGAGTCGCTCGACGATGACAATGTTTCGGCCACGACGGCGCATGTCCGAAGACGGTTCAACGGGTTCGATCCCGAAGTTGTAGGGGGGAGTAACCGCTGCACCGGCCGCGCGACTGGCCGCTCGAGGTATACTTTGCGTGTATTCGCGGGCTTCTTGCACGCTCCCAAAAAACGTTTTTATGCAGCACGTATTGAGCGACACAGAGCTGTATGTAGAGTTTTTCACGTTGCTCTACAATTTCCTCATTGACACTTTTGATCTAATTATAATATTTGAGAAGTTAATGAATTAATTATGACTAATTATATAACTAGGCGGAATGCAAACAATAATATGAGCTTCTCCGAGCGACGGCAAACAACGTTACCGTGGTTCTGTCCAGCTACGTGGAATTTGCATATTTTAAAATTTTGGTGCATGATAGCTGGGACACCCCGTATAGTGTAACTGACGGTGGCCTGCACCAAAACATCGTAAGTCGCACTTCTTCGCTCCTCGAAGACACGAGTCCTGTGTCGAGTGGGCTCCTAAACAACAATTCTAAATGTGATTGATGAACGCGGTTTAAAACATGGATTCAGGACCTCAGGCAGGGGCGACGTAATGCTGGCGCATTTCTCTCGCATCGTACCTCTAAATCGCCACTGAGTTTTTTTCAGGAAGACCGCCGGAGGTATAGAGGCCGGAGACACGGTACAAACCGCAATAATTGGGGAAAGTTGGTCAAGAATGCTAATAGGCACTGAAATCAACGGGAACGAACCTAATCGCCAAATAAATCTTGCTTCGCGCTGCCGCCTGCGAGGCAGAGGCCGTACTGTGTAAGGATTGTTTTCCTTCGGTTCTGTTCATTTCCTATCATCCGTCGCAGCCAGTGGTAGTCATTGGCGATAACAGAGTTAAGCTTAACTGGCGAGAACGGGCCGCGCAATGAAGAAGGACAAATCGAATGCAAAAAAAAAAGAAAAGCGAAAACAATCCGTTCGTAACACGACTCCAGCCTGAGCCTTTCTCGCTCGGTTTAATATACGTTGAATCTGTTGTGCGCTGATAGGTAGGAACAACGTGGACGCTCTTATCGCGGTGACCTTTATAATGAGACGCTGCAAAGTGCATTTGCGTAGCGACGTGGACAGCAGTATTTTGTTGCACAAACGCTTCGTCGTGGTAGCCTTGTCTGGGTTATCACTTCTGAAATAATTTGATATATTTATTTTTGCATGTAGAACAGACGTGGGAGCACCCGACGTCCCTCGGCAATTGAGCCCGTCGGCAACAACATATTTGTGATAGATTAGAGAACAGGCACATTTGAATAATAACGGCGCCAGCTGGGCAGTCTGTTATACGGTGACACAGATGGGCCCGTTGTTTATCGTATCGTGTTTACTACGTGAACAGCGTTACATTGCATTTGTGTGACCTTGTAGCCATTATGACTGGTGTCGGGCCTATGTAAACGATGTTGCAGCAACATGAATATAAAGCGAAGTTAATTAAACGGTGCATATAAAACTATCAAACGGTAAGTGAAGCTGCGAAATACAATATTAGAATACACACTATGAATTCAATAAAAGCTTTTAATGTCAAGCAGGAAATTACTTCGTGTTTCTGATACCATTTTGAGTGGAATACCAACCAAGTGCTTTATTAATCTCAATTTTATGATTTTGGTAATTTTTCTAGGTTTAAGGTGACATTTGTAGAAGCGAATGTGATGGGGCAACAATGCAGGTAACTGCGGCATCACCCGTCATGTAGTGAATGTGTAACTCAACTCCTGAAACTTGACATAAAATTCATAAATTGATCAATAAACGGAGTTTATTAGTTATGCTACTGACAGCTTTTTTGAAGAGGTGGCGATAAAACGTAACTTGAGCCGAGACGAAGCTGTAGCGGTGACTTCCAGGTGGAATTTCCTGTAACTATATCTTCGAACTCTCACGACTTCATAGTTCACTTAGTTCACAATCAAGCTAAACAAAACTTCACTTTCGAAGGGTCCATCTAGAGAGGTTAGAATCAGCACGCTTTCAAGTAGTTCCTTCAAGTCGTTAACAGGCCAAGTTCACAAAATTGTTTCGCTCGTAAGTGATATTTGTCATTGGTAAACGTCTTCTGCTGTAAATATTCTAATGATAGGTCGTGCTATCGAGGGCAACTCCGTAATAAGTCGTGCCTAACGATGTTCTTTTCGTAGCGCATGGAATGATTTGTAGACAAGTAGACAATGACAATGCCAAAATCACATAATACACTTCTCGATAGAAACTGACTGCTAACTGCACATTATCACAGATAACAGAGAGGGAAAATGTTTCCGCTGAGTGGATAAGCATATGTAGTGAGCTTGTTGCAATTTTATTTCTAGTAGTTCACTATAGTTCCACTTTTTACAGCAGAAATGACCATTTGGCCTCAAGAAACTGAGTTTAGAAATGAACAGACCGACTAGCAGGTCCTGTTGACCACACCGGCTTATGTGGACGTTTTCTTTGGCCTCTGTATGGTCCGCGAAATTTGTATAACATTGGACTAGACCGACGGCTTCAGAATTGCCACAACGTAGTGCACTTGTATTACACGCGCCTCCTTTTTATGTAAGCTTCGTCGCTGGTGAGGGACTATCATCTCCTTGTCCTGCGGTGTATGACTCTTGATGAATGTTTATACCCCAGTGGTTGTGCGTCTCGACGTGATCAAGCTCATCGCGCTCTCCTTACTTTTCTTGAAGCAACGAACTTAGGGGCACGTTTGTAACCCAGCAACTATTTCTTTTATTTTACATTCTTTAGTAGCTTGACCTGCAGGCACGGGCCCTACTGTATGTTTTACTTTATTCTTTGAGATTTGTCATATCGCTCTTCCTCCCCTCCTTCCTATCCTTCCTTTCTATGTTTATCTCGTCCTTTCCGAAGAGTAGGCAGGCGTTGTGCCCCTTTTGGTGGCAGTTGCCAGCCTTGCTTCTCGCTTTCTCTTTCCTGTGTATATGTTTACAAACCGAATAATAATAATTCGTCGTCATTGATTACAAGTTTGTCACCTCTAGAGAGTAGCAGGCACGCTATTGGTCAGACCGACTTCATTGCCTTCCTATATATATGTATATATATATAAGGATATCATAATAAGCCAACAAACAATAACACCAAGGACAACATAGGGCAAAATTACTTGTACTCAATAATTTCATTAAAGAAATGATACATTAATGAAAATGAAAATGGATGAAAAAACAACTGTCCGCAGGTGGGGAACGAACCCACGTCTTCGCATCGCGCGTGCGATGCTCTCACCATTGAGCTACCGCGTGATCTTCACGTGATCCCTCTCTTTCTCTCTCTCTCTCTCTCTCTCTCTCTCTATATATATATATATATATATATAAGCACAACCACGTAAAGTCAACATATAATGAAGCCAAGGAAAGCATAGGAGAAAGTAGCTGTGGCTGACATTGAAATGCAACAAGTAACGAGGAAAAGGGGAAATGAAAGTTGTCGATAACATGCTGCTTGTGGGAACCGTACCCACACCCTCCTGTGGCATGGTATCTTTTCATCCACTTGAATACTTTCGATTTCTTCACAACATGCTACTGTTCACAGTTAATCTCCCCTATGCTTATATATATATACATATATATATACATATATATATGTATATATATACCGATAGTGTTGGGTAAATAAACCTAAGATGACTGCGAAGCTGTGCTTTATATATATATATATATATATATAAAGTTTACCATGGTCTGCAGGATTGTGCACAAGTTGTCTGCAAAAAGTATACAACAGACATCTCGCAGCATCTCCAAATCCGTGCGGCGCTTAGTTTGCGGGCAGCGCTGTGTTGTTCGTCTTTCACCGTGTCGTCCTCCGTTTGTGCTACTTACCCTCGGCACAGCAGTTTCAGCGTTGTGTCAACATGATGTAGAGTATGTACTGTCTTGGCGATGTTACCCTGCCTAAAATTCATTTCACACCTTCTATAAAAAAATTCATACACGTTCCTTTCCTTTACTGCGAAGTCTGCAGACTGTCTCTATATCGGGAATACATTAAGAGACTGTTAATCTGGGAGACAGCCTTAAAGCTGTTCCCCACATTAACCATAGCGTGAACAACGCTGTCGCAGGAAAGATAATAGAACGAACGCTAGCGTAGTCCTGCCAGTGTGGTGAGGTAGGGTTCCTCCTGCCAACTTTTTGTATACGTTATTGCTTTAGGTGCGGATCCCCACAGGATGTAAATATTTATAAGAGTGTATTTCAGTAGATCGATGTAAGAATGTTTGCTAACGACATTTATCCATAAAAGAGTGTACTGTAAAATTTGTAGGTAATGTCCCTGAGTTGTCTTTTTTGTTCTGATGTTATTTTGGCAACGCGACGTTTAAACTGAGTCCTTCCTCTCCTTCCAGGTGACTTCTGACTTCAGGTAAAGCCACCGGCCCGCATTTCTCGGCAGGTTGAAGCAAGAAAAGCGGACATCCCACAAGGTACGTCGTTCAGTCATTGCGTAATTACAAGAGCAATATGCTAAATCTGGCTGACGGTGAATGAAGATTTTAGTGGGTCTATTTCTCAGACTAATACGTCGAGACATTACGAAGATGGCACTCTGGCAATGGAAGCACTCCCAGAAATGCCAATGAGGCGAAGGTTCCAAAGGCGATAAGGTAACCAAGGGAGCGTCGTTGGTGCCCGCTTTCAGTCGCTCTGCATTCTGCCGCATGACTTCTGCGTGGCCAAGCAGTTTTGCAGATATGAAACCTTAGGACTGTGTGGAATAATAAGTGGGTCCTGCCTATATATGCCGCCGTGGATATTTAACACCGCAAAGTACAGCGAATCAGCTTTGGTACGCTGAAATTTCGAATATTCTGATTTAAGCTCTGCAAACTTAGCGCAAAGCTCATAGTAGCGTTTTGTATACATTGCAGGGAGTTCTCACTTGTGGGTAGTTCTACAAACCAAATACTGTTATATTAATTATCATACTAATTAACTTTTAATAGAATGTACGCTCTGTGACCATAAATAAATGTTAACAGCTTGTTTTAATTTTCTTTGATGTGCAATGTTGTTCAGTCTTTGTGGGATTATGACAAGACGTGCACTTTCTCCGCTTTGTTCTTCATGCCAGTAAGTAGAAGGCATCAAACACATTCTTTGGTCAGTGCCCGTGCTATCTTACTTTACAGAGACGCTTCTTGGGAGCTTACAGGAGTAGTCTCTAGCTTTCCGCGCGCGTCCTTACATATCCTGGTGTATTCAGTGAAATCCATCATGCCGTGTGACAGGAAATTCATGACAGTCAATTGTATTTCAACCGAAAATATACTGAATGCAACACAAAGTCAATTAAAACGCAGCAGAACTCTCACGCCAATTTCGGCAAGGTATAACCCTGCAGGAAAGTTTTACGTCTCCTCCTTGTGTTCACCAGTGACGCTGGTCCTCAAGGAATCTGGTGACGTGCTTCTGTGATATTGCAAAGGACATTCAGATTGCCGACCTTTTTGATAGCGAGGCTTGACCTGTCTGAGGATAGCTATGATCATACATCAGTACGCAACTGCATGACGATGTAGCAGACGTCCTGGAACAAAGTTAGCCTCAGCCGTCCTGGACGAGTTGCACTATACGTACTGGCGCAGTGCGTCAATAGAATTGCGCGTCTCATTTGACTTCCAGGGTACATTTCATTAAATTTTTTCACTCGGGCATTTTCAGAATGCTCTCGACAGGTGTGCCGACCTTAACGAGTGCAAACAAATGCTGGAAACTGCGTGGGCACGCCACTGAAATAACTTGTGAAGCTTTCGGACGGCTTTTTAAAACACGGAGCGCCACATTCTGACGTTCTTTCAGCGGAATGATCGCGCTTTCCAAAAAAAAAGGGAAAATGAAAATTATGTCGTTTAGGTTGGATGTTCCTATTTCGTCTTTGTTGACCGGCTGTGAAACGGGAATCTAAATTGTTAGAGCGTTCAAGCCTATAGCTCCCTTCTCTATTTTTTAAGAGAGGCAGTTGGCCTTTTATTCACTACTAACAAAAAAAAAAACGCTTTAACGCTACTTTTCACATTTATTATACAGGCCCCTGGGCAGTAAGCGTTTCAGTGATTTTCTTCGTACTCGTCGTCGTTGGCTTGCCGAAGAAAGAAGCAAACAATACTTGCCGAAGTGATGCAGAACCGCTTCGGCGCAAAGCTTGAAGACATGCTTCGTCGACGGAACAAGGTTCCTATACATATACAAGAGAGGTTTCCACACGGCCAAAGTTAGTAAACGTTGCAGGCGTTAGGGGATAATGTCCGGTGAGTGAACTCGTCTGCGGTGAAAGTCCGCCTAGGTATATTAAATGTAACATGTCTTCGTACCGGTATTTTTAAAATTTTTTTCGCGTCTACTCTGACGATGTTGAGTAAGTCCTCGGACCAGGTTCATAAATTGATTCTGCTTCAATATCGAGCGTTCGCGGAACCCGAGGTGCTTTTTTTTCTTTTTTTTTCACGGTGCTATAGGAGACAATTTATGCGGCGTCTACAACGCCTCTCCTAAAATGTGTGCAGCGCTGTGCAGGTTACGAGGCGTCTTCAAGCACACTCTGGTGCATCGGAACAACGAACTGCCGAGAATTCCCATCCATATGTGCATCGGGAGACAGAACATAGTGTATCTGTACACGCACTGCAGACTACAATACCGCTCTGTGATTTTCTTTGGTTTGTGTCTACAGATTTCAATAAGGAACAATTCGTTGAGCGCATCTGTTTTACGGTCTGTGTCGCGAAATCAATTCCTAACGCTCTAAGCCTCGTGTTTAAAACTAAAAGCGCGGCGAAGCCGAGAGACACGACAAAATGGCTGACCATAAACTGGAAATTTATTGCGAGAAAGTGTTTAACAAACACATCTTACTGCGCATGCGCCTGCGTGGCAACAAAGCGAACATCGCAATGGATCACGTGCACATGCAACGGATCGGCAAATGCATGCGCAGTAAACGCGCATCTTAAACCTTCTTGCGCAATAAATTTCCATTTGATAGTCAGCACCTGTGTGGTGTCGCTCGCCTTCGTCTTTGCAGCAACGTTAGTTTTAACCACTAACCAATAGAGACTTGCCTAGCTTCCTCTCCTCATCGGTCGAAGTTTGTTCACTATACGTATGGGGAAATTTCATATAGGACCCGAAAGACGATAATAAATCCGGCTACTCGGTAAATTACAGTTTCACAGCATGGCCATTCACCGCTTTTACCGATCTGGGAATTTTGGTGCGCCAGAAAAGAACGCAAAGGGAAAATACGAGTGGCGCCACCACCTTACTTTTCGCGCATCAGCTCCCTCTGGTGTCCTATATTAGTGGCAACGTCCACCCCAGACTAGTTACCGTTTTTGTTAGTTAAATTTTTTTAGGAGTAGTATTCTTTAGTAGACAAGGAGAGAGCCTGTAAGCTTTTCAACACATTTTAAGCGCGCTAAACTCGCGAGGTGCGCGTAAATACAACTAACCACTGGATTCACAAACTAGCCTCGACTCTAAGCTCTTACTCGAATCCATGGATGAACGGTTGGATATGGATCGATACTACATAGGCGTTCCCCTTGAAAGGGGTTGGTGGCTGATGCCACGAAGTTCGTTACCTTTATCTTTCTTTAACGTTCCTTTTTGGTCCTTAGGACCAACGGTTCGTGTAAACAGGTCATCGAACCTGATGAGGAATTTGTTGCTTTACATTTACAATATTATATTTCTTTTATGTGCAGCGTTTTTTTCGCCACCGATACTCCAGCTGTCTTTTACTATATTCTCCACCGCACTTACTATTATCTTTAAAGTAATGCCTCGGGCGCGGTTACAATACTTCCTGATTGACGTCTAAATGGATTGTTAGACATGTAACGAATTAACCTATATGGTTTCAGTCTATCTCCACAGGCCGTGCATGTGCACTCGTTACTGGTTAATCTTATACTACAACACCGTGATATTGGACCTCGTGATCCAGCTTCAAACAGTATTGTCACCGCCCCTTGAATTATCGTGAAACTTTTCTCTTTTGATTGATTCTTTGTTATTTGATATACTTTCATCACTTTCTTCTCCGAGTGGAGAAGAAGTTTCTTGAGAATGACCCCTTCGCTCCATTGCGTTCATGTGGATGAACTGCGTTCATGTATCATGCATTATTGTTTACACTTGATGTGCGGTTAAGGTATCTCTGCTTACGTCTTGCATCGCCATCTAGTCGCCGTCCCCGACAATAACAGGCGATAACGCGCGCCGCGATAAACAAATACGAAGGAGCAGTAGTACAGTGCGAACTACACGTCATATCTCCTACACTTCGGCCACACTAAGTTGAGGCGTTGACAATGCTGCGCCGATCTAGTAGGACGCGTGCATACGTATACACGGAGCAGCTCCTCTCGTTCGAAAAAAAAATCTATTAGACAAAGAAAATTTGCCGCGCTAGCGTGTAAGAGCTCCCCCGCTATCAAAAATCTCTTCGCTCAGAGCCTCTCCCACAAAACACCCACCTGCGGTCTGTATACCACGCAGTTTTCGCCGGACCCGCCGTGGCTGCTTCGTCCTTGAACGCCCCGCTTCTGGAAGCGTCGTCGTCGGCAGTTTTTTTTTCTTCAAGTTCAACGTTTCAGCGACAGCAGCCGCGCCCCAGCGAGCCCTTATTTTCGCAACCCCATAGCAGCGCGCGCAACCTATTACGACGCCGCCTGGTGGCGGCTGCCGTTCTCCCACCGCGAATTGAACGACGCGCGCTGCTCCTACGGCGCGCCTCAACGGCACGAACTACTCCTACTGTAAGGCCTGGCAAGCGCACGTGTTTCAATGGAAGGAAGGGTCGGTTCCGCGCTTCCAAAAACCGCGCTGTTCGCCGCAAATCCTGTTACGCTCGCCGACGGCGGCGGAGAAGGGAGCAAGCGGCGCGGTTGGGGGAGTAAAAACGTTCTTTACTCTCCTCCTCCGGCGTCTGCACCTCTTTTTTATGGGAGTCACAAGGTGTTCGCGTTCCCATCGCCCGCGCTTGGTTACGCCCGATTTGAGCCGCTTGCGCCCTATTTTTTCTCCGTCAATTTGTTTATGTATACTCCATTGCGTCGGTGCTGGTGACACGACACATTGATATTGCTTTATTTTTATTTCGTTCCCCTTTTTTTGTGTTCTCGTTCCTTACTTTTTCTTACCTATTTTTCTTAATTTATTTCTGGTTTCCATGCTTCCTATATTTCTGCCTTCGTTTGTTTTGTTATTATTATTTATTTATTTATTTATTTATTTATTTATTTATTATTTATTTATTTATTGGATTCCCCCTTCTTGTTCTCCCTCCTGTTTAGTTTCTTTATTCTATCCTTGTTAGTTTCGTGCTTTGTTTGTCTTTCAACCCTTTCTTTCATTTCTGTCTTCCTTTAATCTACATTTCCTTCTCTCTATACCGTATATATTCTTTTCCCTTTCTTCCACTTCCACCTTCATTCCTTTCTCTTTACAGTTCCTTTCTCCGAACTTCTCTGTCTATTCTTCCTCCTATTTTTCTTTCTTCCTCCCTTCTTTCTCTCTCCGTCTATTTCTTGGTTGCTGCTGTGCGGTGAGTGGTTATAGTACGTCTTATTACCGATGGCGTTTGTTGCCCGCGTGTGTGTGTGTGTCTTGCCCTGGTTTGCCGCATTGTCGGCATGCCTCCCCGTTTCTGTTAGTTTTGTTCGCCCAGCGTTTGGCGCCGCGATCTACGCGCGTCGTGCTCAGAGAGGCGGCAAGCGACAAATTACTTGGATCCGTTTGTCGTCCTGCTCGTAGATGCGGCGGAGCGGAACGCGTAAGGCGTACATAGCGTGTGTCGGCTGAAGCAAACGACCGCACATACAAAGGCACGAGGGACGAGCGCTAGTTAAGCATGATTTGACTGTTCACTACGCTTCCAATTATTCCACCTGAGCCTCCTATGAGTTGAGATCAGGGGTGTGTCACCAGGTGTCGATGAGCCCCGTGTATCGAAGGAAGGCAATGAGCAGTAGTTGCACTCTCTTCTGCTTGCAGCGGGCCCTCCGGGGAAAACGACGTCTTCGAAGTTCCTGTGCGTAAGACCACTCTTTTGCAGGCTGTCGACCATCTCTTTTCTTTCTTTATCGAATTGCGGGCATAGCCAAGACTGGACGTTGCGTTTCCACAGCTTCGCTCGACGTTCACTTTCGCCGGGCCGGGATGGCGAGTCATCTTTTTTTTCTCTTCTTACCTATCCAAAGCTTAGCCACTGGTCTCCACTAAAACAACCATTTAGATTCTTGCTGCTGCATTCGTTACTACAGGATTACTGCCGGCCATCGTCACCGCGTCCAGCAGGAACACGAGAAAATGCCGAGCGCTAGAAGAAAAATGCCAATAAAGAATAAGCAGACATGCTCAATCGTTGTCATTACATGTAGAAAACTTAATTTAGGACCGCCTCCGCAACTGGGAAGGTGACGTGCTGGATCACGAAGGAGGCGCCGACGCCAGCTCTATCCAGTACTCAGATGTTGAGCGGGCCTTAGCCAATCATGGCAGCTGCTTGCGCGATTGGAGTGGAAAATACTCCACGACGAGTATTTTCCACTGCTGTAGCATCGGCAAAGTGGCTGAGAGAGAGAGAGAGAGAGGGATGGAACATTGATTGTTAATGAGGTGCGGCGACTTCCTTGTAGGGTGGCGACCTTAGTTCAGGATCCCATTGGCTCGCGCCAGGCACTCCGCGTGCCCGCTGGATCAGGCGACGCTGCTCTTGTGGGTCTAAGCTGATCAGCGCAGTCTCGGAGGAGGACGGTGAAGCTGAATGAATAGGGGAGTAGCCCTCAGGGTGTGTGCATTCCCAGGTGCAATTTTATACTGTGCTCGACAGTAGGGAATAATAATGAGTACAATAGGTACAAGGGAGGTACAATACCTAACTGATAATCTGTTGGTCGTACGTTGACGATCATTCCTTTACAATATGGCACATACCCAGGAGGGCGATTGGTCACACAAATGAAACAGTAAGCGAAATAAACATGTTAGGAAAGAAGCAGGATAATCAAGCTATCTAATGAGGAAAATATAGCAAACTTTTCAAAAATAGTGATTGAAAGGACATGCGACAAAAATCTCTCCAGAAAGATTGATCCACTGGCAACACATATGGGAGTACCTTGCGGCCCAAGGATAATTTTTCTTTCTTCGCTTTCTTCGCAATTTTCTAACAAAAGATCATGGAATTCAAGCTATGGCTTCGACCAGGGCAGTGAGCCCATAACAGTTGTCGCTGTAAAAAAAAAAGTTACAGGCCTGCGCGTCACACGCAGCACAGTCACAGCGTCAGCTGGTTGAGCGGCGCAAGAGTAGCTCCAATTTCGGCACCACGCGCAACAAGGTCTTCGCGGCAAAGTGTCTTCGCCTCGATTTTGACGAGAACGATCTGAACTGTCCGCCCACCGTCGGCGTCGACGGCGAGCTGAGGCTTCTAATGCTCTCTGCACAGCAGTCTGCTGAGCCCGATGATGCCTGGTTGTATACGTAGCTCTACGATTAGCTTCTTGAGCAGCGGTTTGTACCTTGCGAAGAGACGCCATAACGTGTACTGAAGATGTACCCAGAATACGTGGCGCACATCTAACGTCGGGATAGCGTTGATTGCGCGCCTCGTCTGAATCGCGTCGCGTCTGAATCGCATCTTGTCGCACGCGGCGGTTGCAGGCACGTTAACTAGATGGCGCCACCATACTGTGGGAGGCTCGGGTCGTCTGCGCCCGTATAAAGGGAATATTTCTTC
This sequence comes from Dermacentor silvarum, assembly GCF_013339745.2. NCBI lineage: Eukaryota > Metazoa > Arthropoda > Arachnida > Ixodida > Ixodidae > Dermacentor > Dermacentor silvarum. Next base: position 51,516,295 of record NC_051158.1, on the reverse strand, counting down.
TGCCTGATAGCAAGCGCTTGCGTGGCTCAGTGGTAAAGTATCCGACTCCCACGCAGCGGGCCTGGGCTCGACCCCGGCCGAGAGCGAGTACTTTTTTTCGCATTTCCCGCGATAGCGGCTACGGGGTGGCGGCGGCGGCGGCATCATCGCGACCAGAAACGGCTATTGGAATGAGCCCATAACAGTTTACGCTGTAAAAAAAAGCTAAATCTGTTACAACGCGTGAGTACTCTGCCTTACAATTTTCAAGCGAGTGAACAATTTTACTTAACGTGAAGAAACTGGGGCAGTGTGCAGAGCAGATAATGAGTGGTCCATTCGTGTAACTGAATGGGTGCTGAAGGAAGGGAAATGCTGTCGATGATGGCAGGTGATCTTGAGATTATGAAATTTGCAGGTGTATAGAATCACTCATGACAGAGAAACTGATAATCGCTTGGAAGAGCCTTCACCCAGCGGTGGACATAAAATAGGATGAGGATGATGAACACTCATTCGGAAGTATAGTGCAATAAATCATTAGCCTAAAGTATGAATGCAGTATCAGAAAGAATAATTATGTGGTTTTCCGAAGTGATGAGGTAATTTATAAAGTGAATGACCCAGACCTAAACTATGGGGGGAAGGCTCTAGTGCTCCCTAAAAAATAGAGCCAAAAGAACTTACAGTGACTGTTTTCCACACCGGCTTTCTAGCTGACTTGGAACAGTGCACATTTCGCACTCAGGACGAGTAAAGAAAGGAGTTACGCTCCCCGGATGCTCCAGTTCTGTCCTCTCAATTTTTTTTCGGTGCTATATAGAGAGAGAAATGGCAGTTAAAGTGAGTGGGGGGAGCCACGATTTCTACTTTCCTGTCGTGAACCGGCGGTAAATTTATTTCCGCAATCGTTTCCACTCTGCGCTCGCTAAACGATAAGGAACGAGCACGCGTACGTGAGCTCAGTGAAAATTGCGCGTTTCTTCGAAGCAGATGCGGGCCGCCCCATCGCCCAAGAGAGAACTGCCGCGTCGGAAGGCGACCGGAATTCGCATAAAATGGGTGCTCTCCTTCGAAACTGCTTTCTTGTCCATATTATATATTTATGTTTCACGCGTGGCGCAACAAGAAAGGTGCAAGAGCGCATAAACAAGAAAATTCTCAGCATGCTTAACCCGTCAGAAAAAGTCTTGTGCCGTGCTCACTCACTCCAGGTCAAAAGAAAACTCTTTCCGAGAAGCAGATCAAGTTAGGCTTAGCAGCGTTTTTCGCGCCTTGTCTCTCTGCGTGTCGTCTGCTTGAACGCGTGAGCAGCAGACGAAACGCCGTTTTTTTGTTTTTCGTTTCTACGTTGCCTGCTCGAGTGCGTGTGCGATCATATAGACAAGCCGCAGGGAGGGACGTCACGATGACGTGGTGGCGCTGCCGTCGCATTCTGTGCAGGCATTAAAAAAAGAAAGACAATTTCTACTGGCACGAATTCTCTAGTCGGGCTGCACTATAGACGCAACCAAGTTCTGGAAAGTGAGTTTGCAATAATTGCTGGTCGAAGCGGCGAACAGACGAAGACAAGTCGCCCACTTTTCTTATCTGAACGATGCCTCTTTGTTTGCGAACACGTGGCTTCTCTATAATTTGAGAAAGTCAGGCGCAGGTTTGAATGTCGACGTCTGACACAATGCCGTTACTCGTGGATGTCGTCTGAAAGCGCCAAAGCTCTTTAGTAGGCTGAAGCCGCTCTGCTTGCACCAGCGGTGGGGACCACCTTTTCAAAAGATCCACGACTAAGGCTTTCACAATACGGACTTTGTGCGACGGCTACGCCTACGATAACCATACCATTTACGTGGGGCCCACGAATGTTGCGACGAAACTTGCGTGGTCGGCTGAGTAAATGGCATATATGATCTCGGCTGAATAATGTCAACGTTGGCACGAGCTCTGATCAGAAGCGATACAATTGTAAACTAAAATTCTTCCAGTGGAAAGCATGGTTTGTACATTTCATAGGACGGTTGCGCGATTACATAAAGGAACGAGTTATATACATCAGAAATAGAAACACTTGAACGCTACCCAATGATTACACACACTTTCTGTCTAAAGCTTACAGGATCGTAAATGTCAGCAATCTTATCGGGAATACTATTTCAGCGTTGAATGGCACGTCGGCAAAGCGGACGAGTTAAATGCATTAGTCCGACAAAAATGCGCTGGAAGCTTAGTTGATTGCGGAGGCGCCGAGATGTGCAGCATGGACGAATGGGAGGCATGGTGAACGGGTGCTCACTATAGCTACGTTTACATGAATGAGACAGTAGCGCATCACATTTGCAGGCTATTATATATCAGCGTTTGGACGAGCGAGCGAAGACGAGGAGAGGGAAGTGGCGCAACCAAGGACTCTGAGCTCGAGACCAAGCAGCCTGCCTTGCAGCGTTCTACAATGCAATAAAAGGCACTTTACAATGCAAGCGCATTTGGGAACGGCGATGCGACGCCGTTTACATGCAGTGCATTAACTCTCGCGAGAACGTAGGGCCACATGCCTGAGTCGACTCGCGCCCGTAATATACCCTCGCCTTGCGCATTAATGCCCGATGCGCCTCTAGCGCATTACCACTGTTTACATGAATGCGATATGCCCTAAAAAAATGCGACGTGCCACTGTCGCAATCATGTAAACGCGGGTAATGAATTATATTACGCACAAGACACAAGAACTTTACATTCCGGCGTGATTCCGTGGGGAAGACAGTGACAATGAAACCTTAATGCCATAGTTATACGCTCGAACATGGGTTGTAATCTCTGGCAACGAAACGTGCAACATGGTTTCGGATCCACTCGAGAATGTGGATAAGATATGCCTGGTGAAGTGGCCAAATTGAAGCCGCAAACTTTAGTTGGGGCAATACTAATGTTTGATGCGCAAGATTTCTTGTGGAAGAAGGATCACCATGAAGGTTGCGTTTTAGATAACCTAGCGTTAGTGGTTACTTTTTTTTCTCGATGTGGGCAGACCACGTCAAGTTTGGTGTTAGAAGAATGCCACGGTACTTGTATAAGGTTGCGCGGGCGACAAGGTTGTTGTCAAGCGAGCAAATAAAGCTGGAATACAAATGCTTACGTGGAAATATAATTTGACATTTATCAGTATTCAGGGTGATTTGCTAAGCTAAGCACCGGTTAGTAACCCGATCAAGATCTTGCTGAAGAACGATATAATCAGCCGGTGAGCTGATTTGACGATAAATAACGCAATCGTCTGCGAATAGTTGAATGGTCGACGTAATTTCGGAAAGCAGGTCGTTAATGAAAATTAGAAAGAGTAAGGGCCCAAGTACACTTCCCTGTGGTATGCCGTATGTCACGCTACTGAGAAAGGAGAGTAATTATCAATGGAATTTAGCTGCTTTCGAAGAGACGCAAATTTCTTAACCATGATATGGTTAGCGAATCAAGTTTTATGCGCGAGAGTTTAGCTATAAGGCGGCAGTCAGCAACGCGGTTGAACTTTAGAAAAAGCGATTAGTATGGAATCTGTCGATGTATTCGCGTTTCACGCTTTGACAAACATCAGTCGGGAATTCAATTTGTTGTGTCTCGCATGAGAATTCTCTCTCTGCTAAATCCACATAGAAATTGAAAAGAAAATCATTTTCACTTTATAAGTGGTGAACGATATTAGAAAAACATAATTTCCACGACCCACCAATTTTGGTAGGAACGAACTGAAAGTTTCCAATTTCCTATTCCCTAGAATTGATACACGTTCCAACTGTATTGCACAAGTCTGCGACACCGGTACAAGGTCGCCACTGTTACTCACCGCCAGCTAAACAGATTTTTGCGGGAAAGCACCCTCGCGCCTTCCCGTTCACTCTGTGAGATCCGTTCAATCATTGTGTTACGCAACAGTTAATCGAAACGCTGTGCCGTGGTGAATTTGCGGCCGCCGACAACTGCAGGTCTGATTTGAATAACCGTGCCCGCTTTGACAGCGCTCACGCGATGAAAAAACACAACTAAAATGAAAAAAAAATATCTGCCTTTTCCCACCAACTCTGGGGATCGGTGACCGCGAATATTCTCGACTAATACAATCGCACTCTTCATACCGAGGCCCTGTTCGTCTCGCGCTACAGGTAGAACTGTCAGCACGTGCTTATGTACAGAGAAGTACAAAGCGTATAACGCTTAACGCTCAACGCGTCCAGATCCCTTGCAAAGGCACGATCAAGTGCACTGTCACTTGGCACTTGTCCAGCTGGGATCTCGAGGAGGAACGAGTACTCGTCGATAGAGCACGCTCAGCGGCTTGTGTTAACGGTGTCCCGGACTAGGGACCTGACCAGTCGTCTCGTAACCCAAGCTCCTTTTTTTTAAATAAAGCTTTATCGTCATCATCACTTGCAATGGATGGACTTTCAGCTGCAACTTATTGACACTGTCGATCGCAATTGCACCATTGCAGATGCGCCTGTTGTTCGTTCCGTTTAATGCGTTAGCAGTTGAAGTGTCAAACTGAAAGAAAAGTATACGTGTGGGAAATGATGGAAGCTGGTCACCTGGTACATATATATATATATATATATATATATATATATATATATATATATATATATATTGACAAAGTGGTGGGACTTCCGCACCGCGGGACGGCGCGCGCAAAGGTCGGCGCCATGAAAGACAATAAAGCGCGTAACCTGCTCGTTCTTCTTCTGGCTCGCCATTAAAGGGACGCGTCCATTTTTTCAAGCCTCCGTCTTCAGCCTACGTTACATATATATATATATATATATATATATATATATATATATATATATAACTTCGCGGTTATCTTCGTTTTATTTCCCAACAGTTTCCGTTGGTGGCCCCACCTTCTTCAAGGGCTTGAAGAAGGCGAACGAAGGCCTTGAAGAAGGAGGTATTGAAGAAGCTCGTTCCACCGACCGACACTGTTGGGCAAATAAACGGAAGATAACCGCGAAATTGTGCTTACCGTCCTTTTAAATATGTCGGCCCCATTGAAAACTCTTGTCACCATATATGTATACACATATAGTGCAAGTGAAGGTGGTCTGCTCCGGACCACCCTTATTTCGCTCCTCAAATAGACAGGACGCGTGTCGAGGGAACTCCTGGACAACACCTTCAACCGCGTTCACCACATTGTATACAATGTGATAAACGCGGTTGAAAAAAAAACCGCGTTCGTTGAACGCGGTTGAAATCGTGCATCCGGGACCTCAAAGAGGCGCGACCTAATGCTAACGCATTTTTCTCGCATTTGCCGCGAAATCGTCGCCTAGGTTTTTTTTGTTTTTGTTTTTTTTCGCCGCGCCTCGGCTCTGTGTGGTATCCTGTCTCAATTTATTTGCGGAAGGCAACACCCAATATACAGGCGGTGCTTCCCTTCCACTGAAGAGCGGTACGTCTTTGTAAGCTCAGCGAAGATGCGCAGAACAACAACGCAAGCGTGGCAAGCGCAGACGTGCTATCAGAGAGCAGTGTCTAAAAAAACGGACTTTCGATCTAGTGACGAGATACGGAAGCAACACTGAGGCAACACTCATGTAATAGACTTCCAGAAACGTTCTGACAACAATTGTCTGTGCGTGCCACGGCTGCAGTGTTGTTCTGCGCATCTTCGCTGAGCTTATATGTTGGGTGTTGCCTTCCTGAAATAAACTTAGTTGGAAGTTTCGCACTCTTTCTGTCGTCTTCTCGAGGTTGTGGGTTCGATTTCTGGGCCGGTATTTTGTAGCGATGCCTTTCCGATGCTAATGCCTTTTCGCGCTTTTCGCGCTCAGTCAGGGGTCATGGCGACGGCCCGCTCACGTTATCAACGCGATCAGCCGGCCGTGAGCGGTGGATGATAAGACTAGTATAGAATAAAGCATAACGCTTCGCTACAAAATACCGGCCCTGGCAGTGGCTGCAGGCGCCTTGCGATGGCTGTGGAACGCAAAACCGCTCGCGCACTCAAGTTAAAGAATCCCAGCTGGTGAAAATTATTCCGGAGCAACGCACTACGATATCTCTCGTTCCCACAGTGCCCGTTTGGGACTCAATTTAAACCCTATAAATGAATGACTGAGTGATTGAATCGCTCACTCACTCAGTCGCTGGATCAATCTATAAGTAAAGGAACGAATCAATCAATCGAGTAAATCCTTCCTGCTTGATTTGATTCTTCGCGCGTGAAGTTCTCTAATGTGGCGCTCACTTCGGTTAAGTGCACCTAGACTTGTTATTAGATTTGCCCACGGGAGTGAGGTTATACTTTCTTAGGCGATCACGTTCACTCCCTACCGGCGTCTCATCTGCGTCTAGTAAACATCTTCGGCAAACAGGCGCCCTAACTTATTTCCTGGTGAGAAAGCTGCAGAATTTGCTTTGATTCTGTCATCTTAAGTACACTCGCGAGTATGACCAGACTGTATAAGTTAACCAACTCACGCGCGTAGCACGACAGAGCACTGCTCCAGGAGTCATTGCGACTCGTCCGCGCGACCGCGGGAGAGTGAGCTCGTCCGTCGCAGGAACGCGAGACCGAGACGGTCAGTGAAAAATACCAGGCCGCGTAGTCGGGCCTGCCGCCGTGTGAATTTCGAAAGCCGTGGGAAAAAAAAAAAAAAAACGTCGCGACAAGCTGCTAGCAGGCTTCGCGCGAAGCAATTTGTTAAGTGTCTCATAGTCTCCGGCACCTGCTCGCCAAATCTGGTCGGTCAGGTGTCTGGTTTGTAGTGGCGACCTCCACAAAACTAACAGCCGAAAAAAAAGAAAAAAAGGTGGTTGAGTGTTCTTCCGCCGAATTAATGAGGCCCAAGTTACTTAACCCTTAACCCTTACTTAAAAAGTGAGCAGGTTAAGGTCCTCACTTACAGCGAAAATCTAATTTGTATTCGAGTCAAGATATAACGTCTACATGCTTCCCTTTTTTAATTATTTATACTTTTTTTTTCTTTGACAACTTCTGAGTGGCGTAGGCATTACGGGGTTTTAGTGCTGCCGTGAAAACGTCAGTCACATATTTCGAAGAAGGGATGTCCATTGTGGGAAATTTGAGGTTCCAGATTTTAGAAATCTTATATATAAAAAGGATGTGCACATCTTTAGATTGATTTGTAAGCAGATTTCATATTAATGAAATGTGCGCGGACATTCTATGCCGCTAAAAGGACTAACTGAGGGCCTGGTTAAATGCAAATGATTTTATCGCCGTTGGACTTTATACGGAACATATCACTACGACGGCGACGGCGACGGCAAAAATGCGCGTGGAGTGTCCATATAATTGCTATCGCAATAAAGTTCAAGCTAGACGAAGTGAATAGTTAAAGTTACCAAACGCTTCGCTAGCAAACAAGGGACGTCAGACGCAATAAGATCGAAGCAGCACAAAACCGGAAATATAGGCGCTTTAATGTAGTTTCAAATTATATTGATCATAAAAATTTATGAAGAGCAAATTTTCTCTTGAAAGAGAAAACTTCTTTCCTTCTCTTGACAGGCGGAAAGAAACGCAGGAAAGAGAACGCACAACACAACGAATAAAATTACACACAGGCATAGAAGGGGCACTGCAGACGAGAGTTGGCTCGCGTGGTTAAAACTAATTCCAGAACAAATTTCGGAGCATCGACGTCGACTTCAAACTGCATACCATCTGTCAACAAGTCATCGTGGCGACATTCGCGACCAATCTACTAGAACTTTTTCAACGGCACAGAGCGACGACTGCTGCAAGACATGTATTCTAAAAACAAATATGAGATAGGAACCGAAACAAAAGGTCTTCAAACTTCCGCAGGCAGTCACTTTCATAAAACGTCACAGGCTTACGTGGTCAGATGTCAGTCGGAGTTACCTTATGAAAGCACTGGTGTATTTCTTCAAAAAAAAAAACAATACTAAACATCAGAATTGTATCCAAGAGTATAATCGTTGCTAGAAGCAGAGAAAGCAAGAAGAAGAAAGGCAGGCAGCTCAACCAGACAAGCGTCCGGTTTGCTACTCTAGTAGCAAACCTTGTCTCGTTTATCCTCATCTTGTCTCATTTTATCCTCATCATTTATCCCATTTCTTCCAGCCAGTGCAAAGTGGCCACCCGGACAGTTATTCTGGGTAACCACTCTGCTTATCATCTCTAACTCTCTCTCTCGTCAACAAAACGAAAAAAAAAAAGAAGGAAGACAAGATGGGAGAGTGGGAGTAGGAGTGTTATCGCTTGTTAGGGTGCGCACAAGATAAGAAAGTGGTACATCATCTGTCTACCTGCGTCTCTGTCGAGCGCAGATGGAGTGGCGTTCTTCACATCTGATTCAGAAATTCCGCTTACGTTATCTCATGGCGTCCCTTATCGGAGGTTTAAACGTGCTGACAACACTCCGCAGTAGCTTATCGGCTATGGCGTTGCGTAGCAGACCTCGAGGTCGCGACGGCCGCATTTTGACGGGGGCCAAATGCAAAAAACTGACCGCCCTTCCACAACTATGAAGAGGGGGGCAAGCGAAACCTGTGTTGACTCGTTTAATACTTGTGTTTTAATGTGTATAAGTTCCTCATCATCATCTTTCATCATTCTTTTTTGTCCCCTTTCCGTTTCCCCCTGTACAGAGTATCAGGCCAAAGCATGCTTGCTCAGGCCGACCTCTCTATATTTCTGATAAATTATCTCTCTCTCTCTCTAGTATAACATTATTTATAACACAGGGTGTGATGAACTGTGGGACATTTGTTTTTATGAGTAGCGAAGCATCTCAACACAATACTCTCAACTTGTATTGGTTTGCATTCATTTTTTTATTACGTGGTATTGACACTGATAGTGAACACGATGACTTTGTGATCACTGTGGTACACAGCTAGATGCTGATACACGATGATCCCTTTCTCGAGCGAGTTCCCGGCGTCGTTCATCAAACGCCGCCTGTTCATCGGTTCGAGCGGCCGACCCATCGAAGCTGCGATACTGTTCTGACGCGAAAAACACTCGTTACATTCACGTTACCTAGACACACGAATCCTATTGGCGGGGAGAAATGACGTCAGTAGCGTGGCGGCGCTGCAGGATTCTCCGTTCAACGGATCTATTGCTTGTGTTTTATAGAAATCCCTGTGCGTGTGCAGCTCTGAGAGCAGTTGTTTTTTTTTTTTTAGCGTTACATCGCCGGCGCAGGATAACGTATAGAAGCTTCGCCTGAAAACGCTCGTCTACTTAGGTTGCAGGCGCACGCTAAGTACCCCCAGGTAGGTCTTAAACTCATTCGAAATTCCCAACTGAGGTTTTCCTCATAATCATATCGTGGTTTTGAGCCGTAAAACTCCAGAATGTAATATTTTTAGGAACGTGCAGGTGGCAGAACACGGGTTCGCATCAAGGGTAAGAGACTGGGCCAGCAGCCGTCGCGGTGGTGTAAGTAGAGAGTATGGAGCTGCAGGCGCGTTTAACCAGAGTTATCGTAGCACACACACACTCACGGACAGAATGTTTGCGCAATGTATGCATCAAGTTGTCCGAGTCTTGCAACATGGATGCATAAAGTATGCACGCTTGAAATGTTCGTGGTCAGCCCATTCCTTCGCAAGTTGCGCGAGCGCTGTGGAAGTTTGCGTTTGGACAGTGACATGTTATAGCCAGTTCTAGAGTGAAGCACGAGACGTTATACTAACCTTCCTTTCCTTCTTTATTTAAATCCTAACGGACACTTAGGAGTCACGTGTGGCAGATTGCACAATTCTACAGCCCGAGGTAGGTTACTCGAGCAGGCGGACAATTACTGCTTACAGAAATCACAATACATATTAGGCTGTTGTTGGTACGACTTACGAATTGACGCGGGCGAGTTTACGAGTCACGTACACTAATGCGTGACATCTGTGGCTCTGAAGAAGCCATCGAACACCTTTTGTGCCCTTGCCCTCAATACGACGTCCAGCGCAGATCTTTGCCGACAGCAGTAAGCAGACTGAACTCTAGCAGAACATTTTCTGAAGCAAGAATACTTGACCCTGGCCACATCCATCGTTGGCGCAGCAAGCTAGTCGTGGGCTACTGCAGTTTTTGAGGAACATCGGTCTCAGTGACCGATTGTATATATATAGCGCTGCCGTGCTTACTACTGTGTGCGTGCAGAGCTCGCTCTTTCCCTGTTTTCCTTCTTTCTATTCCCCTTTCCGTTACCCCCGGTGTAGGGTAGCAAACCGGATGCTTGTTTGGTTGACCTCCCTGCCTTTCCTTTCTTTGCGTTCTCACTCTCTCTCTCTCTCATTAGAACGAATTTTGAAACTAACGCCTGCTTTGCGTATAAAGAGCAACTACAGTCTACAAAATGTCTACACAAAGTACGTACGCCGTCCTATATGTAGCCTTATATATATAAAAAGTCCTAGCTACGTTCTTTCCGTTAGGATTTGGCCCTGCCCCAACACCCAACAGCTTGCGCCAGGTGTACCTTTCATAACCTTGCGTGATCGAAAATAGTGTGTGCCAGGAAGGCTAAGTGCTGTCACTGCTTGAACGCAAAACAGGCGTACAAGCGCAACGAACCGTCTGCCCACCGTCTGCTGGCAAGTTTCGTGACCTGAGGACGTTTGCTCGCAGCTTTCAAATACAACCCTTCCGTCTCCGCGTTCGCGCACTCCTAAATGTTGCCAAATACCTATCCCAATTTAGGGTTTCCCGCCATGTCGGCGCAGTTAGTTGCGTTGCTTATTCGTGAGCGTGAAAGAGAAGGAAGCGGTAACAGCGCATGTTGTTGCGTCACGCATACACGATGCCGCTGTTTAAAAAAGCGTCGCCGCCCCCGCTAAATACATCGGACACCTCTGGACACGCCCAAAGGCTCTAACGCTGACACGATGTGGTGCAATTTCCACTAGATTTGCTTTATAGCATTTGTCAAACAAGAAACCATTGCTTAAAAAACACGTGGCCAACAAACCGCAGCCGCAATGTTCGGGATCTTGCAGAGGTATGCGTCCTCTCTGTGGCTATAATTAGAAACAGCCGAGAATCCGCTACCGAAGCGTCATTGCCATTCGCGCAGCGGCGGCTAGCTGCTCGTTCGCTTTTAATTAGTGTCTCGCGTGTGACGCAAATGCCTAAATTATGGTCGAAATAGACGGCTAGCTGAGGTTGTTCCACCTTTTAAAACATGGCTGAGCGTCGCAAGCGCTCGCAATTAAAGAGCTCAGACGCAAAGCCGTCGCCCACACGCCACGCACGTTCGCCGTCTGTTTTTCGCCGCACTCGCAGACGGGCTCCTTCTGGACTTCGAGCGAACGCCACGTCTGCTTCGCTCGAAAGCAGACGACACCGAACACGGCACTATGCTATTCTGTGCCTCGCATATCGGAGAGATTGCGCACCCTCCATCTTCTCTCAAGAGAGAGATTTTACTGTGGGGAAGGACAGCGAAGTTGACCTGAGCTGGTGCGCTTTAGTCTGCCACTCGGCACTGGCGAACAGGGCAGGGAGTGAAAGTGCTTGGATCGATGAGGATCGCAATCTCCTCTGTCAAATATCTATAAGAATTACTGGAGGAAACTCTGTTGCTAGTGCTGCAAGAGCTGCAAGTGTCGACGGTTCGGCGATCGCTCGAACAATGAGCCGCCATACTCAGTGTTAACTCATTGTTACTGTACGTGGAGGTAACACGTGTTTGAGAGCGGCGTGCAGAAGTGCTTATTCAAGGAACTTGCTAGCAGACGGATAGCGTGTTGTTGGCGTACCCTCTGTTAGGCATTAGGGGAGCCTTCTTACACGTACCGTGTTAGGTAACTACGTGTTGCCGTACCTGATACGGTAACGTGGAGTTACCTAAACTTCGTTATTCTGGCCTCAAACAGCGGCTTTGTGACATTTCAAATTGATCGATTTCAACGAAGTATGCCCCGTTGTAAGCGCAACAATTTTCGAGGATTACGCATCTGTGCAGAATCGTATTGCCTTCATGCGTGTAGAAAGAAAATGTGATTCCGTGGAAGTTTTGGAAAACTGTATCGTGTCAAAAGAACGTCTCCAGCCACAAGCATGAAAACTAGACAAAATCTATACACTGTCTATCATCGCCATGCCATGCCACTTGCCTGTGCCTAAGCTCACGCAATACGTGACCCTTCGGTTAAAATGACACTCCATACTCACGCCTTGGCCGTGGAGCGACGCTGCTCGGTACTGCCGGGGCTATAATCGTGTACGAATAGACAAATACCCGAAAAAGTGGTTAGGGAAGATGGCCGCTGTGGCAATTTAATCGTTAAGGCACTGCACACGTGAGGTGGGAGATGTTGGTTCGGTTCCCACCTTGCGATAAGTTATCTTTTCTTCCACTTTCATTTCTATTTAGCTCTGGAACCCGTTTGCTTCTTGTCTATCGTTCTCATGGTAACATGCTTCCTTGCAACGCGAAAAAGACGAACACGGAGACAAGAACTTAAAAATATAGCGCTGACTCTAAAATATCAATCATGGTGCAATATATTGCTATGATAACGGAATGATCGCAGCCTCTAGTAGGAGTACCGTCTAGTAATGTTTGTAGCAAGCTCTGTCAAAGTGGCTGTAGCACGAAATTGCGTGAATCCATTTGGCGCAGAGTGTATGTCAGATTGCAGCGTATTCTGCTGTGAGGCCCGTGTTTGCAGGCACTGAAAAAAAAGATTAAAAAATGTGAAAGGGCGAGAGCCGTGTTACACTGCGCTTTTCAGCACACAAGCGCAGCCGGTCTCCCACTTGTCGCGACGCTTGAAAGCTGCCGCAGTGCTAGCTGCGTGCGGCAAGAACCGATCATAGAGCACGTGAACACACAAAGGCCTGTGTTTTTGCATGCCCTCCCAACAGCGTTGTGCGCGCATTCGTTCTTTCTTGCCTTCTGGCCTGGCAGCACACATATGTGGACGTGCGTGTATGTTGCTGTGCGCTCAGGAGGCCCATTATAAGCATTCCGCCTCGCGACTACGACCTCGACAACTTCGGTGCAGCTGGACTGCGCAAGTCGCGCATTTGCCTTTAGGCAGTATGGGGTGCAAAAGTGAGCGGCGAGTTGGTTTATGATCTTTATAACGGCAAGTGTAAACGGGATGGCACCGCAGAGAAGAGACGCAGTCAGGACGAGCGCTTGTCCTGTCCTGGACAGGACTTGTCCCGTGTGCTTGCGTTCTGTTTCTCGCTGCCGTTGTAATGAACGCTTTTAGTCAATGCCTGCATAAACATGGCTTAAAGCTGGAAACAGGACAGCATTGGCTAATTTGAGTGTTTTGGGAAACTTGGACCAAGAACAGGGAGAGGGGGAAATCTGGAGAAAGGTTCTGCGTTATTTCGGACACTGTGAAATTCCGCCATATCGGCCCGAGACCTCTTGCACATTTTATTGCACATCGTCTTCAGCCCTTTTCAAGCTTTACTGGGGAGCGATTGCATAAATGATTCACCCCGGATAGGAAGTCAGATGTACGCGCAAGTGTATGTAGATGCTTTAATAGTGTTCTTGCAATTGGTTCTGCCGCCACCTTACGCAACTTTGGTCGAGACTGTTTTTGTCTACAGAAACGACGAAAAGCCCCCTCGATGTGCGTTTCGAATGCCGCGAGGTGGCACGAATATTAAGGATGCAGCATCAACATGGCAACACACCAGAGGGCTGTACATCTCGATATCTGTGTTTAAGCAAGATCAAAAAATTTTATTCAAGGAATTGTAGAGTTGTTGGTCTGAGCTAGAGTGCTCTAGCCTGCTTCAGGCAAAGAATAGTCGGCTTTTTACCATAGCAAACACGAAGAAACAGTTGCTATCTCCACTTCTTTGCAGATCTTGCTTTCAACATCTATAACCGTGGTATTTGAACGAGAAAAATTGGTCTTACGCTTAATACATACCACTGTGTCACAACAACTGAGTTGAAAAGCCATTATGTGCCTGATATGTTTTCGAACCTCAGGAGGATATTGTCTGACTGTATTGGAAGTATATTGTGATTGGCGCTGATTGGATACGAAATATGTATTCACCCCTATTATGCAGCAGCCAAATTGTCAGACATTTTCTGGGAATATGTTTCAAAGATTATGTTGCCTGGAACACACGTGTACGATTAAAAATTTTCAAAGAACTCAGCAAAAGTGTTAGCTGCTTATAGAGGCTGACCTCACTTGGTTTTTTGTCGTTGAAAAAAATTTTTTTACACTACGCATCCCTTTGGCGGTGGTGATGATGTTGCTACAGGCGGGGTTAGCCTAGCAGACTTGTAAGGCAATTGCTCCGCTTGAGCGTCTCTTTCGCGTCAAATGTGCCACCATGAGTCGACCTCTATCGATTGGCTTATCCGGGACACTATACACTTCGGAAAAAAATTATGTTAAATTGATGGCAAAAAATACGTTATACAATAAGCAGAACATGTCACAGTATACCCAGAGAGTCAGAAAGCGACGAAGAAAAGACAGGGAGAATTACTAAAGGATATCTTCGGTTAGCTACCCTGTACCGGGGAAGGGGGAAAGAGGTGCGAAAGTGGAGGGAAAAGGTCGGAAATGAACAACAATACAGAACAGCCCAGAATGTATCCAGTAATACCCAAGGATGCTTCACCTGTTCTCTAAACGTTTGTTCCAGCATGAGGCCTTCCCTGTTCCACCCGTGTTCACCACAGTCTGTCAGAGTGGCATGCAGTCACAGATTGTTGGTCACATATTCTTAATCGGCGTTTGCAGTGAAATCGCCGATCTGTCTAGACCAGGTCACAGTGCAAGAGTAAATATTTATGTCACCAAGCAGGTGCTGCCACCATTCCAAAAGTAAATAAGACGCTAAACGTGTTTCAATAATGTGTACCTTTGCGTACACAAATGACACGTGAGCTTGCATTGATGCAGGCCCGGATAAACTGCAGCAACCATGAATCGTCGTATTACGCTGCAAGTCCGACGTCTAAAAGCACACCCGAGATGCAATTTGGTGCACGAATATTGCTTATCGGCTTTGCGGTATTGACGTATTATCTGTATATACGTATTATCCGGGCACACCTGGCAAATGCTAGGAATTTAACGGTGCAAGACAGGTACGCACAGGGAACACATACGACTGGATGCGGCGCCTGATGCGTCGTATGCGTTATTTGTTCAGCATCTGCGATTACAAATATTGCGATTGCCTGCATTATGAGTAACAGAAATATAGCTGAAAACCATTATTAAATTGAAGTTTTGTTGTATATACGGCCGTTGGCTTTGAGATAACCAAAACATGAATTTTCCAAGTCACAAAGCGTTGGCCTATGTCGTGAAGTGGAGAGTGCACCGTACTTACGTAATGAATTTGAATAGAGTTGCGTATAAATCTGCAGCAGACGTACGCCCTAATTGACACATGCGTGCGTAACATTATAGAGGCGCATGCACAAAGCTTAGATAAGGTATGCGCTTATTTACGCGAGAAGTGTGTATAGTCCCTACGCACAGTGATACGTACAGTTTAGTCTATCATATTTCAAATTTACTGGATCAAAATATGCACAAGCAAGGGATGTCAAGACATTCTATGAATCCATCATCTTTGTCTGTCGGTTTTCTGTAGAAAGATTCAGCACACGATTACTGCTCTGGCTTTTGCCACTAAGTCATCTGCCAGGTGGCAGCTGCGTGCACGCTGGTTCACCAGCGCCGCGCATGCGCAGATGTCTCTGGACCGAGGCGGTAACAGCACACAACTAACGATGCCCTAGAAACGTCCTTGTATTCTGTGTACGCTGAGACACCAGGCTCAAGGCTCGGCCGTGACGTTCCCGTGCACGAACTGTTCATCCGCTTAATGGCCAGCGTAAGTTTTTTAGGCGAAGCTTTATAGGCTCACAAGTTTCGGTGGTGGTGGTGTCACGCTGAAAAGTGGACCGATCCTGGTGATAGTGCAGAAAGGGTCCAAGCTCAATGGCACATACCAGGGACAAAAAAGAGAGAAAGCGAGAGAGAAAGAAAGAAAGAGATAGATAGAAAGAAAGAAAGATAGAAAGAAATAAATAAGAGAAAGAAAGAGAAATTGAGGACAGTGAGAGAGAGAGAAAGAAACAAAAATCACCAGCCCTTCCCCTGTCGAGAAAATGGGGGTAAGCGAAGGTTGTCGTGTGTGTACTTGACCTACTACTTTCCCTTCCCTTTCCTACTACTTTTCGTTCCCCTCCCTTCGACTTTTGTTCCCCTTTCGTGCAACTTTTCCTTCCGTTGCGTTGTACGTTTCCTTCCCTCGATGCATACATTTAATAAACGTTTATGTTTTATTGCCGTGGCATGTCGTTAACTTTACGTTACCCTGACGAGAGCCAGATACACGACAAGCTTCGCTTACCCCCATTTTCTCGACAGGGAAAGGGCTGGTGAATTTCTTCCCACTGGATCGCGGAACGTTGCCAGTTAAAATCCAGAGTTTTGGTCAGGAAGAGGCGTGACGAAGAATAGGGAAATACCGACGAAGAAAAAAATTATTGTGGAAAAAAAATGTATATATATAACGCTGTCGGGTTCTCGCTATGGCCGCCTGCAATGATCATCGTCAGTCTAAAGTGCACATGTTTTATTTAAGGTTGCACGCTTGCTATCATTTCCTATCAAGAACGGTATGTCTTGCTGGTATGCATGTGCCTTTCGGGACCTGAAACTACCGGCGAGATCAGCGTAAAGAAATAAATACACACGCGAAACGGAAGATGGTAATTATTAGGGACCAGAAAATCCCCCACAGGATTGGATTTTATTTCCAAGAGATCCCTTTAACAACGTTTTACTTTTTTTCACTGCCTCTTCTTTCTTTTTAATGGATTATACTATCATTGCTAAGTTATGGACGTTATGATACTTGTTTCGTAACTTCATCTTTTTTTTTCTTCTCCCCAGTTGAATGTCAAGTATCAGGAGCAAGCGATTCTAGCGCCATGCCTTTAGCACATTCATTATCTCCGTGCACGAACGTTGTATAACCAGCTGCTAATCTGTCCACCCCTTTCCTTACCTTCGCTTTCTTTTTCTCTTTCTGCATACACAATGTACACACCTTGCTCGCTGCGACTGCCTCCTCAGCAGGAGTAACCGCAATGCTTGAAACTTCCGCTATTGTTCCCTCGTCTGCGTCTGAAAAAAAAATCGAAAAGAAGATAAACAAGCATCAATTAACAAAGAAGTAAGCGAACAAACGCAAGAGACGCAAAAGAGTACGGTTATTGTTGTGTAGATCGCAGTGCCCCCTTTGTTGTTCTACGGTGTCTCGCCTGCCTACGTGTGTTATTCGCGTGCTCTTGCAGACCAACTAACCTAGGCCAGCCAACGAAGGCGTGAAGGCTTGTTGTCGTAGAGTTAACTTTCCTTATTCTTATTTTTTAATCTTTGTTTTTATCTGTGTTTTTTTTTCGCTCCCGCACGTGTTATTGCGACGACGCGAGAAAAAGCGTCGTGCTTTCGCGGATGCAAATTTTTATGCCTGCACCCTTCCGACCCAGCGTATAGATGCGGTCGTTTTGCATTTTGTTTTTTTCGTCTGCTAGCAGACGTTGCGGCATCCAGACGAAAACTCATGTTTGCGTCGCTCTTGCTATGATGCCGTTATCGTGCTTGTTTCTATATTTTTTATCTGTTCTTCCTTGCATATCTTAGATGCGCAAAGTATAACGCGAGTGTTTTGAATATTTCAAAGGCATCGTGACTTCTAGTCGGCGGACTGCTGTAATGCCAACGTCTTTGGTAAGGCGAATTTCTTCCTCTGAATTTCATGGCCTTCGCTCTCAAATGTTTGCTGTACAATTTATGTAATGTTTTATTTTATTCTGCACTAACAGAAAGTTACAGAGTAACGTTATTCTACCGTTGAGTCGGCCGGAAACATGTACAAGTTATACAAATCTGGAGCAGACGGTCGATATTAGCGTTTTTAAGAGTGTTCACTCAAGTAAAAACGTTGCGTGGCTCACGCTTATGTGGCGGAATATTCATAACACACATTCAGCCCTTTGTCACGCTTACGTGTTACATTGAAGACTCAAGTACCGTTTTTATTTCTGTGCAGCGAACACTCTTAAATGCGAAGCATTTCGTGGCGAACATTTGCCACTTTGATAGTATCTATCGATCTAGCCGCCTACGTCTTGGTGCTCTCATCGTCGGTTCGTTAACTTGGTATCTACCAAAATTGACATTGTAACACAAGTGCGCATGACAAACATAAATGATAGGTTATGACATGACTGTCCATGACATGCGCGTCATGTAGATAGTGAAACAGCCGCCTACGTCTAGGTGCTCTCATGGTCGTTTCGTTAACATGGTAGGTATCACAATTGGCATAGCATGTCAAGAGTGTATAACGAACACAAATGATAGATCATGACACGAATATCATGACATGCGGGTCATGTAGGTCATGAAACAGTCGCCTATGTCTTGAAGCTCTCATAGTCGTTTTTTTAAACTCGGTAGGTACCAAAATTGGCATAGTGTGACAAGAGTGCATGACGAAGATAAATGATAGGGCATGACATGAATGTTCGGACATGCATGTCATGCAGGTCATGAATCAGCTGCCTAAAATGGAAATGACTCAGCGAAAAAAATTAACACTCAAAAACCACTGAAATGGGCTCGGACGTGGGTACTGGAGGATACAATAAAGGATGATGGGAGAAGTCATGGTCATGAGCATTACTCAGCATTAATGACAATGACTCAGAGAAAACAACTTAACACTCAAAAACCACTGAAATGGGTTCTGATGTGGGTACTAATGAAGGAAACACTAAGGGATGGTAGTAGAAGTCATAGTCATGATCATGACTCAGCAAAAAAGACAACGACTCAGCGAAAATATATTAACACTCACAAACCACTGAAATGGGTTCGGACTTGGGTACTAAGTGAAGGAAACACTAAGGGATGGTGGTAAAGTCATAGTCATGATCATGACTCAGCAAAAATGACAATGACTCAGCGAAAAAAGATTAACACTCAAAAACCAATGGAATGGGTTCGGATGTGGTACTAAGTGAAGGAAAATGCTAAAGATTGATGGTTAAATTTATAGTCATGAGCATGACTAGGGCTTTTGCCTTAAGGTCATGCGTGTTACGTAGGTCATGAAACAGCTGCCTGCGCATTGGTGCTCTCATGGCCGCTTCTTTAACTTGGTAGGCTCCCCGCACGCTGCTTCGCATAACATCGATTCCCACAGGGTGTGTGATCTGCCGGCTTTTTTCTCATGTTAATGTTTTTAGGGGGCGTTCACCTTTCAAAAAGTTACGTGGTTCGTACTTAGACCTCACGGAGCGCTTATAATACACACTTAGCCCTTTGTCACGCTTACGTGTCACTTGGAACACTCAAGCGCCGTATTTACTGTGCAAAGGAGCCAATCGCGACCGATAAATTCGATCGCGATCGGGATCCATCACGACCAAACGTGCGCCGTGTGATACCCATAATACAATGAACAAGGTATATGGCTACTTGAGTATTTGAGCCTAGTGGCATGGAGTGATGAACCGACAATGAAACATTGAATAGAAACGCTGCAGGTATTGATCGTAGAATCAAAAGCGCTCGTAGAACGCTTTCCGATAGTTGCTGTGATGTCATGTTGGCCGGGAGCATTGCAGACGGTCACGTGATTTACTTTAGAAAGGAAGCGAACAAGTTGTCGTGGCGACCTCGGCATTAGAAACCTGATCACCGAGAGTGAAGTTACCGTGTGACTGCTCGCTCAAATCGAGCATTATTTCACATCTGGTGCTTCTTTCTTGGCATTTTTCATCGCGTCATTGCTTGCGCCATTATGAAATTTATCGATCTTCCGTATGGAGCACATGCAATCACATCGGCTGTTAACAACAAAGAAAGAAAGACAGAAAGAAAATAAATTCGCTATATTTCGTGATAAGTGCACCGCACTGATATTTTATACAAGCCCCCTAACTTCGTCTGCAACTTCAATAACGCCACCAACTGCAAAAACGTATGGCGTATTTTTTGTTATAATTTATTCATAACATGCTCTTCAGCAGTCTCTTGAGAGTGTACAATAGATTATCAAAGGTCGTGAACACAATTTCATGCGTTCAAACTTTCGTCAGAAGGCTGTGAAGGAATTTCCGCGGCATGCGGCATGGAAGGCAGCGTTGGTAACGCCCCCGCATTTCGCAGTATATAAAGCATCACTGGAACGAGTGACCTTTCAAAGCAACGCCTGCTGCTGCATTATAAGTGCTGGCAATGAAGCCGCCAGGCGGAGCCGCCTAATTTTGCCGTCTCATCACATTTTCGTCACGTGCCCTACTCTTTCCCCACCCCCGCTGTGTTCATTTCGGGCCAAACTGTTTCGTAATAGAACGGAAATGTTATATACATCATCATCAGCCTGTTCTTATGTCCACGGCAGTACGAACGCCTCTCCCTGCGATCTTCAATGACCCCTGTCTTGCGCTAGCTGATTCCAACTTGCGCCTGCAAACTTCAGTAATTTCATCACCCCCCCCCCCCCCTAGTTTTCTGCCATCCTCGACTGCGTTTCCCTTTCCTTGGCTCCCATGGTCCACCGGTTATCTACCCTACGCATTACATGCTCTGCCAAGCTCCATTTTCCCCCTTTTAATGTCAACTAGAATATCGGATATCCCCGTTTGCTCTCTGATCCACACCGCTCGATCCCTTCCTGTCCCTTAACGTTAGGCCTCACATTTTTCGTTTCATCACGCTTTGCGCGGTCCTTAACTTGTTCTCGAGCTTCTTTGTGAACCTCCAAGTTTCTGCCACACATGTTCTCAGTTACAGAGTTACAGAATGGGTGCCAAGAGAAGGGAAGCGCAGTCGAGGGTGGCAGAAAACTAGACGTGGGGTGATGAAGTTAGGAAGTTTGCAGGCCCAAGCTGGAATCTGCTATAGCGCAAGACATGGGCAGCCGGAGATCGCAGGGAGTGGCCTTCGTCCTGCAGGGGACATAAATATTGGCTCATGATGATGATGATAGCACGGGTACAATGCAATGTTTGTACACTTTTCTATTCAACGACAGTGGTAAGCTCCCAGTCAGGATTCTGTAATGCCTGCCGTACGCACTCCAAATAGAGAAAGAGAAGAAATAAATGTTAGGGACGATCTTATGTACGGTAGAAGCCTGTATTCAAGCCTGTACGGTAGAAGCCTGGTTTATTTGTCTTTATTTCTCTTCTCTTTCTTTCTATCTTTCAGTGAGAGAGAAATGATGCGTACAATTAAGGCAGGGTGGATAACCAAAACTAGTTCTGGTTGGCTACCCTGCACGGGGGAAAGGGGATTCAGAGAGAAAGAGAGCGGAATGGGGTAGAGAGAGAGAGACGAGCACAAACAAACAGCGTACACTATAAAGCGGTAGGGGGTGGCGTTCTTAAAGCCTATCGCGAAGGCCCATAGACTGCGGTAATCTTAGTATATAGTGGAGGCCTTCTGCGCGGATGTTCTTAGGGAGCACAGGCCTATAGCTTTCCGTTCTGATAGTGGACGATTGTCCAATTGGTCCAAAACTCTGCACACCACTTGTCTCTCCACACTATGGTGCGGGCAGACACAGATAATGTGTACCAGCGTCTTATCACAGCTGCGTGTGTCGCACGTGGGGTTGTTGGCCATTCCAGCAAGGAAGGCATAAGAGCTTGTAAATGCCGCACCTATCCACAGACGATACAGCATGGTCTGTTCACGTCGTGGTAACCCAGACGGTAGATGCATCTGTGTATCCGGAGACAACGAACGCAAACGACACATGGTGTTCGGTTCCCAAAGAGGCAAAGTACGTACGCGGGGTGTTCGGTTCCCAAAGAGGCAGAGTACATACACGGGGCATCGATCGCAGCCCAGCCGCAGCGTCTGTTCACGAAAGCGGATTCAAGACACATATTGACCACTTTCATGTGCAGATCGGGCGGCTCCGTCGGCGTGGTCAATCCTGCTGACGTTGCAATGACCTTGAAGCCACTGAAAGGTTATGTTGTATCCCTTGTCATGGTTGCGATAATATTATCGGTCGAAATTCTGAGGCTGGTATTCATTGAGTCCGTGGCGCATTGGGCTTTCTCTGCAGTGAATGGCTGCCGTGGAAACACTAAAAACTGTACATTCTTGCGGTGGTACCTCATCAATGAAGTCAAGAGCGGCATGGAGTGGCGCAAGCTCGCACCCATCGATGCGGTCACACATGACGTTTTTAGCTTGATTTCATCAGATTTTGCCGTGATGATGACTGCAGCAGCAGAGCTGTTCATTTTTACCGAAATATCTGCGCAGCCATGTTGCCGCAATCTGCGGACGTTGTAAATGTGCTCCAAATTTGCTTGCTTCGAAGCTTGCAACGGTGCTCCAGCTTTCTTTTTGATGCCCCGAATTGTCAACTGTACTTGTGGCCGCTGCAGACACAGCAATGGGGCTGACACTCGTGTAGCACGCGTGAGTTGTGTTGGCAAGTAGGACTGATGTTTCTATCGGAGATGTGCGTTAGTGTTGGTGTGTGTTTATGTGTTGTGCGAACATTCTACATACATACATACATACATACATACATACATACATACATACATACATACATCATACCTACATACATACATACATACATACATACATACATACATACATACATACATACATACATACATAATACATACATACATACATACATACATACATACATACATACATACATACCATACATACATACATACTACATACATACATACATACATACATACATACATACATACATACATACATACATACATACATACATACATACATACATACATACATACATACATACATACATACGTCTTTATTTTTCAATCAGTACAACACTGTAAATTGTATGTCAGCCAAACCCTCAAGGGCCTAAAACACTGCGTTTGGCAGACAGGCGCAGCCTATGAATAATGATGTTATTGTGATTTTACTTTTATTTGTATTTTTATGCGAATTCATATCTTCACGATAAGTGAAACGTCTTACATATTTAAAAATACAAATAAAAGCAAACACGAGGCTAGAAGGTTAATACAATAGGACGCAATTACTAACCAATCAAAATCTCTAACGAATTAATGGACAACTTAAGGACTGATACACGTATATGCTTTCCGAAAAAATTCTCACCTACGCACCATGCCACAATGTAAATGCAAATACTGTAACACTGTTGTTACGTTGCCACGTTTTTTTTTAAATAGATTCTTTCTATCATTCTCTAGTAGGAGCGATCTTCACCATTGGCAGACGCGCCAGCTGCAACTCAAAACTTACAGAGTTCCGAACGGTAAGCGTTGAAGCATCTTAAGTTGTATTTTTCGCGCCTGTTTATATTATAGCTGCATTGTTTCCACATCCCATAAACTCTCCCTACTCCAGTACCCCCTCCCTTACTGATAGCCGCCCCCCCCCCCCCCTCCTGCGAACACCTCCGCCAGCTTTTTCAACAGGTTTTGTGAAAGGCTACAGCCACATGTGCAAACAAAGAACCGCGTGGGCATCATTTGCATATGCGCGAAACAAAAGATAAACGAATACCAACAGACTACACAAGCATTTTTAGAGTCGGTATTCAGTTTGCAAACAATACGTCAAAGAGCACGTCAATACGTTAATTAGCCGCTCTAACCCCTTGGTTGATCTCTATCCAAATAACGAAAGAGGCAAGCCGGAAGGTGAACAACCGGCGGTAATGTCAGAGCCCTCTAGTCGCAGCATGTTTCTCTATAGGTAAACGCGTATGCGTCGTCTTGGCCTTTTCATACAATTTTTTTTTTCACGCAGACTTTAATCACTTTGTAGGCACACAACCTTTAGCGTTCATGATCACGTCTCCAATACTTTAACGCTCAAAAGAGGCTGCGAAGCTTGTGGCTGTATGGACGTGTTCACGTTAATTTTCCGGCTGGTTTAGTTATCGTGAAACTGTTTGTTGTTCACCCTCCCCCCGTATTCTTAACACTTCTATGTAGGGAAAAGAACATTTATGATAAATTCAGAGCCCTTCCACTACTGTGAAGAAGAAAGCCAGCGAAGCTGTGACTATGGTGGGTCTGCTATAGTGAATATTGCTATATTTCATTTATATATTATCATTATAGACTATATTGAGCCTCTTCGGTATGTTCGTCAAAGAGCAAGAACATCGGCGTCTTCTTTTCGCTCGTCGCGATGGCCAAGTAGTGCGTTTGCTGCGCCAAGTCCGCCCCATCGTCATATACTCGCGTATGAGCCACGGCGTTCATAGCCGCGGCACACTGCACGGCTTCGTCAGGATCCTGGAAGACGTGGTTAAACTAGCGTCCATCCTATAGCGAGTCCAAAGGGCAACTGTTGATAACAGCGCTAGCGTGATCTCTACGTCACGAGACAAACGGGCACAGCGACTGGTGGGACGTGCCACCGCACAGTATCGCGACACTTGTGAAAGAGGCATCGGCGGTAACGAGGGGTATAACAACGAGCCATCCACCATCTGTTTTGACACCTGTCCTAAGGCACAACTGGCGGGAAACCGCCCCGCACATGGAGCCAAACCACCACGCACATTGAGCTAAAGCCAATGCTGATGATTAGAGTTTTTAGGGGCGAAGCTCCTTAGGGTGTGGGTCTGTCCCTCCTCTGTAGTATGTAGTAGTAGTAGTAGTAGTAGTCGTCGTCGTAGTAGGTAGCCACGTCTACTTTTATGAAAAAAAATTCCGAAAGTTGTGTCCGTAGCGCGGAATCGAACCAGGGACCCCTCGCTTCCGAACGCGCGGCGCTAGCCACTACGCCACGAAGCGCACATGGACACACGCACCACGATGACAATAAATACCCAACATTAACGAAAGGCTGCGCGTTTCTAACGCGTTTGTGCTAGAGCGTTACGGCCCGTGTAAGAAGCTGTGGCCTCTCCGCCTTACCCCCGTATTCACAAACGCTCCTCGACTTGAACTTGACTTGCCACCGCCTTGGGCAGCACGTTCGAAATGCGTTGAAGGCGGTGGCAAGTCAAGTTCAAGTCGAGGAGCGTTTATGAATACGGGGGTTATACTCTCTCAGCAGTCATGTGATGGCGTCGGCAAACGCGGTGCACGTTCCGGCATGTGTAAACGGCTGCGTAAGACGCTGTGGCCTCTCCCCCTTACTAGAGAGTACTGCACAATTCTAACGCGTTTGTGCTAGCGTCCCCTTAAGCGGGAGATGGTGCAATTATAATAAAGGGCGCTGTTATAAAATAGGAATGACGTCACATATGGCGCGTGTGATTGGTGGAAGTCAATAGTTCGATTTAGTGCGGCGAGACTGGGCGAATTACACGGAAGATTCACGGTTTACCGATGATTCCCTCCGGAGCTTCGCCCACTCATCATCATTCACCCCGTGTATATGCGGTGTTTTTTTATTTTCTACACGCGGACACGATCCTGGGGAACCTCGCCCTTAACAGCTTCGCTGTAAAAGTGTCTGAGGTGCGTAAGACAACCTCGAGCAGAAATTTCGCCGGAGTCTGTAGGCAATGTGTCATGTAGTTGAGTTCTACAAAAGATCTAGCCGAATAATAAGGTAGTAGACATCGCATCGTCATTCTCAATAACGCCGGTATTCTTCAGATAACTCTGATTAAGCAGTACGGTGCTCCCTGAAATACTTGGGAAATAGTTGTGTTGTTCGAGGCTGCTGATTCAATTCGTAAGAAATTAGCGAAACGAAAGGCTCTTCTAGCCAAATATTGAATGAGTAAATGAGCCTTTTGCCATTACATTTCACAGTATAGCTAAGAAGAGTTCGGTTACACAGCGGCGATCTCAATATTCCCTTCAATATTGTCCCTTGTCTGCAATGCAGCTCTAAAATTCGCTTAAGCAACGAGTCGACAAGCTCGGTGCAATATTACGCTAACAGTGTAGATAACTTTCACGAGATATCACGGACGCAGCCTTTTCACCGTGCTAGTACCCAAACATGGCGGCCACTATGATGTCACCGCGCGATATCAACTCTCCGTACAGTGCTTTTCTTTCAGGCGGTGACTGCTTTTCACTGCATTACCACTCTTATCAAATTGTAACTTGGTACAAGACACGTCTGTTGTTTGATCGGGCTATTTGTTACTTTTCTTGTTTAGGGGGTTTCTCTACAAGCTAGTACCCCAAGATGGCGGCCACAATGAAGTCAAGAAAAATACCTATACGTATACCTATAGATTTTGCTTCGAAGGGAAAACCGCCGCTACGCGTTAGTATCGCAGCATTGCTACGGTGCACACTCATTTGTTACGTCCCAGCGTTTTGTGCATTGTCTATATATATATATATATATATATATATATATATATATATATATATATATATATATATATATATTCTTTTTTCTCTTTTGATTTATAAAATTGCGTCAGCAGCCACCTTTTCAACTCCAAATCACACCCGGCAACATTATTAACGATGAACAGACTGCTGCCGACACGTGCATGTCGGGATCGACTAATTTCGCCAGCTGGTTCAATTGTCGCAACATTGTCTGACGCCCCACAATTTTCCCGTCTTCCCCACTTCTCTCAAAAAAAAAAAAACTTAGGAAAAACACTAAATGAATACACCAAAAGAGATAGTAAAGAAAACACATGCCTCCCCCCTCCTCCAGACCCGCACCCACTTGCAGAAATGTGTGAAATAACACGAATTCGAAAAAGTAAAGTGTCAGGAAAAAAAAAGTGAAGAAAGAAGGCGAAAAAAAAAGAGTTAATAAGAAAAAGAAAGAGCAAAGGGGAAGCCTTTGCTGCGACATCAGAGCCGGCACGCGTGCGCTTAAACTGCGTGCACGCACGAACGGCCTTCGTCATTGCGCGAACAGCTGCGCCCGCGAACTTGTCGCGCTTCGGCCTCTCGGTGACGTCACTGATACGTCACCCTCGTTCGCCGAGCAGCTGCGCTCTCCGAGATGAGAGAGCGTAGAATCTCGCTCCCACCCCCTTCCACCTTCTTTCATCCGGGCACCGCGCAACGGGCTGCAAAACTTCTGCGAACAGCTGTTAGCAGCGCCAACAGGAACCCCAACGGCAGTTACTATTCCTCCTTTCTTTCTTTCTATTTCATTTTATTGTTTTGCCTCGCGCTCACTGCATCTGCGGCCGCCGGCACCGGTGCTGGAACCGAGAGCTGTAGCTTATCAGGGACTCCCGGTGGATTTGTGCGCACAATTTCGCTAGTTGCAGAGACACTCTTATTCACGTAGTGGGATCTCGGAGTTATTGCGCTTAGGGAAAGATACTTGGGAAAGCGTGGTAGCCCGATTTATTAAGCCATAGACGCATGCCCGGCACTCGGTGAATAACAACCTTAAAAACTCATTTCCTTCGAATATGCTAGCGCTCCGAGACGTTTGGCGAGTTCGTTCGTGTCGTATTTAGCAGGTTCGGTTACTCGTTAACGCGAACCACAGATTTCCCTCCAATTACTATAATAGCGGTAACTCTTGATGCACACTGACTACGGGTGCTGCCAATATGGCGGTTCAACCAGCACATGAATTGTGGGTAGTAGTACATGGAATTGTTTAGGCTTCGTCCTTCTGGCTTAAAACGACTTCGCAAATAGTTGGCGCGCTAAACTTGACGTCTATGACGTGTTTGCGGCTTCCGCGAACGCTTCCGCCGTATGCTACCGGCAAAAGCATAGACTTCGAGATGCGCATTTGTTATCCAGAGGGCGCCGTCGCTGGGGTGTGGACTTGGACGCCAGCCTTCGATCATTTTCGACAAATATTGGGCTATAAAGGCAACAATTCGCACTGATTTCGCTTGAGCTCATTGCCTGGCCATTCTTAGAAAATTATCAGTACTTGTAAACTGTAGAGTAATAAATAACGTCACAAGAACCATTGAAGCCACAGGTGCGAATATCAGGCAGATCACTGTACCAATCATTATTTCCATGGTAGTTGACCAATCACAGTGTCAGAGATTCCTCTGGTAATTTTTGAGTAAACTTCGATGGTTTCTACACATACTTTTTAACCTTGATTTATTAGTGACAGGTGGCCGTGCTTCTGTAGCGCTTCTTATACTGGCCCACCATTCATCTTACTTACCCTGCAATTTGTTTACGCCAATCCGACTGAATCGATACGCAACAATTGCGAATTTCGTTATAATGATACTACCACCCGCAGAAAGCACGCGTGATTCTCAAACAGCTGCACAGAAACGATTCAGTACGACCCAATAATCGTCAGACGTAATGTAGAATTGTACGACACGCTGGCAAATTAAAAAAACAAAAAAAAAACAAATGTGCCTTAGTATGTACAGAAACTCGGAAAGAGTACCGACTTCCCACAGAAAGGGAAATGGCATAAAAATACAGAGAGTAAATCAGACGTCGCCCTTCTCAGCCGATGATAGCGGTACTCGTAGGCTTCCTCGGAATTGTGTACGCGCGTTGTGCCACTTGTGGCGGCATTCCCAAGCGCACTTGGGAAAAGAGGCAGCCGTCCGCTGTAGTTTTCTGCATCGCTGTTCGCGACTCTTAGTTAGATTTGCGTTTTCGGAGCGAAATAAGCAGCACGCGTCGCATTCGTGTAGTAGCCAAAGCTTCAAGGCATGTCGAAGAACAATTGTTGAGCCGTAGGCGTACTCAAATACTTGCAAAAACTTGTCGGCGACACGATTTAACTCATTCTCCGCTAGGCCTCGTGACAATGGATTGCTGCCGTTCCGCGAGAAATTGTTTTCTTATCACACTTTCTCTTGACATATTGGTGTTTGATGCACTCGATCATGTTTACACGGGTAAGCGATGAAGTCGATCACGGTCTGCCCATGTTTTGGTTCGGTTTGTTCGCAGTACGGCATGCGGGTTAAAAGCCTTTCGCTTAGGCACTGAATGCCGCTTGCCGCCTCAGCTGTTTGCCGCTGTATTACCGTGTTGCTCTTACTAAGGTACACGGCCGTACGAGTGCATCGTGCTGTGCGTTAAAGCTGCTCAGGCTTGCTGGGGCGGAATTTGTTTGTTTCATGCGGCCCGGTAAATCGTCGCACCAGCTTTCGCGCAGTTCATGTTTCTGAATCCATTTTATGCGTGGCTTTGCGCATGTTGAACTGTTGCTAGTTGCTTCATGTAGAGCAGTTGTTGACATCGTGCGCCTGCCCGTTCTCATAGAGGTATGGCGCATTTCCTGCACCTGTCACCGCTGAAGTAGTGGTCTGGCAACAGAAGAAAGGAATAATCACAGCCGCGAACTTCAGCCGTCCTTGCTACAAAGTGTTATCGTCTGCTGCTGCATCCCGAGCGTAGTTCGAAAGCGCCCACTAGGTGGCCATCAGTGGCGCTTGTATACTTGGTGCACAGCGCATATATTGAGTACATGAGTATTCACGTGACGTCATGGATTATTATCGCATTGCGATTATAATCGGATCTCCCACATCAGGGTTGCAGATTAGCGGATCAGGACAACGCCTCCTAGATTGCAGGCCTGTGCACTCTGCTTTATGACGTCATGCTCCTTGGAGCAAAATTTCCACTGTAAAGCCCGGCGTGACGAAAGCGATGACGTCAAAATCACCGCGGCAGACTCGGGAGCATCCCCATTAGATTATATGGCAGTCGGACATGGTAGCATGACGTCATGGATTGAAGTGCACAGGCCTTGTGCTATTGTTGATCAGGAGCGCTCGCAACTGTAGCACGTCATCATCGTCGTCACGGCTTGAGTGCCGCGCCTCTCACGGGCGGGCTGGAAAACGCGACGTCAAGATGGTGCGACTACGCAGTCGTCAGTTCTTCCGTGCGCAAAGACAAGTCGGTGTATCAGCTGCGTGACGTCCGTTATAACTCTCGAGCGTAAAGACTTTTGTTGCTGCAAACTCGAGTGACATGAGTGTTTTCGAAAAGAGATATCATTTAATTACAAATATCATCTGTAAAGAAAATACTGGAGGCAAATCTGAAGCTACTGTCGAGGGGAGCTGCATTGGAATTGTGGGCAGTACATGGATTTGCCTAAACATCGTCGATCCGGCTTCAGACAACTTTGTGACTTTGCGGATTGATCATATGTGATAAGATATGGCGTCAGAAACGTAACCATTCCCGATTGTTATGCATGGGTGGAATATTCCCTACAAGCGTTTAGAAGAGTACGCTTGCTCGGAAATTTAGAGAAATGTACCGTAACAAACAACGTCTGAAGCTAAGAGGACGGGGAATAATAGGTGGGGCCTAAATCCACGACCCAGCAGCGATTGCCGAACAGATTATATCTTGAAGGCTATGCTTTTGCACGCATGTGCCGGAAATGATCTTAAAGCCGGAAACACGTCCAGGCTACCATTTTTAGACATCATCTATAGATAAATATGTGTCATCATCATCATCATCAGCCTATATTTTATGTCCACTGCAGCACGAAGGCCTCTCCCTGCGATCTCCAATTCCAGATAAATATGTGTACTACTCATCAATACCCATGGTAGTTGAACTGTCACAGCTCCGGGGTTCGCTCTATTCACCATCAGACCGTCCTGCATGTTAACCCTAGTGCCTATATCTCCTATGGTGACGAAAACCCGCAGTTTCCTTGGGTCTCTCACCAATTTTCGTAGTAGTTGGCGGTTGGTCTATGGGGGTCGGACTTTCATCGCCTATTCAAGTGACAAGGGTGCATGCTCTCTTGCAGCCCTTGTCTCGTGCATTGGGGACACGTCAAAGAGCAACTTCGTGGTGGTCAAAATTAATCCGGAGTCCCCCACTACGGCGTGCCTCATAATGAAATCTGGGTTTCGGCGCGTAATACACCAAAATTTTTATTCCATATAGAATGTGTGAACCTACTTGTGTTCATCTCACTCTCTATGTATAAGTGAAGTTTGTGGACGAAGTTGTGTTGCGCTGCGATTAGGACGTTAACGTGTCGCCGATATATCGCGCTCTCTAACTATGCATACAGATTATGCTTGATTTTGTGGTGTTTTCTTCTTACGGTATTTTCTGTTTCTGCCCTAGTTTTTCTATTTTCTTCTCATTTGTTTGTCTTTTTATGTTTGTGGGATGGCCTACACTTTGGTGACCCTTGCTTCCTGAATTCACATCGTTCAATAAACAACGACTGCTGTCTTGTGATTTCTCCTAAGCTGTAGTGCATGGAACGTCCTCCTTCCTGGCCTCCTTCACCATTGTGTACATTGTGCACCACTGATTTGTGTACCATTGAACTGTTAGTGGAGTTAAGGCTTTCCGGGCCTCAACTATTCTGAAGTCATGCGGTGCAAAACGCAGCGCCCGGCGCGACAGGCGCTCCGCACGTGATCTATTATTCCAACTTTCTACGTCATTCGGGCGCTGTCGGTAGACGACGCCACTGTATATCGCCACGCGCTACACTTGCGAAAGAAAGCACGATTAACTTTCTTGGTCCGCTTACTGTAAACTGTATTTGTTCTTGATATTTTCAGTGAGGGCTTACAAATATATATATATATATATATATATATATATATATATATATATATATAGCGCTGGGACAGGGATAATTCAAGGTCGCTGGGGCATGCAGGCCTTCGTCCTGCCCAGTGGACATAAATATAGACTGATGATGATGTTGACGATGATAACGCACATCATAGAGATTCTTGACAAACATGCTCCCGTGCTATGCTAGCACATAAGCACAGATACGTTAATACACCGTGCATAGTAACGCCCTTGTTGTTTACAGAAATATGGCTTACCTTTACGTGACGTCGTGGTTGACTGAGCGGCTTGAGCGAGATGGTGACGTCAGCGACCTTCATCTCATGCGCATTTACGGGATTTTGTAAAACCGCGAGACGCACGCTTTTGTCCGCTGTGCACGTCGCGGAGGACGACATGACGTCTACGTTCACGCGTTTGACATTTCTGTTACAATAGTTTTGACAGCTCGAGGGGAGGGAACGACATTCTCGTTATAAATCAGCTGCCTCCTCGTACTCTCAACCGACAAGACAACAAACAAGGCCTATAAATGT
Organism: Dermacentor silvarum; assembly: GCF_013339745.2. Lineage (NCBI taxonomy): Eukaryota > Metazoa > Arthropoda > Arachnida > Ixodida > Ixodidae > Dermacentor > Dermacentor silvarum. The sequence goes on along the minus strand of NC_051158.1, from coordinate 51,484,296 downwards.
GGTAAATGCGATAGTATTGTTACGTTTTTTTTAGTGTATAATCAATGCAGGGCAGACAGGGTGGCCCCTTGCCTAAATGTTATACGAGCGGTTGCTCTCTCTCTCTCACACACACACTCTCTCTCTATCTCTCTGCGAAACAACATAAAAGCGCGCCTCCATGTGAATAGTTTCGTGCGTCTGTACAAAAGAAACCTTTACAAAGGGTCCACATACAGCACTCACGCATTTGTTGCGTAAAACATTTGTATCCTAATGCATAAAGAAACGTGAAGAGGCGAACACAAGGCAAACTTTTAAGAACCACTTTCGTGGGAATGCAGCAGCTAATATTGCTTTTCCAAAAGGAGTTGTCCTGAACTCTTTCTAATTTCCACCATATAATTTGTTTAGTCTTCTGTTATGAAGTCACTAGTGTTCAGAAGGTTTGCATTTACCATTTTAATTGTTGTCTGCCGTAGCTTGTTCCGAATTCTGGATTCAAGATATTGATGTGCCTAAACTGAAAACGCGTAGCATAATGTGTATGACGTCGTTTCGCGAGAAACTCATCGGCCGTCGTTGTTGTTGTCGACGCGGAATGAAGTGGTATGATCTTGGAGGCAGCGCAATCAAATGCGCGCGGGTGGGCTGATGATTTCCAGTGCGCAAAATGTATTTTCGCAAAAATTTTAATGACATATCATTGTATAGATCACAACTTTGGCTTCGTCGATGTAGGTAGGTATGTCTTCGGCGGGGCAACTGGCGAAATGAGAACGGCGACGCGGTAGGAGGAGGAGGAGCAGCGGAGCGGTGTGACGTAGAGAAGCACGTGACCGGAGGAGCAGCGGAGCGGTGTGACGTAGGGAAGCACGTGACCGTAGGTGCAGAGGAACGGTGTGACGTAGAGAAGCACGTGACAGAAGGAGCAGCGTTGCGGTGTGACGTAGAGAAGCACGTGACCGCAGGAGTAGCAGTGGTGGCGCGAGCTTCTCGCAGGGCACCGGACTGCGCACTGCTCTCCACCATGAGGTCGTTCCACCCCAAAGGAGTAGAGCGGGTAGTTCTTATGAAGCGACGGGCTCGATGCATGATCATCGAATGGCGGGATGCCGTAATGGTGTCGCATTAAATTCGACCAGGGGCTGCATGAGAGGTGGGAGCGTTAGGAAGTAGCAGCTCAGGGGTGACCGCATGAATTGAGCAGGAAGTTCATGCTTTGTTCATCGTTGAACGGTCATCGAATGATATAATGATTACAGTCGCTCTGGTATAGCTTGGGAAACTCGGGAGCATGCAATACACATAGAATGCATACGCGAGCCTTTTCAATTGTGTAGTCTAAAGTGACGACAGTTAGCGGGACGTTACGTCTGCTTCTCTTCGGCCAGGTTGCCTACCTTAACCCTTTAATAGACCGAAAAAAAAAACGTATCGCAGTGTATCTAAAGCATTAGGAGTGCGTATATGATCGCGTATTGTTAGGAAGGAGTCAAATCTGAAAGCAGAGAAACATTTTGTATAGCAGGAAAATGTGGAAATTGTGCATGCTATTTTGCTCGTACACATTTTTCATCAAGCCGGGTACACATCTTCTCGTTGCCCGCTTATATGTATTCATTGCTACCTAGAAAATATTGAGAAGCAGCCCTACGGGCACTACAAAAGCAGCATGCCTATCCTTCACAGTTTTGTTATGTTTATTGAGCACCTTTTGTACTACAGCATTGTCTGAAAGGGCTGCCCATTATCATAAAAGTTCTCCGAAAAACAGGTGCTTTCGCGACGCCTCAAAGGCTATGCAAATCTCTTATATTTCTATGTGCTGCGTCCGAGTCCTTGACCTGGTCATGCGAGAATCATGTGCGGACTCGTTTAGAGGCGCTTGTTAATATGCAAATGTTCAAGTGAAAGATACATTTCTTTACACATTGTTTAAAGTAGAATAAGTGAATTCTGGGGTTTTATGCGCCGGAACCACAGCCTGATTACGAGGCATGCCGTAGTGAGGTGACTTCGGGTTAATTTTGACCACCCGTGGTTCTTTAATCCAAATCTAACTAGTACACGAGCGTTTTTTTTTTCATTTTTTTTCTTTTTTGTCATTTCGCTACCATCGCTCAGCATCCCAACACCATTGCAACTGGGCTGCCGGGCGGGTTTCATATTGTTTAACGGACAGAGTCTGCTAGTGGGCCTAGGTTATAAAGCCTGTTAATAAACTGCCAACGTTAACTATTCAGGTATTGTATGCATCCTCGTGAGATCTCTTGTAAGCTGTCTACAATCCTCTTCAAAGTTAACTAGGAAGTGATAACCTCAGGGATTCATCTCGTACGAGAGGTCTGATGCATGTGTAACTGTATAGTTTAATCACATTCTTGGCGTCAGGTTCGAAGAAAATTTACTATCATTCGATCTGGACCGTCGCGTTGTCACAGACGACGAAAAAACAACCCTAAGGTGCACTTCGAAATACTGCGAGATGAGATGAATACCCAGCTTGCAGCACTAACATGGCAACCCGCCAGACGATGTGTTTTGTCTATCGTTGTATTTGTTGGGAGGGACGGTTACTTTCTACACGTACATGAAGATGTTTCTTTTGATATGTAACTCTTATACTAAGACAAAAAAAAATGTGTATTTATGTTTACGTATATACAGGCTGTCCCAGCTAAATGTAACCAGTGTGCAAAGACAGAGTGTGCGAATCGGTGGTGTTGAGAATCGTGCGGCCTAGTCTGCGGCAAATGTTTGTGTTTTGCAAATTCGATCAATTAACTATAACTCATTACCTAACTTTTTAAATATTGGCTTCACCAAGAAAGTGCCATTACGAAAGTTGTAGACCACATTTAATGATGGCCGACTGAAGTGTTTGCGTCTGAATACCGTTGATGGAGCTTCTTGTACTTGCCTTCAAAAAAGCCCGAGCAATACAACAAACAAGCGCCTGACCAAGTGAAGCTGTGCGAAACATCCGCACCATGGGCAACGAGAAGAACACATTCGGTCTAGCTGATAAGAAAATATTTATCCGATAGAACCCTGCTTTGGGGATAGCACCTTAAACCGTGCTAAAGCATTATGCTCGATATTAGCGATCGCATTATCAATGATCGCAGCGAGACGACGCGAATAATACTGTATAATTCATCCAGTGACAGTTTACCTTTCTGATATGTATACCCAAGTTATGCGGTTGTGAAACAAAACCTAACCCACTGAAAAAAAGAAATAGCGCATAGGGCCCTATTAGTTATGTATCCATAAATAATACAGCCATAATATTAATGATCATATAGAATCCCGTATAACAACCCGTATGTTGCCATATAGAACTATATTGATCATATCGACTTATCCTGCGGGGAATGGGTCCTTGTAAAGAGGAATATTAACATTGGCGCCAGTGTGATTTCTGTATTGAAATAAATGGGAAAGACGAAAATGCTCCTAGTAAACAACCGACCAATCGATTCGCATGAAATGTCTTGTATTTGAAAGAGGAAGCGAAGTTCTACCGACATTCATAAGCACAATTTTGAGATTCGGCTTCGAATTGTTTAAAACGTTGCCTAAAATCAGCAATTCACAATATATAAATTAAAGCACAATGCCCACAAACCCGTAACTCTGCTCCAAAAACAGATATCGCAGTTCTGTACACTGTATTTGTAAGATCGTCTAAGGCGGACGAATATCATACACGATTTCGCAGCATACGCCGAAGTGTTACAAGTGTTACGGGAGTTTTGCAAAAGTGATGCTCACAAATTAGTGGTGCGTTGCAGAATGGCGCATAATACAGCAATTTTGCCAGCTTTAGATGTGTGCAGTTTGCGGAATTGCCATACATTTTTATACTGCTAAGCTACGGAGTTGTAAACGTCATACCTGATTTTTTTTTTCTCTTTTCCATCTCTAAAAATGTTTTAAAATGTTGGTGACCTAATTTAAATATAAGTTTGCAACAACCAGTAGATTCGAACTTTCAATTTTAAATGCAACAAGCCTCATCAACTTCGCCGCAGTGACTGTTGCGAAAGACGATTCCTCCTTTCCCATGTATTTAGATAGCATCTTTGCAATCTCTAAAATGTTTTAAAATGTTGGTGACCTAACTTAAATATAAGTTTGCAACAACCAGTACATTCGAACTTTCAATTTTAAATGCAACAAGCCTCATCAACTTCGCCGCAGTGACTGTTGCGAAAGACGATTCCTCCTTTCCCATGTATTTAGATAGCAGCTGCCGACCTAAAGCTTCCCCTTAAGGCTCTCCGGCACTCGAGTAGAATCTATCTGTCCTTATCTCATTCCAAATAGTGCGGCCGTGGCAGGCATAAAACATGTAGTTGTGGGAGCACTAGTTCATTAATTACGATGACTCGGTATACGATTACTTTTAATAGAGCGACGCCAGCCCTTTCAAGACCTCTTAAATATTCAGATCTATCACCAATCAAGGAAGCTTGTTGGAAAAGCGCGTGTGGAATTAGAGACATTTGTGTTTGCGAATTGACGTCGCCGTCCATGACAAAGACCTAAGCTTCCGTGTAGTCGATTAGGAATTCTTCTCGGCACATCTTTAGGTATCGCCTTTCGCCGGCGGTGGAAGGGACCCCTTGATTACTGCGTCGACAGTTCGAGGCTGCCGTCACGGTATAGTCCTTTGTCGCGAACGTATAAGATGAAGCGGTGCAGTCACGTTTTTTTTGCGTCGTCTAGCTTTCTGGCACTGCATTGACAGAGTGCCGTTTACGCCTGCACGTGACCTACACACCTCGCTGTCTTTTTTTTTTTTTTGCGCCGCCTTCAAAAGAAGGACGACCTCCAGCTGCGTCTACTGTGACATGGTAGTGAAATGGTGGAGCGCCCGCCATTTAAGCGGGAGGTACTCGGTTCGAATCCTAGTGCCTGCCGGGAATCCACCGTTTTTTTCTAAATGGGTAGAGATGTCCCCCGGTCTGCTGCTCCGCTACTTGCGGGGTTTACTTTAGTACATCTTGAAAGCGAGCCCCATAGCGACTGCTAGGTCTCTGGACGCCCCTTGTCCAACCACAGACGGCTTACTAGTAGAGCAACCGCCGCTGCTGTAGGAGGCAGACGAGATCTACCGCGGGGTACCTACCTGTATAAAATAGGTACCAGCGCGCTCCCGGACACGTTCTCGGCCAATACGGGACCCCAGTGCGTGGGAAGTACACCCAAGTGATGGCAAATTGCCGCTGTGGAAGCGGCAGGCATCCTTCTGAGATTTGTGTGGCGTTTTGTTTGTCTTGGTTCTTGCACGGCGAGCGTAGTGGTCTGCGCGAACCTCTCCCAAGCGGCGCACCAGGAGAAAGCCGGACGCCTGGCCGTGGATCTGCTTGAAGCTGGCTTATAAGCCGGTGGTTGTCCGGCTGTGGGGATCGAGCCACGCACCATCCGAAACCGATCCGGGCGTCCTACTCACTGGGCCACGGCTAGTATAGGCGCTATTATGCTCCGTGGAAGTGTCTATAAACGCTATAAACAGTTCTGTGGAGCTCTTTATTATAGCCACGGTCCACAATAGGATCAACAGGGAGTCTATTTTCGCGTTAAGCTAGGCATCTTGGATGTAAGTGGTTTTGCAGCCTTATTATTTTTTGCAGAAAAATAATTTGATTTGATTTGTAGGCTTTTCTATACTGTATTCTATAGTCTACTCTCTCTCTCTCTCTTTCTCTCTCTCTCTCTCTCTCTCTATATATATATATATATATATATACAGACTACTGTATATACGTAAGTTTCCGATGTGAACTTTATGTATATAGAGTTTTTGATGTAAGGACTACTCGAAAAATGAAATTCATGTGTCACGCATGGTGTCCTTATTGCACAGTGATCTTGAACTTATTTTACTTAACGCGGGTGCATATGGTAGGCCGCTTCTCTTGCTTAATTTTTCTTTTTGTTTTCTCTTGTTCACATTAACTGTTTTGTAGACTTAGTATGCTTGTGTATTTATGGCACGTGTCTGAAAACTGACGGAGAAGTGGGTAGTATTGGTACAGCCACCTTTATTGTAGGCTTACCATCCTGTCTGCGTGCATTTATTGAACGAGAAAACTTGACAGAGTGACTGGTCAGCGCGGCCGACTCAAACCGAGTACGCGAAGCTGTGCCGCCATGCGCGCGAGCGAAGCCGCCGTGAATACGAATGCGCAGCTGCACTTTATGAATGGCGTACAAAAACATGTTGTGGGGTTGCGTTCTGTAGCAACGTTCGCCTTGGCATTTACGAGCACGCCGCCGGATTGATTATCTCCAGCCATCCCTTTAAATAGAAAGCGAGGATTTGTAACTGTGAGTTATTTTTTTTCCTCTTTATATGAATTTAAAGGAGGGCTTAGCGCTTGTAGCCGGCAATGCGTACGCCCAGTCGGGGGGTACACAAAGAAATAAAATAACATAATTAAAGCAGCGAAAAACGCAGGCTATAGTCAACGATCACGACGAGAAAGAGAAGGATCCACACAAAGTGAAATGCATTATTACGCACAAATTTAGGCAGATTCACAAAATAGAGCGAAAACACACACAAACAGGCGCGGGTAAAAACTCGCATGCTTCCGCTAAGAACTGAAGGTAATCAAGGAGTCAGAAAGCACGCAGACAAGTTAACAGTTTTGCGTACGTGCGAACCGGCGCAACTACATAACTACATAACATACCAGAAAACTGCATGAAAAAACCTTGCACTCATTCTGACCGCTCGCGCTTCTATCTGTCGCAAAAGTTTGCAAGCTAAAGAGCTTGCCATGCGGCTGCGCTGCGTAGCCAAGCACGTTGGCTTATCTAACAGCGTAATGACCTAGAACCGGCACCTCAGCCAATAGGAAACTCCGCAATATGCGTGCACCACTGAGCAGATACAAATGATGATGATGATGATGATCAGATATACCTATATGCAAAGAAAGGATTCGCCAAGAGCCATGTGGCGCAGGCAAAATTAATCATTTGTTAAGACGTCCCCAACGCAAATAATTTTTTTTTAAATGTAGCCACCAACTGTGGTGTTGATGTGCACCTACGGATGAAGCGGCAGCTTCAGTGTTCTTTTTAATGCGACAGCGTTAAGGGCCCCGTGTTTCAGAAAGTCCGGCGTTGTCGTCGGCGCCGGCGTCGGCCGGGATGTTGGCGTCCGTGGGGGAGAAATCATCCCGAACCACCCCGACCGCGCAGGCGCCACCTCGTGGCGCAAGGTGATAGTGAACAAAAAATTGAATTTCTCGCAGTGAAATTCGCCATAAAAACGGCAAAGTCCGACTCAACGACAACCTACAGCCATGGTGGCGTCGGACTGTTATTTGAATGTACGAGAAAACGTAATTCTGTTACGAGGAAACTCAAAGATAAAACCCCTTTTCCTAGCATTCCTACCATACCAACAGCGGCGCGCTCGGGCAGGCTACTTGTGAAAATCTTATCCAGATGGCGCTCGCATCCTCGGCAGGTCAAGTTGGGACTTGGCCTGCCTAATGCGTTTTGTACACGCGCGCGCGTTGGGGTAATAGTAAACAATTAATGAAATAATAAAAAAGGTCCCAGGGCCTTCATAATTTTAGTATACGACGACTTATATTGCCCCTCGAAGAACGCGTTCCCAGCAATGCATTTCTGTTTAAATGTGCAGGCGACTTTAAGGGGATTCGGTGTAATCTTGGTCTTTGCAAGCTGGCTTTCCCGCGTTCTGTGTTGCAGTGAAGCCTACTAAAAAATGCGATGCGAATGGGACCCGATAACGCTATCGCGTTCCACTCTTAAAGGCGAAGCTTAAGCGCCCTCCAATTTTCCCCCCTCATTTTATCCCGTAACCTCCTTTCCTCTGTGTAGGGTAGCAAACCGGACCCGCGTCTGGCGACTTCCCTGACTTTCTATTTTTTTTCTCATCTCTCCCTATCTCGTAGTTTCTTTCTAAGGGGGAAGCTCTGGCAGCGATAACAGGGAATTTGCCTTTTAAACGAAGCAGGGATCGCAGTTTTATGGGTAGCAAAAACTGCAGGATGCATTCGCTTACGAACTATGAACAAGCCTGGTGACATACGCAGCCCGAAGACCCGCCAGAAGAGAGTTCAGTCGACGACCACGAGCACACTCATACCACTCAGCCTACCAGTGAACATTAAACCTCGCAAATTACCGCGGACATGACCTTCTATATTTTTTTATTGTGCCGTGTACGCGCACCTTTTGTAGGGTACATACGCGTTTTATTAGAATGATATACCTATAAATACAGCACACAGTCTGCAGACAAGCAATGAACAGCATTACACTGACAAGCGGCACATTGTTTTGGAGATAACCGTGACTTTTGCACCGACTTTAATGTTGCCAATCTTACCTGCGTTTATAAACTTGATCGACGAAACCTACACGAAGCAGGTGTTCCTCGGTTCTCCTTTCGCCGTGTGAATAGTTCCGAGAATACCTTCGGAGGGCAGAAGAGCGAACATTGTCCCTGGAAATAATTTTGCGTAAAGCCTGACGCAACTATCGCAAAATCGTAAAACGAGCCCCGATTCGTAAACTTTACGAAAAAAATTTTACGGTGCCGCACATGCAGCACAGTCACAGCGTAAGCCGGAGTAGCTCCATTTTCGGCACCACGCACTACAGGGTCTTCGCGGCGAAGTCTGTCTGCGTCGTTTTCGCGAGAACGAACTGAACTGTCCGCCCGGCGTCGACAGCGAGCTGCTGCTTCTGCTGCCCTCTGCACAGTGGTCTGCTGAGCCCGATGTTGTCTGGTTGCAGCCGCGCGCGTAGCTCTACGATTCGCTTCTTCAGCATCGATTCGTACTTTGCCAGTCGTCGACTTACCGTGTACCGAAGAGTAAACCAGGTATCGTGACTACGTGGCGCACATGTCACATCACCAAAGCGAAACACCAAGGCCACTAAGCAGCCACGGTGTGTTGCGCGCCTTCTTAAGCTCTAGTAAAGACATCGAAGGCAATTGAATCGTCTGTTTTCGTGGTATGGACAAAGAACGTACATGTTAGCCGCCGAATCCTGCGAGGGCGCCTGTTCGCTGTAAAAATAAAGTGAGCGCCAGCTAGCTTATGTGCCGCCTCGCGGTCTTCCGTCTCTTCAGGCCACGGATGTCACTTAATGTCTGCGAACGTTTGCGAAAGGCATTACAACAGGTCGCATGTCAAAACAACGGGAGATGACTTAGCCGCGAGGCACTCGATTCCGGCGATGCGATGTGCGTGGTCGACGTCGACGTCGATCAGGCTTTCCCTTTTAGATCGGGTTGGGCTTGCACGCGTGGCCATGCATTTCTGTCGAGGAAGTGTATTCTCTATAGACATGTTAACTAAATTCGCTTGGAGGCGTTTTTTTTTCTTGCTAAAAATGACTGTATGCGGAGATATTTAGCCGTGGGAGCAGCAGTAGTGGAAGATTACGGATGACAAAGAGCTGACGTGCAACTAACGTTAATTGCGGGCTGCGCATGGAATATAAAATCACTGGAATGTGAGGGCAACATAAGGGAAAGTAATATTGACAATATGGTACATATTACTTCGTATCTAGTGCCGCTAACCCAGCGGGATAGGGAGACAGATTGTCCGATATGTGCCAGATAACTCACTTTAACGCACTTGTACTTAACACCTTGAGCTTCGGATGGAAAGCATCAGTTCAGTTGCAGAGAGAGAGAGAGAGAGAGAATAATCGGGATGAGTGCATCTTCTTTTCAGCAGCCCATTATTGTATGTGTTACAGATCTCAGGAACGCGGAGGCTTAGGAGATGGACTGAGACACAACGACGGCACGGCACACATGATTTAACGAGAGCAAGCAAAAAGAAAGAATTCCCCTAACACCAAACTGAGAATAATAAACAAAATATGAGCAACGTATACAAGCGGCTTTAAACCGTATACAAAACTATCAGCTAGTTACGCTGTCCTTATAGCCAGTCTTATCCCCGACACTCCTAACAGTCTGACAACTCTAGCCTGGCTGCGTCGCTGCTTGAGTCGATTGTTCTCACGTTTTTGACGCCGACTCATAGGGATTCCTTGTCCAAGTCGCGTCAGGTCTCTTCCGGGGTCGCTACTCCCGACGATCCTGAAGATGTCGTCGCCTTGGTATGCGGAATAATGTGTGATAATTACGTTTCAACTAATTAATAAAAAATTGGCAATTGACTTGCAGTGCTTGGTCAATGCATGGTCGAAGACTTCGGTAGTATAAAGTTTATACTTCTTCTTTCTGTGGTTTTACGTGCCAAAACCAGTTCTGATTATGAGGCACACTGTAGTGGAGGGCTCCGGATTAATTTTGACCACCTGGGGTTCTTTAACGTGCACTACAACGCAAGCACACGGGCGTTTTTGCATTTCGCCTCCATCGAAATGCGGCCGCCGGGGCCGGGATTCGATCCCGCGACCTCGTGCTCAGCAGCGCAACGCCTTAGCTTACTGAGCCACGTCGGCGGGTTATAAAGTTTATAGTGGTAAACTTTATGGCGTCGGCAACTTCCGAAGGCGTCTAAATAATAACTGCGAAAGTAATGCTTTTTTTTTTAATACAAGCCACAGATTGCCTGTAAGAGCTGCCGTATAGTGGAGGGCTCTGGTTTAAATTCAGCGATTTTAAAGTCCGCGACACGCTTTAAATAGGTCCGAATACTAGCGCCGTTACTCCCTTCGTAAGCTAAGAAACCGAACCTGCGACCTCGTGCCCAACAGTAAGCACTCTTAATCCCGTTCCAAATTAGCTTCCCGTATGGTTTGAACACCTTTGCAAATACTCGTATGTTTCACTTGCTTATTAGAGCCTATCTGGAACGACATTAGCCCTCGTATTCTAAAACGTGTCTCCACTGAAAAATCCACCTCCACTCGAGAAAGTAGATGACAGCGCCACTCCACGACATGAGTGGTAACTGCGTTTCACGATCATCCATGACAATTCTTAAGAGAGTAGCATCTCCTTCAGTCGAGGGATGGCGCTGCGCTCAACGCTGTGGAGTCTAGGAAGAGCTTCTATAGTCGATGATCGCTTGAGAATCCAGGGTAAGTGTCACATGCGTAGTATATATAGCAGGGCAAGAAGATCCACTGAAGATCTGACGCCTTAGTACAATCGTTCGGCATAGGTGTCACTTAGTAAGCTAAACGCTTTTGAAAGTTCCTTCCACTTAATTGGTGTGCAACCTATGGGTGAGAAGATCAAAAGTATAGAACGCTTTTTTTAAAGCGAAGCTTTGTACCTCTACCAGCCAAGGGTTCTGTCGTATCCGTCGTTGTAAGCAAAAAACGATGCCGACGAACCGCTAACAATTTCAGGTATAGCAGTATAGCTTACTTGAATTCAGGCATTCAGCGTACAACTAAGCACTCGTTTTCGCAAGAAAAACCACAAAAACAAGCTTCAAAGTGATGAGCCAACATGATGGATGATAAGGGCTGCGGGCAAACAACGGAAACAGGCTCGGCGTGATCCGTAAGATTAGATTGCAGCTGTTGCAAAGCTTATGCAGCTGCTTGAAAGAGGGTTGACGTCATTCGAAACCCTTCCAGCCTAGTAACTGCTTCGGTTCATTTTCTAGACTACCCCACTATGGGGTAGACCACGGAAAGTAAAGACGGCAGAACGTGCATTCGCGGAACGTGCATTGATTCAACCTTGGCAAAGAATGTAACTACAGTGAAAACTGAAAATTTGAGTGTATATCACACCGATCATAAAGCAGTAGTGAACATTGTTGTGAAGTAAATAATAATAAAGGCCGTGGTTAAAGTTACGTTGTAGTGTGTGAAATATCAAGGGCGCCGCAGTCACCGGGAGGGTGGCGTAAAAAGCTTCGCTTTCCAACCACCTTCACAGGGTGGATTGGCGGGCAATTTTTTTCTTTGCCACAACACTGCAGCCGTGGCTAAGGCGCCCGCTAACGTCTCTATATCAGCTGCAGACAGACACATAGACACGCCTTGTCGCAACCAGATGAGGGCACCATATATGGTGTGACCATCCGTCTTGTGCAAACAGCACAATTGCACGAATGCGAATCGTACGTATGCGCATCGGGGGAGCATTTATATCTGCACTGCGTATATACGGAGCAGGGAAGTCTGCGGGAAGCGTTTGCATATCTGTATGCGCATATGGGAGGTCGCGGTATATGCGCATACATGTCGGAGTGATCGATAACGGCGGTGAATAGAGAGGGCGGTGTAAGAGACAGGGCGTCCTGACAAGCCAATATTTGCGCCGCTATAGACACTCGATTCCGCACGCCGATGTGCGCGGTTGAGCGTGCGTGCATGTCAATGCGTTTCGGTATCGAGGAGGTGTACTTTGACGAGAGACCATGCCGCCGAAAGAGACACGTTCGCTCTATTCGCGCGATTGTCTTCTTCTTTTAAAAAGGGGCGACATGTGGTGATGTGTCCCAGTGGGAGTGTAGTAGGAGTATGGCGTGCGAATAATCTCACTTTCGAATGCGATTCGAAAGATATTACCGGTATATCTTATTTCCTATTTGATTCCGTCATGGCGCGGCTGTATTCTTTTTTTTTCTTTTTTTCGAATTTGCTACAGGAGTCCGCGAGTCTTGCAAACAGCACATGCAGAAGATTGCGAACTCCGTTGGAACGAAGGAAGGGCGCGCCGCAGTGCGCATGCGCCGACGTCACAGGCATCGCGTCTGATGAACGCAGAGCATAATCATACCGCAGGCTGCGGTATGATGCACGTGAGAACGAAAGAAGGAAAGAGGACAGGAATGAAAAAAATAGATAGATAGATAGATAGATAGATAGATAGATAGATAGATAGATAGATAGATAGATAGATAGATAGATAGATAGATAGATAGATAGATAGATAGATAGATAGATAGATAGATAGATAGATAGATAGATCGTCATCAGCAGCAGCAGTAGCCGAAACTTATGCCCCATGCAGGACGAAGGCCTGTCCCAGCGATCTCCATTTGCCCCTGTCTTACGCTAGCTGTTTCCAGATAGACAGATACTATTAGCGATTATGAACGTTTCACGTTCACACGTATATCGCTGAGGTGAGCTCGACGGAAAACCGTCGGGGTTTGTCGGTGGTCAATGTTATATGTTTCAGTGCGGAAACTGACAGTGTCGTGAGGTTAGAATCGTGAGCTTGATAACGCGCGGTCTTTCGTTCAATACCAAGCTACAGTGCCTGCCGTGCTAACCTACAATTAACCTTGCGTGAAATATAAGTGAGGCGAACGATCAAAATTACAACGACCCTTCGAACCGAGAGGCCCGTTTCCTAGCTTATCGCGTATGTGAGCAGTTAATCTGTCATCAAAAGTTTACTGTTCAGACTCTTACGATTTTGCTGCTCAGAACGGATATTAAACGTTATTTCTTTCCTACACGAGGGAATCCAAAACTCCCTATACATTTCGCAGTCTATTATGAAGAGTGGATACTCTTTGCTACGTACCTGCTGTTTTCGAAATCTAATCTCATGATATGTCCAAGCAGAGGGCGCAAAACCTCCGCCTGAAGCAGCAGTTACGTAGGAAAAAGAATCACAAATTGTTTTTTTTTTTCAGGTCACTGCGATGTGACGCAACGCTGTCAGTTGCCTCTTATTATTGCACGTCTGTTTTATTCGTTTCTGTCTCTGTTCTTTCAAATACAGCAGCTGTTGCAGCAGGGGCCGCATAAAACCACCGGTGGCTATGCGTTATTATGGCGAAGACCTGCGGCACGACATAATGCGTTATTGTATGCTATATGAGGCCCGTGGGCTGCTCACGAATTCAGGCCTTATTATTGTGTAAGCGCTCATTTCTTAAGAGACCTAGTGCTATGGTTCTGTACGTGCGTGCAATAGGAATCTTTTACAGCGAAGCTGTCTATGGCTAGGCTTCTATGCGTTTTTCGCGTCCGTCAACAGATCCGCGTATGCAAAAACCTCAGCTCCCGAATTTGATGCAAAATCGCTTCATTATATGCAAAAGCTTATATGTCTCATCACTTGGATATGCATTTTCAGTAGATTAGTTATCAATAGGCACCATTTTCAAGATCACTATACTGTCAGGTAGATAATAAGGGTCTCTCAAAGGTCTGCCGCTGTGCGACTCACGTCGGCCATGTGTACACTCGCACCGCCCTCTCTTTGGCGTCGTTCCAAGCGCTTGCGTGCCTAGTTTCCATCCGCTCTGCAGGCGTGGCGGTTCCGTCGCGCGTGTCTAGTTTCCTCGGGCTCCCCGAGTTGGCGGTAGTCTTCCACGCGAATGTATGCCGCCGATCAAGAACACCGATCAAAGTAAAAGCGTGTTTGCGTGTGTCTTTCTTCTCGGTGACTGCCGTCGTCGCTCAAGAGTAATAAAATGTGATCATACCCTTGATTTAAATTCTCTGTCACCTCTACGTCGTGTGCTAAACTACTTCGCTGGTAATCACCCTTCACAGCAGTGCAATGGCGCGTGATTTTTATCATCATCAGTTATTGTTCGCAGCGATATCGGACTTATACCTTAACCGTGCACTCCAATAACTTCGTGTTTTCTCCGCTATCCGGTACTAACCCTTTTTCGTCCAGTGATTCTACTGAGAATCGTATTGCTTAACGGGAAATGCCTGACGTGGAGAGAAAAAGCGAACGCCAAAAGCAGTCGCCGAAATGTGGTACTCAACAACTGTCAACACATAAATTTTCAACTTGGAGCGGGAAGATAAGCAGGAGTCTCCCTGATATCTTGTGAATGCCCGCGCGTCTCATCAAGCTGAGATTAGACGTCCGTGCGGTATATTTGAAGGCTGCTGCCTCTAAAGCGCTCGCTTTGGGCGGTACAAAAATAATCTTTATGTAACTTGTGTGCGTACCTCAATCTATTATGTGTGTAAATAAGGAAGTCCGAAGAACCACACGCTGCCTCCAACGCCTTGCGGTGTCTACAGTCCGCGAGAAAATAACAGAAGCGGCAGTTAGAATGTTTTTTTTGCCTGTCTTTTTACCATTGAGGCGCATCAAATATAAATTTGTCAATGCAATTAGGAGAAAGATGTTCACTGTACCCGCCGTGGTGACGTAGTGGATTCGGTGTTGCGCTGCTAAACCTGAAGGCGCAGGATCGGCGGCGGAATTTCGATGTTGGAAAAATGCTAAAACGCCCGTGTGCCATGAACTGGGCGCACGTTAAAGAACCCCAGGTGGTCACAACTAATCCGGAGTCTCCCACTACGCCGTGCCTCATATTCATATCCTGGGTTTGAAGAGTAGGCAGGCGTTGTGCCCCTTCCGGTGGCAGTTAACACTTTCCTACTTGCTTACCCTTTCCTGTTAAGTGTATTTATGTGTTCAAACTAAACACATTGGCACGTAAAACACCAAAATTTAAATAAACAACAACGTTCGCATTTATATGGAGACTTGAAATGGTCAACAGTAGTCGAACAAGAGATGTATCTGAAGCCAACGATTTGATAAACGAGTTCTCATCCTCCACGAGTCTCTTATTAAATTCTGGTGTTTTACGTAGGAGGCACGCCATAGGGGGGTATACCGGCTTAATTTCGACCAACTGGAATTCTTTAATGGGTACCCAAATCTAAGTACCCGAGCGTTCTCGCATTTTTGCCCGGTCGAAATGCGGCCGCCTTCGTGGCAGGGGTCGAACCGGTGACCTCGAGCTCGGCAGCGCGACGTCATAGGCACTAAGCCAACGCGGTGGATCTGCAGACGTCGATCGTTCTAACTTCTGCCGATCAATGTAGCCGTAAAAATCAGACCGGTAAGGGTTAATCACAAACACATAGTTTCGTTTTAGGCAAACAAAATGATTCATTCGTGCGCTTGCCTTTAGTATATAGTTGAGATGCGACTGTGACTTCTTCGGTTTCTCTTTCTGCCCGCATGGCAGAGTCGTGTAGATAGATTATAAGGGAAATAATGGAGGCTTGCTCGAAAGCCTATCCACGACTTTTGTGACGCCAAAAGAAATGTGTTTGCCGAAGCTTGGCACTCCATCTGCTTCGAAGAAGAGTTGTCGCCCCTCACCTTTCAGAACGACAAATTTGAAAAAAAAAATAGAAACGATGCCAAACATAAATTTATGTCGTTCCGTGTGTGCCGCGCACTGGAATGCGTTAATGTACTTCTCGTTCGAAATGAATACAGACGCTATAGCTTAGGGCCCGAGGCTTTAAACAGCAATCCAAAAGCGTTTTTTTTATTATCATTATATTGTCTAGGTTTATGTACTGCTTAGTTACTATTATTATTTTACTTTAACGTTCGGTGAGGACGATAAAGAGCTAAAAATGGTTGTCGTATTCCGTGCGTTTGTGATGTTCGCTGCGTTAGTGACACTGTGTATAGTATTACGTTTTATATATTGTGAACAGCAGTATTGTCTACGTCCCGTAGTGCTGTGCGATGCGCCTTAGTGTTTTCAGAACTTCAGAAACTGTTTTCTATTTCTCGCCTTTAGTCAATTATTATCTCAGTCGGCACCGAATCATTTATATGTCATTTAAGCACACCGGATGGCATATTCAACTCTGTCATCTGGTGTGGCGTTACCGAGTATCGGTAGTGTGAAGGTATAGAAAGTTGCAGAATATAAACAAAAAATAAACGGTACGTTTAAGGACATTAATTTAGTTTAAATTTTGGTGGTTTCTTAACACCAACCAACTGATATTGTTGGGTTGGTAATAAACGCAGCATAAAGGTAAATGAAAAATAATAAGCTTGGTGTGGGAGCAGTTACCACGCCAGTTCAAAGAGGAGGCTTGATTCATCAAACCCATCCATCCATCTGCGTATTCACAGTGACTTGTACAGCTTCATTCCTTTTCTTGCATAGTTGGTATAATGAAGGGCTTATTGATTGATGAAACGAAAAAATTCAGCAGCCCTTCCACTGTGGAGAAAATGGGGGTAAGAGAAGCTTGTGGCAAGACGACGCTGTCTCATGCGTTCGGCTTCGTTTGCCCTAAACTCAGGGCCGGCGGCTCTTCGCTGAGGTTTCGCCTGGGCTTCGGAAACCCTCACACTAGAATCGGCACGTCGATGATGAGCCCTTTCCCGAGTGAGTTCGCGGTGCCGTTGCTCAAACGCAGCCTGTTCCTCGGCGGAACGCACCACGCGGGGCCTTCCCATCCGGGCGCCGAGACTGATCTGAGGCGAGGGAAGCCCGGTGGAGTGCGCACCAACCCCCTTTCCTTCCATTTCCCTCCCCGCGACACACCAAACGACCCTGACTGGTCGCGCGCGTCATGTGATCCGGCGCCGGCGCAGCTTTCCCCGCACCTGCTCTGCTCTGGGAGCAGTCGGGTTTAAGCGGGACAGCACCACCACCACCGACACTTGTGAGGCAATACAAGCTTCGCTTGAATGACGCCAGGTGGTTGAGTTAATAACTCGAGGTAACTCGAGGTGGGTGAGAAGCATAGAGTCAAACCTCATTGTCAAATGCGGTGTCTCGCTATAAGCACGAGAAGAATCGTTAACGTCGCAGGCAAGTCGTGTTTTATTAAGAACCAGCTGCGTTTCTATCCCCATTGCAGGTCTTTTCTTTCATAGACGCTTCCATGTAGTCCCAAGCTTACTTGCGTCTCTTGTCGCACACTGTTTCTCAAACACTCAGCTTACGCCGGATCGTTTGCTCTGTCCTCCACGTCTCAGCGCTTGGAGATTACGATGACAAACGGAGTGTCACTTTCTTTTGCTTGCTTCACCTCCTTTCGTTGTTTTTTTTTTCGTTTTTTTGGCTGCGCCATCTATTGCCAGTTGTTGTTCAATGTGTTTTCTCTTCCATTTCGTTCTTGTTTGGCGGAGGGACATAGTTGAAGAGATTTAAAGGAAGCCTCTCTGTTGTCGTCTGCTCTACTCCCTCTTCAGCTCCTGTTGTTGTTATCGTCTGCTGTCGTTTGTTTCTCCTTGTTTTGTTGTTCGCTTGCCTTGTTTTATCGTCTGCTTTCCTTGTTTTATCGTCTGCTTGTGCAGACGTCATATTTGGCCCCTTACTGTTGCTACTTCTGCGCTCGCGTTCCCGAGCAGACGACACAGAAACTGTTTCTGCCGAGAGCGTCAGAATCCGGGCACAAAAGGGGCCGCGGTTCCTTAAACATTCAAGAAGCTGTGCGCGATTCGAGTTTTCTTTCAACTCCTTCTGGAGATTTAGCGGGGCAAAGCGCATTTTATCAACGTGATCAGCGCTGTCACAAGATAGAGAAGAAAGATTCCGCGACGTTTCGCCAACGTCCTGGCCCAAGCGAGGACCGAGAGATTTCTACTTTCGGGCACTGTCATCAACTTTTGCCAGCAGGCTCTTCTCTCCGGGGTGTCCTTTACTCTACCTCTGGAGACTCACACTTGGACTTATCTTCTGTTATCTTATATCACTCAGCGTTCCTGCTCATGCCAGTTGCTTTGCTTACAGTTTTCCTTTTCTATATCTCGAGGTATACGAAGAGCCAATTTTGCCCTCTTGAATCAGTCCGTCCTGCCTTGGTACCGATAGCTTCGGGGCGAATGCGCGCCTTGCAGATTTATGTCATTACGAAAAGTGCTTTTCATGGTATAAAACTGCCAAGTTCTTCCTCTAAGCAAAGATAAAACTCTCACACAATATGAACAGGTTATGAGTAAGTATGATATTGACGAAAGCAGCGGAAATAAAGGCACAAAGGGAACGGGAAAGAGAGGTATGTCCTTCCTCCCCAAACAGGAGGAAGGATGTATGGAGGAGTGAAACAAGCCGGGAGAAAGAGGCGTAGGGTGTCACAGCACGCACGCGTGACTTACCGTGAGGTCTCCGTCCATCGAAGGCTGTCCCTCTAATAGCCATCTGATGTGGTCTGGAGAGGCACGGCGATCACCCAATACATTTAATGTGCGCGCCCAATAAGTGTAGACATGTTTAAATCCGTGAAATGCCGCTAGCTCTACGGCAACCGGCTGTGGGACACCGCAGCACATGCATGCATGCATGCATGCATGCATGCATACATACATACATACATAAAATGCCCGTCTCCTGATACGCCGACACCTCCTAAAGCAGCACCCAGACCGGCGTGTTGCAGACGGATCGTTCCCTCCACGCGTTCGTGGTCGAGGCCTGCCCCGTCGTGCTAGAGCACTGTTATACAAGTTAAGGGTTGGGTGTGTGTTGGTGCGCGAACGCCTATACCGACAAGGACGTGTGGACAGCCCGTCGTGTACGTTTTGTGGCTCCTGTGAGACACTTGAACATCTAGTTTTAGAGTGTCCCGCATTCGTTGCGCCGCGCGCATTACTAATTAAGGAGTACAGACTTATGGGGCTGCCATGTGCGACCCTTGACGATTGCCTTTTTCTAAGGGGGAGCGCTGCAAGACGTGACCAGGCCCATCGAGCCCTGCTAAGTTTTCTGAAGGACACTGACTTGGCCTCCCGTTTATAGACGTTATTTCTATTTTTGTTTTGTTTTTGTTTTGTTCTGTCTGTGTCTCCGTCATTTCTTTATTTCCTCTTTTCTTTTCTCATATTTTCATTTCCTCTATTCCCTCCTCCTGTAGGAGTAGGCAGACGTTGTGCCCCTCTCGGTGGCAGTTGTCAGCTTGCTCCCTCCTTAATCCCTTTGTGTCCTTGTGTGTATATGTGTACAAATCAAATAATAATAATACATACATACATACATACATACATACATACATACATACATACATACATACATACATACATACATACATACAGCATGCACACATGCATGCATACATACATACACACACACACACACATGCATACATACATACATGCACTACATACACACATACATACATACATACATACATACATACATACATACATACATACATACATACATACATACATACATACATACATACATACATACATACATACACAGAATTTTCTTTCAAAACATTCAATTTAGGTTGAGGCTCTATGTTTGGCCCACTTTTGGCCACCTATATGACCTTCCTTCGAATTTACACAACGTTGCTGGGACGGTGAACGTGACATCGCCCGTTCGTATTCATTGTAAAAAAAAATACAAAATCAGTTAGAATGACCCGGAAATATCTTGAAAACTAGTCGTTCCGAGGCATTTGACCGTCAAGGTTACGGTATGCTTCCTAGAATATTGCCGTTATTCTAGGGACCATAGTTACGGCAGAGGCGCGCCGAAATGGTGGCGCTGGCATCGCTCCGCCGAGCTACACGGCCAACCCGGCGTACGGGTTCTACAACGTCGTACCCCATGACTTACCCAACGTATTCAACGTACCCCATGACACGGCAGCCAATCGAAGCGCGTTTTCTGCGCTGATTGTAGCTCTCTCCTCTCTAACTTCTTCAAGACGATACCAACGTCTAGTCTGCACAGCGCCGACGGCTTTTCGAAATTCATAAAGCAAGATGGCAGAAAAAGTGACGGACTGGTTCATAGTGTTCTTAAAAAGTTCGGGGCAAGGAAATGTTACGATAATGTACGATAGAAATACAAATATAGCAGCGATTATCAATATGAGCGCATAGAAGAAGCAAATATATACTAAGAGTTATTTAATGCAATTTGTACAAAAGCATGCACTTACGTTAGCAGGTTGAGGTCTTGATGTTAGCTGAGTGATGATGCACAAGCCTCGTGGAATATCATCCTCCCCCTCCCCGCCCCCCCCCCCAAAAAAAAAGAAAAAAAATTTCGGCTGCATAGGACGCGATAAGGAGGCTCAAAACGCAACTCTGAAATCAGAGATCTGCGGGGAGAAGTTGCCGTTCAGAAAGGTAGCGATCACGTGCATTGTGAAAAAATAACAGCCTGAGATCTTTGGCCGACGTGCTTTCCAACAACAATAAGTATAGCTCCCGGTACCTAGAGACCCTTAATGCCCCTTTACATTGGCATTTCTTCTTATCGTCGCTCCTAGAGATGAGATAGAGAGCAATAACTTTTATTTATGTAGCCGGCAGATTGGTAGGGGGGGGGGGGGGGGGGCAAGTCCGCTTAGATAAAATTAAATTTTGAATTAATGACAATTAAACTTCTAATTAGCTTACAATGCGAGATTGGAATGTGATTCTTTGGTTCAAGCGTGACACGTCCTTTTATCCTTCTTCCAACGTCAGTGTCTGTCTGCCTCTTTATTTCGGTCACTCAACCGAAGAACCCGCCAATCGCCAGCTTCCCGTGAGTCAGTCGACATTTGTGCGGACTGGTCGACGACCGTCACACGCTCGGGTCGCCTTATTTGTTCGGTTTCTCGGTATGCTGCCACGACCGTGACTGATATATCTTCTTGCCTAGAAGGTGCATTGAATTTAGTAAGGTACTTATAAGTAGGTAGCTGTAGAACGAGCACTAGTGGTTGCGGTACTCGTATAGTAGTAGTCCCTTATGCGCCAGTTCCACCTACCTGCTTCGTACGATTGACATAGAATCTGGTAGCTTGCGTGTAAATTATTAGAGTATATGTAGATGCAGAAAAATAGAAATACAAGTAATAAAGCATAGATAAATGGGCATGAAAGCGAAATAACTTGTGGAGAATAGGATAAGTAGTATAAAAGAGTAAACGAAAAGAAAAGTGGAACGTAGCTGAATAATATGGCATTGTAGGGCAACAATCTCGCAAAGAAAGATTAACAGCCACAGAGAGCGCGTCTTCTTTCTTTCTGTTCTGTCTGTCGCTCTTAATCTTTCTTTTCGGCATTTTTGCGCTACATTATTATGTCTCTCGGCAAGCGCCAACTCGCCCCCCAACAAGTTATCGAGTAGCAAAATAAATTGACCAAGAACAGCAACAAAGACATGGCCCTCAATTTATCAATGAAGCAACATAGAACCTCAAGTAAATTCCCAAATGGCTGCGCAACCATTCTTATCACTGCGCCGAAGATTCCAGCTATGGGTTTTAGAACAAGAGATTTTAAAGTTCAATATGACGAAACGGTGTTTTCAAAGGTTCTTCTCTTTTTCGAGTGTACAAAATTGTTCACAAGGCGGAAAAAAAAGAATTAGTATAAAACTCTGTTTCAGAAAAAAGTAGTCCTATGAATATTTCATTGCTGCGACTTCCATCAAAATCAATAAATCCGTGAACAGGGCTGTTCACTCCAGAGGTTTATATATTATAACTTGTGTTCCTAGCGAGAAATAATGTTTTATTATCATCACCATCGATAAGAGTATTAGCATAAGCTATACTTGAAGCGCGACTCAACCACTCGATGATGTTTCACGAGTACTTTTCCGAAAACTGGTTGGTAAAGTAGAAACAAAAACAATATAAGGAGTCAAATGTAGCGTTTACTCCAACGGCACACTTCCTTCGCTGTTTCCAGGTTGAGGGAGTAGTTTCCGTAATATGCTGATGCAGCGGTATTTATCTAGCCGCTGTATGAGACTGAATACTACACATAACGGCTGAACTGAAGACCTGCATTTCACTCTTGTTTTATAAATATCCGCCGAAACCCATGAAGTCAAGCTCAGTTCTTTAGATTCTTTATATCTCAAGTTTCAAACTAGCGCTTGTTTAAAGCTTTAAAACTGGCTGTTAGCTTTATTTGTACACTCTAAGAAAAGCCTGCACTGTTTGGAGCTTCTCTTGGCTCCAAAAAATAATCGTCATCGATCTTGCGTGCGTCTCGTATGTTTAACACTGGACGCCCGATACATTTCGGTCAGTAACGGTATGCACGTATCAGCCTCACATAGCGGTCCTTACAGGAAAGCAGCGAAGGCGGAGTTTTAAGCTTTACACCCCAAAAGGTGTAAACTTCATTTAGAGTGTGTGTATCACAACTGCCAGATATCTGATAATTAGTGATAGACACAAACTTTCATAAAACATTAGCACTGGCAATCAGGAAAACTTCCGCGAGAAAGATGAATGATGCTACGTTGCAAGTTTATGGTCGAGATACTGTTTTTTTTTTTCTTTCCCATATTTAACTTACGATAGTGAATGCGCACACAAAAAAAGAAAGCTTTTGTAGAATGCAATTGCGCCATAGAAACCATCACGGTAGGAACTCCTTAGATGAACAGCCTCAAGGAGGCACCCAAGTCCTTGTTTTCTTTGTTTTTCAGACTCACAGCTAGTGCGACTGTGTCTCTGTGGCTCTGGGGATCTCTAACTAAAGACCAAATAAAGTTTTCTACTTTACTACTACTAGTACCACCAGCACTAACCACCCGCACTGCTGCTGCTGCTGCTGCTGCTACAACTACTACTGCTAAGGATATTACTTCTACTATCACTACTACTAACTACTACTACAACTATCAGTGCTACCACTAAACTACTACTACTACTACTACTGCTACTACTACTACTACTACTACTACTACTACTACTACTACTACTACTACTACTACTACCACTTCTACTACTACTTCTACTTCTACTACTACTACTACTACTACTACCACTTCTACTACTACTACTACTACTACTACTACTACTACTACTACTACTACTACTACTACTACTACTACTACTACTATTATACTATTCGTCAACACGGTACAACGTCGCTGTGCCAGAACTCGAATTTTCGCCCGACTAGCCACTTGGCGCTTGAATCGATCGTTCGTCGGTTAACAAACGCAGACACTGTCGTTAAATCTATGCAGTATCGCTTAATAACGTGCCGCTCACTGGGGCGAGCCTTCGCAGATAGCGATAGATGTAATCTAGACCAGGCTCCATGATTTCGTAAACAGAGCTCCCAACTCGTTAAATACAGTCTCCTCAGTCGTGTTTACAAAAACTCAGCACGCAACCGTTTTTTTTTTTTTTGGCACGATGAGGCTTCGCTCTCCATAAAAAGAGCGTAAATGAGCTCGCTTTTTCTTTTCCCCCTGGAAATCTTTAAACGAAATTGTGGAACTTCTTCGAAGAGCGCATACATACATTTCCAACTTTTTTTTTCTTCTTTCCCTGTCTCTTTCGCTTCTTTTTACTGGTGGAATACAGCTCGTGCTTTTTTTTTAACAACTGTTGCAAAACGTTCACACGAAACGTGACCTACAGGCTTAACTATCTTCACGTTCGACCTTCAACCTAACCGCAAGCGTCCTTGTTGAATACGCGAACATTTCAAAATACCCCTTCGCGTGCCGGTCCATCGGCGTTCTAATTTAGGTTCACATTTGCCTTATAATTATTTGCGATGCAGCAGAAAAACTGAGCAGATACAGAGACAGAAGTATTTCGGCGTACTTAGACTATTAACGTAACGGTAGTTCAAAATAACACATCAAAATAGTGTTGCTGATTATATGTCAGTCTTAAGTATTCAGGCAAATACCTTCTTCGCTAACAAACTCGAAGAGCTCATTGCCGAGTCTGACAAACAAACAACACCATTCTATCGTATGTTATACAGCGCAATTGTCCAAGATTGGCTTTTTTTTTTTTTCTTTAGGAGAAAAAAGCTCTGGGCGATATGCTGCGTTTGGGCTGCTTGACGGGGCCGGGGGCACATTTACAAAATAGCAGCAGGGAAAAGAGAAGTTGGCACAGTTTTCACGTACATCATAAATAAACAAGCAGTACGCATGTAGCATTTTGTACTTATAACAATCAAACCAAACTGGGGAGCAAACGTTTGCACTACACATCTGTAAAATAAAAATAAGATATACAACAAACTGACAAGTGAAAACATGGCTATATGGAAACAAGGAAAAAAAAAGAAAATAAAACATTAAAATTCAGAAAATATTTCGAGGCTGCAAAAGAGTCAAGTTCGAGCAAGGTACATAGCAGAAATATAAGTTATTACACATGGAAAAACTTAAATCGGGTTTGAGCACACTGGATGTTAAAAAAAATTGCTGCAAAATAGTATTTTCCTTTAGATTCACATTTTCTGCGAGCCATTTGTTTGTGTTAACAGTATTTAGCAACCAAGAACTGCAACATTTGGGAGCCATACGTCGTATGAACTATATGTGGCTTCCATTTCTCTTTACGTCTGATGTTTGTATTAGGGATGCTGATGTTGTATTGGACCTGTATTTTCAGTGAAGAAAATTTGCAAGTTCACAAAGGAAAATTGTTTCCATGTGTGTGGAAAACGTTGTCAGAATCGATATTGGGCTGTAATTGCCCGTGAGTAAATACTCCAAAACGCCGACCAAATCGCCTGACATCAGTTTACACTGTTTATATAGTGCAGTATACGAGGATTTTTTATTTACTTTTTTTTTTTCAATTCGTGTACGCGACAAAACCGGTACTTTCATTCAAGCCGCGCGCGTCTTTGATTTGCTCCCTCACTATTGATCCCGGCGTATATGGACATCGACATCGTCTTTTTTTCCTGTTTCCTTTATTTCCATCTTTCCGCGACCTCCTACGCCGTTTTCCATCACCCCGCCACATTTTGCCCCTTTCACGTACCGACAGGACCAATAGTGATTTCCCAACGAAGGCGCGAAACAAATTGACTCCAGTTTGAAATAAGCCCCTCCCCCCTTTCCCAAAATAGCCTCCTACATACGCTCACGACGTCTGAACATAGCTGTTCGTCCCACGCATTGGCGCTTTCTGTCCTAGAGCGGGAAAACAACGCTTCCCCTTCGTCTCTCTATCTCGACTGCGCTGCCCTCTGCCGTCAGAGATCACGGCAGCCGCAAAGAACATGTCCCAGCTACTCCCCTCGCTGTGGAGCTTGTTGCTCTATTTTCCCCCACCTCTTCTTCATCAATCCAGCGGTTCTTCTTTTCTCTTCCCCCATTCCACGCGTTCCCTTCAACGGCAGCGCGGACATTTTCCCTCTTATTTGGCTTTGTTTCCAAACAAAGAGTAAAACGCTAGGAAGCAATCCAGCGGATTGAAGAGAAAAAAGGACTCGGCGCGAGCCAGAAAAGAAGCCGGTAGCCAAAGAAAGCAAAAGAAAAAGCCACCGCGCGCGCACGCGCGCGCTCGCAAGCGCGCGGGCGCGCTTTGGAAGGGGAGCTCGAAACCGCGCCGAACCCCGGTCGGAGCCCCGGGTTCGGCGTCGTCTGCCAGGTGGTTGCTGACGTCATCCGATCCGGGGCTCTCCATTGGCCCGCGGTCGGCGCCGCGGGCGCCGCCGGGGAGGGCCTCGGGAACGCCGGATTCCCAGAGCCCGTGGCTGAGGGGTCGCTCGCTCGTTCGTTCGCCGTCGTGCGTGTGCGTGTGTGTGTGTTGGCAGCTGGAGCAGCCGCCGCCGGTTCTTCTCGTGTGCCGTGGTCGACGACGTCAACGCGCTGTCGTGTGTTTTTTTTCGCTATCCGTGCGGTCTAACAACGCGACCGTTTTCGTTGAGCTGGTCGCTGAGAAGAACAAAAAGGAAATAAGGGAGGGGATCGAACGGAGTGTGTTGTGAAAGAGTTTGACGAACGGAGAGTTTGAAAACTGTCGAGTACGACGGACCGCGGTAGCTAGTCGTCGTCGTCGTCGCTAATATCGAGCTCACGCCGAAGAAGGAGCATCGGAGTGCGCCGGCTCTGTCGTCGCCGAGCGTGTACGAACGGTAAGGGCACGAACCCTTTTCTCTCGCATCGCTGTCTCTCGGTGTTTGTTGCTTGTTTTGTTCATTTTTTCGGTCAACGTCAGTCTTTCGTTCTAAGATAGCGAAGCGCCGGCTCTACACCGAGGCGCGGCGTGGCTCGCGGTGAGAGGGAACGCTCGGTTTTCTCGTATCTGTCAAGATAAAGTAAAACTGAAACCACACAAGCCTCCGGCGTGCGCTCTGCATCGCTTTTGACGTTTTCTTTTTTTTTCTTTTTTTTTTTGTCTTTCGACGGAGTCCTCTACGTCGTACTCAACTGCATGCATCCGGAAATATTTAACCCCGGTGGTCTCGTTTTAACGTCGCAGCCGACGAGATTGACGTGACCGATACAGTCCACTTTCGCCGACTCCCAACCGCCTGTTTATAACTCGAACAGTTCGTGCTCTGCGAGTTTGTTTGTTTGCTCGTCTCGTAGTTCGGGTTAGGGATTGCCACGCCGCGATTTTGACATGTCTTTTCTCTCTCGCTCGCTTCGTGCGCTCTTTCGGAGATTCCGTCGCCGCGCAGAGCGCGCGCGATCTTCCTGTCGTCGTCACCTGTTGATGGTGCCACGTTACAGCCTGCGTTTGGGACGGCGCGCTAGGCGCTCCGACTCCGAAGGAAAAGAGCGCTTCGCGCGCTGACAAGAACTAGCAGCGCCGCCCCCTCGCGAGATTTTAACGCGACAGCGTTAGGGGCCCCCGTGTCGCAGAAAATCGGGCGTCGGTGTCGGCGTGGGCTCGCAGGCGTCGTTGGCCGAAATAGTCATCCCGAATCACTTCATCTCGAATCACCCCGACCGGGCAGGGCCTTCGCGTGGCGCAAGGCGTTAGTGAACAAAAATTGAATTTGTCATGGTAAAATCGGTCAGAAAAACCGTAAAGTACGACTTAACCACAATGTACAGACGTGATAGCGTTGAATTGTAATGTGAATATGCGAGAAAAAGCCTGACAAGCAGCAGAGTGGAATGCTATCGCGTTCCACTCTTAAAGGCAAAGCTTAAGCGCCCTCCAAATTTTTGTTGTTCATGTTGTTGTTGTCTTCAACGCGAATATCTATTGTCTAGGGCATCGCTTCTTGTGGTAGATGTACACCCCTGGAAATCTTTTCAAAGCGATCCTCGGGCCTTCCACGCTCAACTTTGCGTGAACGCCTGTTTGGCCGAGTTGACTGGGCACATCTCGAAGACAGTGTTAATTGAAGGCGGCGACTCGGTGGACAGATTGTAATTACCAACGTAGGATATGCTTCCCCGCAAGGGGTTTTTAATGAGGTTCGCAACGCGGGCCGATGCTATAGAGAGAGCGCGAGGTCACGGTGCCCACATGGTTTCATAGTGTTAACCGGCAGAACTAACTAGTAAGCGTTCCCGGCAGTATTAGCTCAACAGGCCTACCTGAAAGTTATCGATGAAAGGGACGTCATACCCATTTTTTTTTTCTTTCGCGAGAGGATTTCGTCGAGAAAAAGAGTTTCCGACTTTTCATTTTCTGCCGAGTTCTCACTCTTGGAAAATGTTTGCGCCACGCGCTTTTATTCTTGCCTGCTGGCAGGATGTGTGCGGTTTTTGTACGAGAAACGTCTTTTTTTTTCTCGCGGTCTTCCTCGCCGAGGAAGAGTTCAGCGGTTCTGATACCGGGAACCGTTTCCTTCTGTTGCGCTCGATAAGGCGGAGGCATTGCGGCCGAGTTTAGGAGCCCGGTTCGGGATATCGCGCTGTCCATTTCTATATACTCTGTCTGTACTGTTTTATAGTCTGGGTGAATCAGCGCGTCGTATTTGTTTATAGCGTTCGCAATGAATTCGTCTCGCACGCTGACTGCGACTGACAGTCGGGTATACGAAGCAAACCGAAGCACCGATCGTAATCTCTCCGGCTGCAGCTAGACAGAGCTTCGTGCGGGCTGACACCTGTTGCTCCCGCCACGACGGGGCCGATTGATTTCTTTCGTTTCCTTTTTATTCGTTTTCTCTTCCTTTTTTTTTTCTTTCTTCGGTGTGATCCGCGTATATGACTGCCGCGGTTGGGAAGTTACGGATTTCTAACATAAGTTTGTACCCTAATGAGCGGCCAAGCTCCTATTCAGAACCGAATCGCTTCCTGATTACTAAAATTGATTACTGCGATCCGGATGGCCAACATGAGCGCAACGCGCCTAAGTGCCAACAACGAGAAAGGAAAAAGCGGTGAACGTGCCCAGTCCTTCAACTGTCTTAGCTCTTTTATAGTTACGTCATGCGCTGTTCACTTTACGATAGGGTCTAAAGGACCGAAAAACACATCGGGAGACATTGAGAAACACTGATGTGAGCTCTTGCCTAATTTGCTGAGATTGCGCTAGCCGATTGTCAAATCTTCGCTGTGTTTCTCATCTTTTTTTTTTTTTTTTGTAAGCGCGTGATTGGTTGTAATCCACTTGCCGATTAGCCTAAGCCGGCACGTGTCTCGGCCGAGGGAATTTTCCGAGAGAATGAATAAAAGATAGTGCCACGCGTGCCTGAATCCCCAATGTGCTTGGTTTAGATCATTGCAACTTTGAAAACACAAGAAAAAAAAACGAGAATGAAACACAACAACTGTGCTTAGGAATGAGTATAATTAATCTAGTTTCGCTTTTGAAGCTTCATGCGTGGTCATCGCGTAACGCCTGTAGCAAAGGAAACTTCGAATGGCTAGTGGAATTAGTTAATTATTTAAGTTTTCTTAAGTTAATCATTGCTACATTGCCTTGATAATTAAGAAGACTATCGCAATAGCTCTCACGCATCAAACGTTCACGTTCGACGACGTCGACGTGTTTCACTGTCAGCAAACTGAAAGAATAACCTCGAATCCTCCTTTTGTTCTGTTACGGCTTCTGTTACGTCATAACGTACTTTTGGGCGTCACTGGAAACGACGGCCGCCATTGGGCCGCTCACTCGTGCTCTCATGAGAATAGGACACGCTCGCATGGACGTACACGCAAAGAAAACGCTGGAATGACGTCGCGCCACGTCACTGCGAAGGACACGACCGAGCATTCATGGCGTCGCAGTGGGAACCAACGTAAAGCCCGTATTTATGCTAAGGTTGCTGATTGATGAAGTCTGACACCTTATAACAACGCAGGAGCTACGAGTGACTCAGTATAAATAGATAGCGTCGGCTTAACTTTAAGAAATTATGCTTTGCCTCCTAATAAAACTCGGTACGCCACCTTTTTCTTTTTTTTCTTTGCATTCGGCCATCATTAGAATCTGGCTGCCGCTGCTACTGGGTATCAAATCCACGAACTCTTACCTAGCATAATGACGTCATAGTCACCGTGGTGCGTGCAGATTTATAGTTTTGCCCTATAATGTACTATATTATGCCTATACTGGAGACACATATGTAGATGTATCTGTATCTGGAACCTAGCCTAACATAACCCAACCTAACCTAACCTGACCTAACCCAACCTAACCTAACGATAGGCTTGGCGTGCTACTCAAGATGTAATAGACGATGAAATAACGCATGAAACGTGTAATTTCATCGCGCGCACTAGAGAACCGTCAACGTTGGTGCGCTGTTGGTGAGTTTTGTGCCTTGCCTTGCCCTTTATTAAGCGAGAACAGGTGAAGCAGGTATCAGTGTTTACACCTTACATTTAAGAGCTGCGTGCTACACGTGTCCTTTCGTCAGAGCACGTGACAGCTTGCGCAGAGCGACTGCTAATCGTCGTTAAAGGCATGGAGCTCTGCTCGCGCGAGTCATCAGTAAGAATCGCACAAACTCGGTGGACCCACGATAGTCTAGATTGTCTGCTTAAGTGTAAGTGCGACACAGCACTCCTTACAGACCTAATATACTATTCACTTATATTGCGGTAGCAATTATATGAACACTCAAAGGGGATTTCTGCGGTCGTCGTCGCCGTCGCCGTGAGGTTTCGTATGACGTCCAACGGCGATGAAATCGTCGCCGCGCGCCGTATGCTGTATTTTGAGATAGGAAACGTATCAGCCAGGAAAATTAAGTCTCACGTGGACCGGTCTCCAGTAGCGAATCGCCTACAGTGTGTAGGTGTCACTGCCTTTTACATGATCATTATAATTATCATCATCAGCAGCGTCATCATTCGATATAGCTGTTCGCTGTACACCATGGTGCAACTCATAACGAGAACACAGGCGATGTTGGTTCAGTGAATATGACTTTCTGGTGCTGACGATGGATGTCCCTGTTTCGATTCCCAGAATCCGTGGCCCCATTCCGGTAGGGCCCTAGCCCGAAAAACACCCATGTACCATGCGTTTCGGTGCACGTTAAGGGACTCCGTGGTTAAAATCATTACGCAGCCCCGCAGACTACTGCGCATTTCAACTTCTATAAGTACATAAATATTAGCGCGAACGGTCACTATAGGGTAGATAGAGACTTGGGCCGGTTGGTGCAGCATATTTCAAATTCCGGAAGACGAGCGCTAAGACGAAATACACGGAGATGAACGACCCGCACATAGTGCTGACTAGCAACCGCATGAGTTTATAGCTTCTTTGTTTCAACTTTGTACATTCGCAAAAAAAATAATAATAAGAACTGAAAGGAAAAGGGGAGAGGGGGGTTCCACTAAAACACAGGCACAGGGCAAGCTTCGACAACACTTATCATTGCAAGTGTGTACTGATTTAGACCGTAAAATCTGATCAGTCAATATATTAAAGACGACATCTGTCTGGTCAACAAACCTATGCACTTGCAATGCTTCTTTGAATTTATTTTTATTTTTATTTATTAGGTGGTAGAACACGTTGGGGTAAGAAACGCATGAAATCACGCATGAAATGCGCGATTCCATCGTCTATTACGGCTTTAGTAGCATGCCACGCCTATCGATAGGTTAGGTTATGTTGGGTTATATTAGGTTAGCTTAGGTCAGGTTATGTTAGGTTAGGTTCTAGATACAGATACCTCTACAGTTATCCGTGTGCTTCTGCGTTTTATCTCAGCTGCGATCGGTTGTCGGAGCCTAACTGGATGTTCTCATCAGGAGTGTACTATTCTGTACGTCATTGGGAGATGCACTGCGGGATTTTTGTTTCTCTCGTGTGTGCAATGCTCGCGGTCCACGTTTGAGACACCTGTTGATTCCACAGCACGCCCGCATTCCCACGACGCGCCTCCCATATCTCCACACCGGCCCGGTGTGTATACGTATCGGGTGAACATCCTGCTGCGCGCACATGTGGCAGCATTTATAGTACCCTTTTAAACGGTATTTTCAGGTCATTTAGTTCGGTGTTTTTTATGCGCCGTCGCGGGGTCTTCAAGCCTCGCTCGCACACCGTGCGCTTGCCTGCTTGGCCTGTTGACGTTAACTGCGACCTTTTTTTATTGTGTGTCACCTGTTGTTGAGTTGCCAGCTTAAACTTGCGCTTCCCGGAAGCCGTCGTGAGCGCCTGCTACCGGCGTGAGTAAGACGTGCAATATTGGTCGTTCAGATGTGGGCAACGCAGCGTGTTTTAACAGTGGAGCTATTTAAGCTCTTGGTTAGGCCGCGTAGTGCGAACAAAGAACTGCGATTGGTGATGACGTCACCGCGCGTTGCCTAGCAAACACCTCGCGGATTGGCGTGTGCTTCGCCTCCTCTCCGTGCCGGGCACATGTTGCCTTGACTAGGCACGTTAAAGAGAGAGGGAAGGAGAGCACGCTCGGGTGAGAGAAAGAGAAAATGAGAGCGAGAGAGAGAAAGAAATTGTAGCAGCACGAACGAGGCAACGCGCAGAGCTGCTGCCGTCGACGCCGTCCGCGTTTCCCCGCGTTCGCGCCGAACGCGTGCGATGTCCATCACTGCAGCGGGCGCGCCCTCTGGCGGCGGCTCGGCAGGTTTCTAGCAGCCACGCTACGGCAAGTGTGGAGGCGCAGCTTGGCCATGACGTCACAGGGGAGATAAAGCTCGGAGCCGTCGCGATGGCGGCAGAACTCTCGTTGATTCTGTGACGAGTACAGGCGGCCTTGACATGGGACGACTAAAGAAGATCCGGACACCCGAAGAAGAAGCCGCTCATCTTGAAGCGCGTCGCGCGGCCAAGCGAGAATCTGCACATCGGCGGCGAGCCAATTCGCAATACCGTGCCTAGCAGCACATACCATTTCTTAGCAAAACTTAGCCAAGCCTAGTAAAACCTGGAAGAAGCTAGGTCGATCACCAGCTCCACTGTTTACTCCAGCCTTGCACCACTAGTGCAATCTGCCCACATTTTTTTCTTTTCTTTTTTCTTTTTGTACTGCAACAGCAGTAAAATGTTCGAAGCTGCGTTTGCCCTGTCCGTCTGTCCGGCCAGTCCGTTCTGTCTATTACGCTGCTGGAGTCGACAGTGGCGTAGTCGTCATCGTCAAACTGCAAAATGAAGACGCTCTTGTACGCGTAGATATCATCATTATCATCATCATCGTCGTCGTCGTCGTGATCATCCTACTTATGTAGACTGCAGCATGCGAAGGCCTCCCCCAGTGACCTCCAATTACCCCTGCTTTGCGCCAGCTGACGCCACCTTATACCCCTTTTATGCCGTCCTCAAAGCTGACTCGGTGCGAACCTTCAAATGTACCCGAAACTGTGCTCTCTCTATCTCCTCTCTCTCTCTCTCTCTCTTCATCCCTATACCCCTTCTCCTAGTGCCGGATAGCAAACCGGACGTGCGTCTGGCTAACCATCCTACCTTTCCTCTCTTCTATTTCTCTCTCTCTTAACTGCGCTTCTCTTCCCTTGGCACCCATTCTGCAACTTCAGTCATCATCATCATGATCAGCCTATTTTATTTTCATTGCAGGACGAAGGCCTCTCCTTGCGATCTCTAATTACCCCTGTCTTGTGCTAGCTGATTCCAACTTCCATCTGCTAATTTCTTAATTTCATCACCCCACCTTGTTTTCTGCCGTCCTCCATTGCGCTTCCTTTCCTTGGCACCCATTTTGTAACTCTAATGGTCCGCCGGTTATCTGCCCTACGCATTACACGGCCAGGCCGACGGCATTTCTTCCTCTTAATGTCAACCAGGATATCGACTACACCCATTTGTTTTATAATCCACACCGCTCTTTCTGTCTCCTGACGTTACGCCTAACATTTTTCATTCCATCGCCCTTTGCGCGGTCCTGAAATTCTCAAGCTGCCTTGTTAACCTCCAAGTTTCTGCATCATGTTATATGCTGTTATGCAAGTACCGGTAGAATCCAGTGATCGTGCACTTGCCGCTAGCCTCTTATATAGGCAAATCAAAAGAACACTTACACCGCGCTCATTTACGCGATTTCACTCACTGTTATTATTCACGTGGTCATTAGCATGAGTCACCGCTGACAGGTGCCGGCCAACGGTACTCAGAATAATAGGGCGTTTGGCCTATTAAAGGATCTCTACGTGTTCTTCATCATATTTCATTTATTCATTTTTCGGCCAATAGATGGCGTTGGCCGTCAGTCATGGCAAAAGCAGGTAACTAAGCTCCTGACAGGGTCCTACGTGCTCTGGGCATGGATAAAAGCAACCCTGTTCAATTTACAAAACGCACAAATGCTTTAAGAAAATTGAATACACTGGTTTGTTCTTTCGCAAAACAATTTCAAATTGCACAATAACTTCCAGAGAGCCTGGAAACTGTGGCAGAGCAAGAATTGTTCCTTCTTCAACCGCAGTTAATAACTTCAACCCTACATCTTCGTCTGAACCTCTCTCTTTATGCAAACAATTTCCAGTTAAACTATAACCACAAGTACAAAAATAGTAACACTTCGCACATATAGTAAACATAGTTACCCACAGTGTACAGACAAATATAAAATAAAGAACGAAAGGTGGGATAAAGCCGCGGCATGGTCAAATAGATGAGAGAGAAATGTACGAGCTGAATAATTATAGACGCGTTTGACGCTGAAAGCGTCATCACTCTCCGGAGCATTCTTCAGAGGATGTTATATCTTCATCAAACAAGAAATTAGAGTTAATATGAGCAGTATAGCAAAAGTTGGTAGTAGAGGCTTACCTTCGGGATTGTACTATTTCGTGTCTCCTACGATAGTAAGACGGCCGAATAAAAGCAAACGAAAATAATAAATAATATACCGCACCTCAGCAGGGATGGCATTGACATTTTCGCAGCGGGAGCTGTTTACGCTCATCGTGATCGTAGATGATGTATCTCTTTGCATACGCGTTCTTTTTTCATATGCGCTGATCTATATTACGCCATGTTCATCTACGTTTTCTCTTAACTGGCGTACTTATTTTCCTATTTAAAGTTCTTGTATGAATTGTCTTTTCTTCGTTTATTTCATTTTGTTTCCTTCGTCGCCGAGATAAAAGGAAACGGGAAAACAAAATGAAGAATATCATGTCCACAACAGCTGTCACTAGATGACAGCGTGCATTTTCTTTTTTCCTGCCTCGTCGTCAAATGCCATTCGGCTTGATGAGGAGGGGTCACTAACCTGTCAGTCGGGCCTGCAGCGTGCATCGCGTGTGGCATTTTCCGCCTGTACGGATCGTCTGGCTGTAAGTGTAGTTCACCGGCGACTCAAGCGTTCATACCGAAGCAGAGTCGTTCAGTTTTATTGCTGTCGTATTACTCGTGCAAGCGTTCTTGCTCCTGAAACACTCGTATTAATCTTGCTTGTATCTGTTACCGTTACAGTGATACCTACTAGGGTACAGAGATAGCTAATACATTAAAACTATTATTCCGTCAACGTATTACTTCTGACCTATTACTATTGTATTGATAATATTTCTATGTAATAATATTACAGCGATAGCTACAGCGATATACTATAAGAACAGGGGCCTTTAAGCTGTCCGTCTTGATTTTGTATGTGCTTAGCATATGACATTTCCCGCTTACTGACCATGTGGTCAAAGTTTAGTTCACCGGCGAATCAAGCGTTCATACCGAAGCAAGGCCGTTCAGTCTTACTGCTGTCGTATTACTCGTGCAAGCGTTCGTGCTCCTGAAACTGTCGTAATAATCTTGCTTGTATATGTTACTGGTAAAGCGATAGCTACTAGAATACAAGGGTAGCTAATATATTCGAACTATTATTCCTTCAACGTATTATTTCTGACCTATATATTCTTATTGTACTGATAATATTTCGATGTATTAACATTACATTGATAGCTACAGCGATATATATTAAGAGGGACATTTTATCTGTCCATTTTGATTTCTATGTTCTCTGCATATGACATTTCGGAAAAGTGTAGTTCACCGGCGAATCAGGCGTTCATAGCGATGCATGGTCCTTCTGGGGTATTAGAAAGTTCTAGCAGAGCGTTGCTTACGCTCCGCTCCGCTCACATTTCACGCGCACCGGGGGCTGCGTGAACTGCGTTGAGCCGCCACCGTCCCACTGTGCGGCCGTGTGCAAGCATTTCTGCTCTTGAAGTTGTCATATTAAACTTCTTGTATGCGTCCCTGTTACAGCGATAGGTACGAGAGTACAGAAATAGCTATTACATTGAAACTATTATTACTTCGACCTAATATTTCTCACCTATAACTATTGTATTGATCTTTTTTCATGTATCCCTATTATAGCGATAGCTACAGTGATTGGCTTTGATACGAGGGGCCACTGATCTGTCTAGCTTGCTTACCACATGATCCGCTTATGACATTCTCCCGTTACTGTCCATCTCGTTGTACGCGCAGTTCACCGGTGAATCAAGAGATCATAACAAAACATGGTCATTCTCACTTGTGGTTCTTCTATCAGTATAATAAGCGTATTACTCCCTGGCTTACTACTCTCTAATAGGCATTGCTAATGCAGCGACACCTATAAGACTAGATGGATAGGCTTTAAGAGGGTGGGGGAGGAGCTATTATTTATTTATTTATTTACAAAGACCTTACAGGCCCCCGTAGGAGCATGACGTAAGGAGAGCATAAACGGAAACAGAACTATAAGAGTTAGTAGACATATTATGTAGCAAGTGGCACTTATCATACATTTCTAATACAATGAATTCAAACACAACCCTACTGAAAAACCCCTGTATTCCCCATAACTCCTATATCCATTAACATCATATGACATATAGGAAAAACAGGCTTTTGTATGGGATCCTATATCTCTCATATCGAATTATTGGATATGCAAGTTATGGGGCATATGGATTTTTCAATAGGGAAGGGATACAGCATACTTTCAAGATGTAACTGATGCCAAGTACAAACCAGAATGCAACACTGAAAAGCATAAAGTTGGTGAACAGATTAAAAGGGCGCAATTGAAAGGATAACTGCTGACACGGTTTGTTAAGAAGCGATATTATCGGGCAAATCGTTCCACAGAGAAATGACATGTGGAAGCGCAGAGCTGTTGAAGGTTAGTGTGTGACCGAAAATGCGCGAGAAACTGAAATTATTATGGAGGCGTTTTGACATTCGCAAAGGCCTTTCGAGAGGTAGTGGAGACAGCCTATTAGCCATAAACGTACTTGTGAAACAAACAAAGAAGCGCGATGCAACGGCGAGTCTCAAGTTATATGATGTCATGATTCTCTTTAATCTCAGTACGCTATGAGAACGGTTATAATCGCACGAAATAAAACGTGTTGCTCTGTTCTGCACGGCTTATAGCCTATTGATTAGATATTTTTGATGAGGCGACCGCACAGGGCTTGCAAATTCTGGTTGAGGCTGGACAAATGTTGCATATGCAAGCCTCCGTATGCTGGTTGGGGTTTTTTTTTAGGTTTCTTCGTAAATACCCCAAAGTCCGTGAGGCTTTGGCGCTAACGGCGGTGACGTGGGATGCCCAGGACAGGTTAGGAGCATAGTGAACTCCGAGATATCTTATATGAAGATGCTTCCGAGAGCTGAGAGTGGTTTAGATAGTAGGTGAACTTAGAATTGATATGCGTGCGGCTAAAATAGATATGGCGTTACATTTAGATTCGTTAAGATGCATTTGCCAGGTACTACCTGGTACTATCTGCCAGGTACTAACCTAGTCACTCTTGCCGGATACGTGCTGCATGCTTGATATTTTCCACTTACCATCTGGTTAGCGTAGTTCACCGGCGAATCAAGTGTTCATACTGTAGCATGGAAGCGTATTACTCCTTGCCCATTACTCATCTATTAATCCTGCCTTTATGCATTGCTATTATGGTGCTAGCTATGAGACTAGACGGATAGACTTAAGAGGAGGGGTCACTAACGCGTCGATCTTGCTTGTCAGGTGCTGTGCGCACGACGTTTTGACCATCCGGCTGTAAAGCCCGAAGAGGGAGGCTGTCTTTAAAGGGATACGGACACTAAATATGAAAATTTTACGAAAATGCTGAAAATGAATCCTCCGTGTGTGATTATATCTAAAAGAAGTAGTCACTTAGCCCATTCTTGAGACGATGGCTTTATTTTTGGCGTTTTTGTGAGCGCGCGTCCTCGCTGCCCGACCCGCGGGAGTTGGAAGGCATGACGTCACGACTCACTCGTCGGATCGCCAGCCAGGCCGGCCGCGGTCATTCGAAGCGCGCCGACGCCGCCATCGCGAGCATGGATTCGAGTTCTGGTGCCTCTACCAGCGATGAGAACATGTCTGAAGACGAGGACCATTCCAACTTGGCAATAAATATTACCGCTTACGCTTACGAGCCTTCCGCGTCAAGCGACGAAGGAGAGCAGACGGCCGTGGAAGTGCCGGTCAGGTTTTCGCCGAACCGTAGCGCGACGATTTCGCTTTGCACCAGACACTTGTGCAAGAATTGTTTGTCATTTCCTTTACCTTGCGCACTCTCATGCATCTAAGTGACGTTTTTATACCACGCATGCTTTACAAGCTTGTGATTCTGCACACGCTGTGACCCGCTGGCGTGCGCTCAACGCACCTCTGGTTTTCTGCTAAATGCGTCTAGTGCGGACGAAGCCCGCCCATAATGCTGTAAAGAAATGTGTGACGGATGGTGGGATCGAACTTCTCTCTCCCAGCACACGCGTCTTGGGCTAGTCTCTCGCATTCGTCCCTCGTGACAGCTAGCACTTCAGACACTGTGCTAGACATCATGGCCTTCGTGATCGGCACATATATTCAGTTAGTTACCTCAAAATAGGGCGCCGTACGCCTATAATGCGATCGCTATCTAAAACAAGGTCGAATCAACCAGATCAAAAGTTAGGTCAAGCGAGATGAAGAGCAAGTTTGTCACCAAAAGTTGGTTAATAGGAAGCTTTAGAATGAGTACCCAAATTTAGCGTATACTAACCAGCATCCATACAAACGAACCGCACTTGAGTTTTGCTTTACCGCATGCACCGTGTCACTGATCCTACTCTTTGTGCACGCGTACTTCTAAAACTCTCTAATGTTGAACAGAATAGGGACATGCTCACTATTCACTGAACCTTGTGCTCTCTCACATAAACCATCATTATCATTGTATCAGCTGTGGACTGAGTGACATACAATCTAGCATCTTGACCCAAAATAGCCGCGTATGACTTTGTTAGACGTCTTTCTATGCGAGATATTGAATAAAAAAAGTGCTCAATGAGTGCTTTTTTAACGACTTGTGAGCAGGTTCAGATGTTTCGCATGCGACTAACAGCTTGAGAATCCGCTGTCTTTTCAGGTTCACAGAGGTTGGTGCTCTCGGCAGCGATTGACAAATTCGGAAAAACAGACAGAGAACTCGCCAAGAATGGTTAGAATAATTAGTTTATCAATCGTACCTGTCATACACACTGCGCACGCGCCTGAGCTTCAGCCCCTTGCTGTGATTTGACGAAGGAATAAATAGAAGAAACAGCTCACTGTCGAAAGCCGGAGCGTCACGGCCGCGCGTGGGCGCACAAATTCATATTGCGGCGTTTTCCTTCACGATGCTCGGAGCTCTTGACATTCGTAAAGGCTTCGCATC
The DNA here is from genome assembly GCF_013339745.2 of Dermacentor silvarum. Lineage (NCBI taxonomy): Eukaryota > Metazoa > Arthropoda > Arachnida > Ixodida > Ixodidae > Dermacentor > Dermacentor silvarum. Next base: position 51,444,877 of record NC_051158.1, on the reverse strand, counting down.
AATGCCCCTCCTTAAACGTAAAATCCAGAGTTAAAAAAAAGAAAACATTACTTGAGGATTAAGAAACCTTTTTGAGAAGAAAGTATAAACATTCGGATGAAGCTGTAAGCTCCTTAAGTGGGATACTTATTAGAGAGTACTCCCTCTATTTACCGTCTTGCGAAGAATTCGGGCGAATCGGACGACGAACGAAGAATTATGAAGAGAGGGGAGAAGAAATGAATGAGATGCCATGTGGCTCTGACAAGCACGAATTGAATGGCGAGCCGCCTAATCAATCACACTGGCTCACAAAGCTATGTATGATAAAGGTCGGTGGGGTTTCGCGAGGCCAAAAAAAAAAAAATCTGCGAGAATTTTTTCAATGGTGCTCTCTTTCCCGCTGTTGCATCGAGGTGGGGAAAACGGTACGGGAGTAGGTCCGGATACCAGTGTTGCAAAAACACCCGTCTCAACGGGTCATAACCCGTACCTATAACACTCACTCACTCACTCACTCACTCACTCACTCACTCACTCACTCACTCACTCACTCACTCACTCACGTGCTTACTCTAAATAGATCACTTGTCCATTCACTCCTTGAGTCACTTGACGACCCAAGCTATTTATTTATTTATTCGTCACCTACATTCGCCCGACGTCATTACAGTAGGGGCGTTACAAGAAACAACGACATTCAGTCTACCCCATGGGATAGAGTGCATTGTATCAAAGTGGCACCTAAGTCACACATTCTTCGTGGAACATAATACACATAGTCTGAATGTTACCGATCACTGTAAAAAAAGAAAAAAGATATGCGAGTATATGGTACATACAAATGTATAATAAAAAAAGTTGTCGCAGTTTCACCTGAAAGGCGAAGCATCAATTGCGATAGCAGATTTGTAGAGACCTATACGGAGTAATGATATTAGCTTTATCAGCTGTATAAACTTGGACATGCAGCAGCACCGGCAACACGCAGAACTGTTGTCGACGCCGTCGGCGTTTTGCCTGCGTTCGCTCAAAATGCGTGCGGCGTTGGTGACTGTTGCCGGAGCCTCTGATATAAAAAGGCACTTGGTGCCGCAGCTAAACGTCGCCTCCCTTCCCTTCCCTCCCCCTCCCCCCCCTCCCCCACGGCCTCTCGCGTGTCGGAAGAAGGCGCGTTTGCTCTACATATATGGTGATTGTAAAGGAGGAAACAGACTCCTACTTCTGCAGCCCTTAAGGGAGCACGGCGCAGATCGCGCGTTTGTTCTCCGCCGTGCGTTCACTCCCCGTGAAAGCGCGCGTCCCTCGCACCCTTTCACTCGCACATACAGCGTTCGGCGCGCGGCGACGATTTCATCTCCATTGACGTCATACGGAACCTCACGGCGACGGCGACGGCAGAAATCTGCTTTTGAGTGTCCATATAATTGCTATCACAATAAAATAACCGAAAAACATGCAGTAATTTTTGGGATGTAGCCAGAGCAGGAGACCCAAAAGACATTACAAATAAAAGTAAAGAAATGATATGCTTTGACAATAACTGCACATGGCATTTCAGGGAACCAAAAAAATCTGAGTCACCTGTGGTTCGTACGACATAGACGGGGAGTTCATTTCATTGTTTTATCGCACGCGGAAAATAAAAATATTTTTGATCAAGGGACGTTCGTGCAGCTGTTGCCTTTATCTTTAGCGCGTGGTCACGGGTTAGTGAAACAAATGTTTAGAGGTGAAGATGATCATCTTTGTGAAGCGCAGTGTGGTTTAAAAGTATGCCCCGCAAAAAAAAAGTAATTCGAAGAGAAGCTTGTCGTGTAGACAGGCCAGGCTAGTTTAGCTGCTGCTTGTTTTCAGTCGCACTACTCGGTTCTCTTTCGCTTCAAGGCTTTTCCCCAGTGATTGCGTATGCGGATCCCAAATTATGCTTGAATAATCAAGTATCGGCCGAATGCTAGTTACATAAAGAAGCTAGTTTTTTGCTTCAGGAGAATGTATAAAATTTATTTTGATGAAGTTCAGAGGGCATGAGCGCCTTTTAAGGTTATGGCGTTATATGAGCATTCCATGTTAAGTTTGAAGAGAATGTTACACCTAAATATTTCGCCCGGTTTACTTCTGAAATAGTCATTATTTAGAAAGTGGGTGGAGGATATTGGTTTGCGTTGGTGCGAAAAATGAACAGGCTTCCATTTTGACGTATGTAGCGCCATCAGCCACTTTTGACTCCAGGAACGTACAGCATTTAAATCCGTTGGTATGCCTGCCCTGTCCAATACGTCCTTCGTTTCTCTGTATAATAGAAAATCGTCTGTGTAAAGCGTAATTTAGAGGTTATGTTTTGTATCAATCGCAATAATGTAACTTACAGAATCCTAAATTAAAGTGGACCCATAGCTGATCCCTCTGGCATGCCTGAAGATAATGGAACATAAGCAGGTTAATCGCCAGTAACGACTACTTTTTGAGAACGACCTGCTAAATAATTATATAACAATTAAAGAATGTTAGTCGGCAAACCAAGTAAAGACAGCTTGTGCAAAAAAAAAGAAAAAAAACATAAGCAGGATGAGAGACTTCATCGAACGCTTTCTGAACATCAAGAAAAATGCAGTCGGTGTCGAATTGCTTATCAAATGTGCAATATATATCGCAGGAGAACTCTAATAATTGCGCCTGAACCACATGATTGAAACCCGTGGTGATATCCGACAACAAGAAAAAAAAACGTACTGTTATCCAGGTGTCGAAATATGCTTGTGCAAATTAAATTACCTGTGCAAAGAAGTTGCAACGGACTCTAGTTGAAGATGCGAGGCTGTAGTTAGTCACCCTACCCGAGACTTATTGTTATAAGCCGGTATTACGTTAGCAGTTTTCCAATCGTCAGGATGATGGTGAGTGGTAAGTGACAGAACATATATCGCGGATATGTAAGCGTAAATTGTGTCGGCGGGACATTTGAGAACAAAATTGCAGATGTCGTCAGGGCCAAGTGCGGAGGTATATTTTACTTACGCAAGCAACCTAAATACACCGGCGTGATCAACGAAGATATCATACATGGAATTAATAATGCGCTTTGGAAAGACTGGAAGCCCGTCAGCTGGTGAAGAAAGGAATACATACTCGAAGTACTCATAAAACAGCGTCTCCTAGCAGGTTTCTTTAAAAAATGCAGAAGATCCAACGAGTTGTAATCTATACAGCGAAGCTTTGTGTGATTGCACAAGAGTCCAAACACGAATTTGGGCTTATTGAACGTCCGCACAAAGGGACGCGGAAGGCTAATTTATTAAGGCATTGTAGAGAGGTTAATGCAATGCCGTAGCATTGCATTGCATTTTCTTGATGCGTGAAGGAGAGCTTTCTGGTTCTTTTTTTTTTTCTTTTTCTCGCACGGTCGGCGCCACCGCTGCCGCAGTTGCGCGGAGGCGAGTGACATCTGGTGGTGGTGCAAGGAACTTAGAGGCGCGCGTACTCCGCTGTGATTGGTTGGCCTATTCGGCAAGAGTACAGCCAGGCCGCAGCACTCACGGTCCCAAAACGTGGCGAGGTTCGCAAAGGAAAGTAAAAAATGTCACAGTTTCGCCAAAGGGCGAAGCAATGAATGCGATAGCAACACAGCAATGTGACAGGAAGTAAGGTGAGCGGCTTTGGTAGCAATATGAATGGTAGTAAACATGAGCTGATTAAGTAAGCAGGTGTGCTGCGGCGTAAGTAGACCGACATGAAGAGAGACTCGATGACCACGAGAAGGCGCGTCTGAAACGGTGGTGTTGATGAGAAGCGCTTCCCGTGGGCAGCGCGTGCGAAGGGACACACCTGTAGCGCTGCACTGCCGATCCGGTCAGCATTGCATGTCTGGCGTGCATTGGAAAATGTGGCCCGACTATTACTAACTGAATGAACAAGCGTGGTGTGAGCGCGCACAAGCAAACATGAATAGATCACACTGAATGACCGCAGACAACGACTGTCAAAACGCTGGCAGCAAGCGCATATACGTCGCAGCGGGCGAAGGTACGTGCGGTCTATCGCTTCAACGGAAACTGAGCGGCGAATGCACAGCGCATAGAAAAGGTCAGAGCCGTGTGGAGATAAGAGACAGTGCGGCCGGCGAGCGATGAGCGCGGTTGTTGGCAGAGTAGAAGTGCGCCCCCCCCCCCCCCCCCCCCCCGCTCCCTCCGGCGCTGCCGTCCCGCTTCCTGGCTTGCGCGTGGGAGATTGAGTGGGAAGTTCCCCTTGCGCCCGGTTGCAAGATAGGCCTTTGGTGCCGGAGCACAGCGTCGCCCCGCCTCCCTCCCTCCCATACCCCCACGCGCGAAGGTCGCGTTTGCTTTCCGCCGTGCGTTCGCTCTCCGTGATAGCGCGCGTCCTCCGCACGCTACCGCTCGGGCATACGGCGCGCGGCGATGATGTTATCTATACGGAACCTCACGGCGACGGCGACGGCGACGCCGACGGCAGAAATGCAGTATAAGTGTCCATATAATTGCTATCGCAATAAAACGGGACGCCGGTGACGTTTGCCAGCGTTCCCAGCGTCCCATTTTGAGGAGAAACCGCCGAGCAAAGTCTCTCTCCTAACGGACGCCAGTGCCGGGACGGCGACGGAGCGGGGTGTTTGTCGGCCGCGTGACTCAGGCCTAATGCATCAAGCGGTTGACCTAACAACTATTCAACCAGATATCGGTAAACTATTTCTGCGTCTCTCTCAAACCATTCATCTCGTGCCGTAATCAATGAATATGGCCGCTTAAGTATGTAGTTTACTTATGTATTCGACTGTAACCCTTGCATCATATACACATTCTTCTCCGCAGTAGAGAGAGAGAGAGAGGTTTCATGATATGAAAGGCCGAGGAGTCCGCCATAGGCACATTCCGCTAGCCAGCTACTTCGTTCTGGGGGATAAGGAGAAGTGGGAAAGAGCGAGGAGCGTGATGGGGTGACGATGACGACAGACTGAAGGTGCGAAATACTTAACGAGAAAGTACTCAAAGCATAGAGTCCAAACGCGTACTTAAAAAAAAGTAGTCGTCGGATAAGGCCTGAACACTGGATCTGCAAACATGCCAAAGGCCCAATTACCCCATCGAACTGTTACAGGTGTCCTGAGCAATTAAGCTATTCAACTACGATACAAGGATAATCGTGTTTCATTATCTTCGCGTAATACTCTCCACCCATCACTTTAATACTTTGCGATATGTGTCATACTGCTCTGTTTTAAATCATTTACACTCTTAATCGCATCCGCCAGTCGTTTCTTTGCGGCTATAGTTCTCCAAATATTGCGCTGAAATCGCAATTTAAAGCCTGTTGATCAACTTTGAAATGTAAATTGGTAATTGTGGATGAATGTTTTTTTTTTGCCTTTTTTGTTTTGTTTTTTCAAGCTTGTAACCCCCCTGCTGTAACGCCTTCGGGTAAAGCGAGGAAATGAGCGACTTAAAAAAAATAAAACAAAAATTACTCGAACGCTAATTGCATGACGCACGTTAGGAGCGTTGATTCATCCGCTGAACGCTACCCTCAATATGAATCGCTTCACTATGCGGGCAATATATATAGTACTGTCATGACTTTTCGCGTTCACACCGCAACCGGCTGCGGCAAATGGTGGGCTGTCATTTCTGTCGGGCCGTTGCTCGAGGGCTTTCTCTGTACACTCGAATGTGTACCACCTGTTTCCTTTATTTATTCGCAGCTAGTATATATTGGAAATATTGCGTTTGGCAGATGGCGCCATTCTGCACTTTCTGGTGGTACCTCCCGTGGCCAGATACGTCACTCGCATAAAAAATGGCATTGCGTAGTTAGCTAAATAAACTATAATGTTCAGCTGGTTTAATCATAATTAAAGTAGATACTTTTTTATTACCCCTCCCCCCTTTTGCGTGGATGACTGTGCGGCCGAGTAAGCTGGGCCAATTGCGGAGACAGTGTAATAAAAGCTGGGTTGATACTAGCTGTAATGTAGTCTAATCAAAGGTGCTGATTTGGTGGCTGAACCCTGGCAAGGCTTTTCACGTGGTTTGTAACGGCAGGCTTATTCTCGAGGCGGCGTGACGTCAAGGCGCCCATACTTTTCATAGAACTCTGAGCAGGCCTGACGGGATGCTATCCCTTGACTCTGTGACAATAAATCCTCTCGGCTTCTGCTCATTTTGTTGTGCGGGGCGCAGGTTACAATTGCGGAATTTAGTGTGCCGGGGTGGATGAGTTGGTATGCCGTTCTAGCTCTGAGCACGGGTCGGGAGCTTGATTACCGGTTGCGGGCGACGAGTTATTATTATTATTAATCACCTAAACGCATATAAATACCACAAAGAGAGAAAGAGAAGCGGGCTAGCTATCTTACCATAAAAGGGACACCAGGCCCACCGGCTTGGAGAGAATAGAAGGGGCGGAAAAAACGAAGAAACGGGAGAAAGGAGATAAAGAAAGAAAAATAAAAAGACAGAGGGAAGGCACATCAAAACCCATCACACCACACTCAAGAGTACGAGCACTACAGGCCACAGCCTTGACCCGTGGTTCAGAAGTATACTAGCGCAGCTCGGTGAAGCCTCAAAGCGAGTTGAACCACAAACTTTCGGAAAAAAGAAATTATTGGGCACTGTTGGAGCGAGGTTATGTTGAGCAAATTAATGTTCCTACTTTTCATCGCACTTGCGAAGATTGTGTTGGTGGAACGCATTCCGACGGAAGTGGAATTCACAAAGAACGAAAAAAAAAAAAAGAATCCTTCACGAATCTATATGGCAGTCTGACGATACATCAAACGACAGCGAAGCTCAATCAGCGAGTTGACGGGCCTTTTGTAAGTAATGTCTGCTTGCTGGCTCACGGTCTCGCTCGAACGCAGCTGCGCTCCCGGCTGGCTGTTCTTTATACTCGGTTTCACGGATAACAGCCGACGCTACGAAGACTAGAGATACTTCTCTCAGTGTTCGCGTCCGCGGCCAAAGCGTAGTTCGTGTTATGTGAAAGAAAGATATTAGGTGCACGCGCCACGTAATTCGATGTAAAACGCGTTCTTTTATGTCGCAGAATATGGCGCCTTAAAGCGAATAGCTTTTTTTTTTTTTTGGGGGGGGGGGGGCTGTTTCGGCCGTTTTCTTGATAGGTCGGTGGTACGACGGTGGTCAGACTTGGGAGAGGGAAGGTGAGGAAACGCGCGGAGGGAAAGGGTGCGTGCTGTCCGAGTAGCGTAGACGGGCGGCAAGGTTTGTCCCACCTGTTTGCACGGACAGTCACAGTTGAAGATAAGCAACTCGCATTACGAAGCAGTCGGGTGACGCAGGCATTTGCTGCCGCAGCAAACACAGTGACACGGACTACCTGGCATTTGAACGTTACCTCCTGTCGAAGCCGCACGCTTCTTTTTGTTCTTTCGGGGGCAGCTAATGCGTCGCTCACGCTTGGTGCCTCCTTTTTTTTCTCTCTCTCTCTCTCTCTCTCTCAGTATGGACATGATCGGTTTCGTGGGCTTCACCTTCGGCATCCACTTTTGCTGGCCTTTGTGTACAACCACGTGGCTATCAACTTCATACACTTCGGACCATATAACCAGCACCAGCACGTATGCTAGTATCCGTTCCCGCCAACTCACGTCCGAGGAAGGCGCACAAGCACAATTTGCCCACGGCTGCAGCAGGACAGGACTGAACGGGGAGCACCAGTTACAGTGCGTGTAAATTGGCAGTCTATGTCGCTGTGCGGACTGCAGGAGGAGGTGCTTACTTCGAGAGACTGCTTCCCGTGGTGCAACAGACCAGGCCTCGAAATCCGCGAAACGTAACACGGCGACCACGACCAAGTGGGACAGCAGCGAAGTCAGACTCTGCAATCACTTCAGTTACCTTGCGAAAAAAAACCCGGCCTATCGAGCATATAAGAGAAATCCTGCACGAGACTAAGAAAATGAATATGGGAATGAGAAAGCTTGCGCTCGATATAGAAGCCACTCTGCTCTTGCAAGCACTGAAGGTCAGAACATTAAGAAATGTAAAATTCTGCATAGCACACGGTGCAAAGGTTAATGCAAGACACGTGTCGATGGCACATCAACTATTTCAGGAGAGGAATTGCAGACGGAAACGTACAGTAGAAAATACTGCTACAGATATGTTATCATGCTACAAGGCAATGACTGGTATTTAGGATGAGCAAAGAATCGGCTGACCTTTTATGTTTAGAAGAGGAAGAAGAATGGTCTCGAACAAGAACGCGGAAGGAAAAAGCTTGCATTCATAAAAAAAAAAAAGTTTTACTTGACACAAACCGAATTCGACAAGACCAGAAGGGTGATAAGGAAAGGAATCCGAAAACCACGAGTCGTTGAAGCTAAAAAGAAAGAACGTATTACGCTTAGTTTTGAAAGAGACCCTGACAGCTACCCACTGCAGCTTCTTCAGTTTTGTTTGGCAGCATATTTAGGCGCTTCCGACAAGCTTAATTTGCAGTTTTTAAACTGCAAATGCCAATGAATCCGAAGGTGGACGTAGAACTGCAGAAATCGCTGCTTGCAGTCTGAACTTCAAAATGGGGGATCGTCGGTCTCCTCGGCCACAATGGAGAACAATTCACTTGTAACACCCTGATAGTGCCCAATACCATGTATTGCATGTATAAATTTGTCCTCCAGCCTCACGACGTACTCATATGCTGCCTCAGTTGGCACAGGTAAATGGCCGAGCATATTTCCCTTTATTTCAACAGCTTTAAACATCGATAACTGGCTAGGTCCTGTGTGTTCCTGGCTTCTTTTCTTCAGGAGGTCGTGGCACGAGCTACACTGCTTTTCTTTAGGAATGTGTGTATCAAATATCCACACACATAGTAAAGTATGTTTGACTCAAGCGCATCATCACTTTCTTCTTTACTACTTTCATTTTGGCCTTTCCGTAGATGCAGCAATCATGGAGCTAGGTGCCCCTTCAGTCGCTCTGCTAAGGTTAGTCAGGGCCTTAAGTTGAGTTGAAAGAATACCCTTGTCCTCCTTTCAGTTGCTGTTGTCGTCAGAAAGCTTGAAAAGTTTGGATACAGCAATGTGCCTGAGTCTGGCGGAAAACCAGTAGACATTTGAGTGTCATTGCAACCGTGCTGCTGCCGAATGAGACCGAAAATATCCTCAAGGGGAACTTGATTCCGCCGATCTGTCAACAAGAATGAAATTGAAAGATTGCTGGAGGTTTTGACGAAGCAACAAGATTGCTTTGATTTTGTTCTAGGTTGGCGATGGTAGTTGAGCTTCCAGGACTTAATCCAACGACACAGGCCTTTAAAAATTCAATGTGCTCTGTGGACGATTGTAATGGCGTGTCTCACTTCCCGCTCCTTTATGCGCACTGCGCAGCTCTTCAGTGCATCGAACAGCTTGTCCATCCTTTCTACAAAACTGCCTGTGTGTGTGGCAGTAGGATGCAGAGTGTTAAAAGCAATAAATGCCTCAATTGCCAAACACACACTGTTACTTAGTACTTGTGAGGCAAATTTCGCCTACATGCTGCCGAAAGGAGTTTCGTACAAATGTATGTCAATGATTTTTTGGTAGACACTTCAGCCTGAGGTGATGGCTGGACTCGTTTATCTTGAGTATGTGTTTGCATGAAACAACGTCCTTGCCAATGTGGAGCTCATATTTCTGCAAGTTTTTCCTAGTACATTTCAACAGGTGCGGTGGAAGGAAAATAAGCTATATTATTGCTCCATACATTAAAAAAAAGAAAAGTATCCTGTGGCGTTATTCCAAGTGCTGTCCCAACTGCACAATTATTGCTAGCTTGATCGCAGATCAATGCCTTTACATAGAGACCACAGTCCTTCAGCTTGATTACTAGTTCCCGCAGCAAACTGAAAACGGTTCTAGAATGAAACGTCCCTTTACCGGTCATGAAAGCTACAGGCTGGAGCCACCGCTTTGCTATGCGTGACACCAGAAACGAGAGTGGTGTGTTTGCGACACAACCAGACCTTGCAGTACCGCTGTCAACATAACCGACAACAACGTCATGCTTACAGAGTCATACTGCAGGTTTCGCTCTAAAGTAATTTCTTCGAAGGTGAGGACACATGCCCTGTCCGTCACATCACAATTTTTTTCTTTTCTTTTTTTACGAAATCCATGATCTCTGGCATCAATCCAGGTTCGAGTGATAGTGGCGCTAACCAGGTTCTTAACGTTTTTACTTCTCGGAGACTCAACGTTCTTGCGAAGTACCTGTACGCTTCTGGGCCACTGAAATAGAGGTTAAGGGTGAACTGACGCAACTCTTAGGGGTAACTGACGCAACTCATGACCTGCACTTGTTCAGAGGTTGCAGGTGCAACTGAACACGAAGAATTTCTAGAAAGTCTTTGTTGAGGTACCTGGATGACTAGGCCAATATCCGTGTTGTTGAATCCGTGGCTGAGGCTATGAAGTCTACGCAGTCCTGCGTTAGACTTCATATCATTCAAGTATTTTTGCATCCGCCACTTTGTTCGCGGTGTAAAAGCCTTGCGAATTCGGCTCTGGCCCCTTCCTGTTGGCGTAGATGGGGGCTCCTGTGATGAGGACCAAGATGTGCTTGGTGCAGACTCTGTTGGGGCAGAACAGTAACTCATGAGATGCAGCACAGATCAGTCAAACTTATGTAGTGTTTTTTTTTGTATGTTTGAACCAATTATGCTGAATCGTAAATATGAGCAAAACATTCATATCATCTGCTGCATACAAATTACATCTATCTCAAGCATACAATTGCATGTATTGCAGCATACACCTAGCATATTTATTTCAGAACCCGGTGGGTGGTAGTATACCTTGTAGTAGTTGCCAAGGTCCAGATAATGGCGTTGTTGTAGCAGGCAGTAGCTCTCTTTAGTACCTGTAGTGTGGTGCTGTACACTAGTGCCGTCAGCGTTACTGCATGTCTGTCACGAAAATTGTGACTGTATTTGCAAATTTTGACTGTAGCGGTGGCGCCAGGCGAGCGGAAGAAAGAAAAAAAAAGAACCAGAAAGCTCGCCTTCGTGCACAGCGTTCGCCGCAAGCGATTTCCTGCACAAATTACGGTTGTATAAGCTGCAGTTGCCGGGAAGCGTGAGAAGCAGTCAGGGACCTTTGAATGCTATCGCGTTCCACTCTTAAGAGCGAAGCTTAACCGTCTCTCAAGTTTTGTTTTCTTTTGCAGAGGGTGTTTAGGCACTAGGAGTGAAGACATGACTCTTCTACAGGTGTCACCCCAGACTGCCCCCGCGTCGCTCGAGCCCGCAGCACTCGTAGATAATTCGGATTTATGCGTTTGCTTCAATCTCCTGTGCTTGCGCCTCTCTATGGAGATCGGACACGTTGCACCGTGCTCAAAGCGGTTCGATATTCCCCGATCTTTATGCCCGAGTCTCTTGCTTCACGCCGTTTCTGGACCCTCCGTGTGGAACGCAGGAGGGGGAAGAGAGGAGGGTGGGGGGGGGTGCATAACCGAGCAAGGGTAAAAATTTCTGACTCGCACTGCACACGGGTATGCCTTATAACCCTCCTGAGCACCCGTTTGAGTTTGATAGATGACGCCTACTTCTGCAGCCCTAAAGGGAGCACGGCGCAGAACGCGCGTTTGTTCTCCGCCGTGCGTTCACTCCCCGTGAAAGCGCGCGTCCCTCGCGCCCTTTCACTCGCACATACAGCGTTCGGCGGCGCGCGGCGACGATTTCATCTCCATTGACGTCATACGGAACCTCACGGCGACGGCGACAGCGACGGCAACGGCGACGACGACGGCGACGACGACGGCGACGCCGACGGCAGAAATCTGCTTTGGAGTGTCCATATAATTGCTATCGCAATAAAAAATTCAGCCTTCTTTCAACGTGGTGACAGGCCACCAACCCTTGTGTTGGTTGCCCAGTTTACGCAACCCGTCCGGGCGACTGGCACGCTGGCGACTCCGCCTGCAGGAGTTTGATGGCTTTACGTCCTCTTCAAATTGGGCCGCAAGCACGAAGCTGCCAGCACGTCACGCGCTCCCGTCAAACCTTGCAATAATGACATGGGCTACGACAGCCTTTGGGCCCTCAGCGCATCTGACCTGATCTTACGGCAGAGCGAGGACTGCGAAATACGCCCTCTCATCGATCACGTAGAAGTCAAGAATGTTACGATACCTCGACACCTTTCTCGCATCCTCTCGACCTTCTGCCTTCCAAATGGTGTCCTGTACAAGAAATACTTAAGTGCCAATGACAAATTCTACCTGCACTTTGTATACCTGCCGAGCTCCGTGACATTTCTTTTACTTGAAATGATGAGCCTACATCCGGACGCTCTCGTTTTGCCCATACTGTTCCCAGAGTAAGCTCGCCAAGAATTTATAGCACTGTCAAGCGTTACGTGAAAAGCGGACGTGAGTGTCAATGCAGAAAGTAACCGTCTGTAAAGTCCGGAGGGTTACTCCAACCCATCGTACCACCTAGCGCGCCGTTTGCTCAAATCGGCATGGATCTGCTGGGACCCCTTCCATTGTGAGTGGACACACACTACCTGACACGCTACGCCGATATGAAAGCTCTACAACATGTCACGGCCTACGAAGTTGCTCATTTTTTAAAAAGTTGTCGCAGTTTCACCTGAAAGGTGAAGCATCAATTGCGATAGCAAATTTGTAGAGAGATATACGGAGTAATGATATTAGCTTTATCAGCTGTATAAACTTGGACATGCAGCAGCACCGGCAACGCGCCGAACTGTTGTCGACGCCGTCGGCATTTTGCCCGCGTTCGCTCAAAATGCGTGCGGCGTTGGTGACTGTTGCCGGAGCCTCTGATATAAATAGGCACTTGGTGCCGCAGCTAAACGTCGCCTCCCTTCCCTCCCCCTTCCCCCCCTCCCCCACGGCCTCTCGCGCATCGGAAGAAGGCGCGTTTGCTCTACATAAAGTTGTCGCAGTTTCACCTGAAAGGTGAAGCATCAATTGCGATAGCAAATTTGTAGAGAGCTATACGGAGTAGTGATATTAGCTTTATCAGCTGTATAAACTTGGACATGCAGCAGCACCGGCAACGCGCAGAACTGTTGTCGACGCCATCGGCGTTTTGCCCGCGTTCGCTCAAAATGCGTGCGGCGTTGGTGACTGTTGCCGGAGCCTCTGATATAAATAGGCACTTGGTGCCGCAGCTAAACGTCGCCTCCCTTCCCTCCCCCTTCCCCCCCTCCCCCACGGCCTCTCGCGCATTTGCAAGAAGGCGCGTTTGCTCTACATATATGGTGATTGTAAAGGAGGAAAGAGACGCCTACTTCTGCAGCCCTTAAGGAAGCACGGCGCAGAACGCGCGTTTGTTCTCCGCCGTGCGTTCACTCCCCGAGAAAGAGCGCGTCCCTCGCGATATTCCCCGATCTTTATGCCCGAGTCTCTTGCTTCACGCCGTTTCTGGACCCTCCGTGTGGAACGCAGGAGGGGGAAGAGAGGGGGGGGGGGGTGCATAACCGAGCAAGGGTAAAAATTTCTGACTCGAACTGCACACTTGTATACCTTATAACTCCTCCTGAGCACCCAGTTTGAGTTTGATAGATTATCTCTACTCAGGCACTACCGGGTTAGCTTAAACGCGACAACTCTCGCGCAGATCTACATACGTATACGGCCGAGCTATGCCTCTCCGAACGCCGAGCGACAGGCTTAAGGTTATTACGATTTCCTCATGCGTAACGCCATCTGTGCGCGCGCCACGTGCATGATCGAGTAACGGCTTCTTTCCTCTACACGACGATGCCAAAGTAAGGCGCGTTAGTGGTACGTATGCGACGATACAAGTGATAATACTATAACATACGTTAGCTAAATGCGGTTTTAGCTAGCGACCCCCTCTGGCCGATTTTAAAGACTTTTCACGCCAGGATGCTCCTTTACCTTGCCTAGGGTGCGCGTTTAGGAACCCCGGGTGGTAAAAAATTTATCCGGAGATCTTTATTACGGTGGCCCATCTTAACCCCGCTGTGCAGCTTCCAGACGTTGGACACGTAGTATCATTCATTCTAAGCCGGGAACTTGCAACAGCTGTGTCGTTTTAGCAAACATCTCGCAACTAGCACTGTTTCCTTGATACCATTCGCGAAGTGTGTGCAGACATACGGGAGAGTATTGCGCGCCCACAAGGCCCGCTTTGCGAGGTTCGCGGTAAATTAAAATAAAACAACGACGCTTTTCGTACCGCACGGTTTTGGAATACGGCCGCGGCGGCCGAATTTCGATGGAAGCGAAATGCAAAAACGCCCGTGTGCTTGCGTTGTAGTGCGCGTTGTAGTGCAAGAACCCCAGGTGGGTCAAAATTACTCCGGAGCTCTCCACTACGGCGTGCCTCATAATCGGAACTGGGTTTTGGCACGTAAAACCCCAGAAAGAAGAGGAAGGACAGATAAATCAAAATTTCAGCATGTCTCATGGTTCCCGCTGTACGGGCATCTTTGGGACACTGTTATCGGATTCTATTCCGCAAAAGCAGCGTGTGCCTTCACGTAAATCATTGGACATTAGCTAATTAGACTTTCCTACTCAGCTACGTGTGTGCAAATTTTTTCTGTGCGACCAATGCCCATTTGTTGAAGTCATCATCATCATCAGCCCATATTTATGTTCACTGCAGGACGAAGGCCTCTCCCTGCGATCTCCAATTACCCCTGTCTTGCGCTAGTTGATTCCAACTTGCGCCTGCAAGTATCCTAACTTCATCACCTCACCTAGTTTCCTGCCGTCCTCGACTGCACTTCCCTCCTCTTGGCATCCATTCTGTAACTCTAAAGGTGGTGGCGTGGATTAGAGGTAGAACGCCTGGCCTCTAATCTGAAGGTCGTAAGTTCGAATCCTCCTCCAATCCACTACATTTTCGGGCATGGAGTCGCGCCTGACATCGACAAAAAAAATTGCCTATAGCTAGTGGGGCCATGCTAGTCCAGGTGCAACCAAATTAGGAAGGCCCACTACGCTTCAACAAAGAAATGTTTAGGAGTATGCACCGGTAAACACGTAGTTGAGTACTATGTATCTATTATGTAATTATGTATGTATGTATGGTAACTTCGTCACATATTTTTGCATACTTTATTTCTTACATCACATCTTTGCCTCCGCAGCGAAGTTTACACGTTCTGGAGTAATCGACTGCCGAGGAAGGAGCTAACTTCTCTATTTTTGAATGAATACATCTATCTCACAATCTCAGACAGTAAGCGAAGCAACACGGTGTCCCGTGACTTCTTGCGCACAAGCCAGGCCAATAATTTACTACCGTTGTCTTTTTTAAAGCTTTCCCTGCAAATATGCGTCCCCGCTTATGTACAGGTTTTCCACACCCGTTCATCGCCTTCGCCAGACTGCCTATTTGATATAGGGATGAAAGACAAAGAGATCAGACAGAAGACATAAAGCCGCGTAATCAGATATCCGTCTTTTGTTCTTCATCATCATCAGCAGCAGCAGAAGCCTATATTTATGTCCACTGCAGGACGAAGGCCTCTCCCTGCGATCTCCAATTACCCCTGTCTTGCGCTAGCGTATTCCAACTTGCGCCTGCAAATTTCCTAACTTCATCATCCCATCTGGTTTTCTGCCGACCTCGACTGCGCTTCCCTTCTCTTGGTATCCATTCTGTAACCCTAATGGTCCACCGGTTATCCATCCTACGCATTACATGGCCTGCCCAGCTCCATTTCTTCCGCTTAATGTCAACTAGAATATCGTCTATCCCCGTTTGTTCTCTGATCCACACCGCTCTCTTCCTGTCTCTTAACGTTACTCCTAAGATTTTTCGTTCCATCGCTCTTTGTGCGGTCCTTAACTTGTTCTCGAGCTTCTTTGTTGACCTCCAAGTTTCTGCCCCATACGTTAGCACCGGTAGAATGCAATGATTGTAGACTTTTCTTCGTTTGCCAATTAATTACAATCCACGCCATTTCCCCTTTCTCACCAGGCTACCAATAAGAGTTAAAGAGACAAAAAAAATAAAGGCATGAGATATAAGAGATAAATAAGGAAAACCAAACATCATCCCCACTTTGCTACCACTTTCGCCATTCGTTATAAAGTGGGGAAAAAGAAAGCAGAGAAAAGAGTCAGGCAGCTTTGCCTCTCTCTCTGCCTCTCGCGAATGATCACTGAGGAGCTGCCGGCGCGAAAAAGACGGGGGCGTAAATATATGACGGGAGGCCGTATAATTACCGCCCCCGTCTCCTCCCCTCCTCCTCCTCCTCCTCTTCGGGGGTTGATGGCGATAGTCTGGCGAGAAGACGAACTCCATCCAAGCCCATGCACGTAGTACTAGCTCGGGATCGTCGTCCTGAAATCCTCCGGCACTCACGACTGCGAGCAGCTGTTGTAGCGCGCAGGCTTCTTGAGGCGCCGTGATGATCCACCTTGAGGCTCGCTTACCTGCCAGGCTGGCGCCAGCGAGAACGCGACCTGTGTGAGCTTAAACGGCCTCAGCTGCGTCGCTGCCGCGTTAGATGGATATATATAGAGAGAGAGGTGGTTAAGAGAGAGATCTACACATTAGTCATGAGAGATGGATATAGTAGGACAGAAAGAGATAGATAGACAAAGTGGGAGAAAGAGAGATAGCTCGATCGGAGTGACGTGGCTGCATTAAGTCTGCGGCGTGTCTGCAGAGACGGTCGGAAATCGCGTGCCAGGGCTGTCCGCTAGCTGGAATGCTCTTTAGTAAAGGTCGGGCGTTGGAAGGGAGCGCGGGTGATTTGCGGCCTGCCGCCGTTTACTGCGCCCTGGCTGTTTTTTTTTTTTTTTTCACTTTCTTTTCGTCGCTCCGGTTAGGTTTCCGCTAACACCGAGGGGCGCGAAAGTGCACGCGATGCTTACTGTGTCCGAACAAAAAATTAAAGAAAGAGAGAAGCTCCGAGATCAGGGCTGCTTAGCTATGTGGGGGCTATTCGTGAACTTGAGCGCTGACTTCAAAGGTGGTGATTATCGCGGAACGAAAGGAAACAGAGATAAAGAAGGTTACGATGAATGAATGAATGCATGAATGAATGAAATAATGAATGAATAAACGAACGAACGAACGAACGAACGAACGGGGAAACCAAGACGAAGGAGGTGGAAAAAGGAAGGAAAGAAGGAAGTAAGAAAAGAAAGATAGGAGAAAAGGAAGAAATCAAAACTAAAGTTATAGACAGAGAGAATTGGAAGGACCAAAAGAAAGGAAGACACATAGATAGATAGATAGATAGATAGATAGATAGATAGATAGATAGATAGATAGATAGATAGATAGATAGATAGATAGATAGATAGATAGATAGATAGATAGATAGATAGATAGATAGATAGATAGATAGATAGATAGATAGATAGATAGATAGATAGATAGATAGATAGATAGATAGATAGATAGATAGATAGATAGATAGATAGACGGACGGACGGACGGACGGACGCGAAAGGAAAAGAAGGTGGAAACTTGTTTCCCGCTTTCGATCATGTACCGTTGGCACGGCTCAAAGCAAGAGAAAAAATTGCCGCGTATCGGCGTGCTTCGCTGCAAATGTCGTCGAAAGACGATAGTCTTCTGCCGGCCGTACTACATGAGTGCTGGTCTGATCCGCGGCCACCCGTGATGCTGTTCTCGTACCATTTCCATCCTGGTATGATAAATGCAATGGAGGTTTGTTTGAACAGATTTCATTTTACCGCATTATTTCATCAAGCGGCCATTTATATTTTGCCCTGCCTCAGACAGCGCTTCCTTTATGTTGAATCGGCCGCATCTGGCTGGCATTGATAAAATTGAGGAGGCGCGCATAGCATGACATTTTCAGCGCAGCTTAAGAAACTAGGGTCTTTAGAGTTACGTATCTATGTATTTTCTATTAAAGAAACACACCTCCTAATACTTACCTAGTGATGTTGCGCCTCAGATATGCGTAATATTTACTTTGTGATCGATAACGTTCACAAGTATGAACAGCTGTACCAGTTTAAGTAGTGTGGGCGGTAAGCAAGAGGTCCAACTTTGGCCGGGTGGCTGAATCGGGTGACAGACAGACAAACAGACAGACAGACAGACAGACCAAATTTTCAGCGTTTAAGTTCCCCAAGAAAGAGTATCGTCTTTAAAAGTTTTCACTTCGGTACGTGGTCGGTTATTAACTGCGACCCTATGGGAAGTATGGCTACTACATGGTGAAGCCGCAACGTGCACAGTCACTTCAGTGGTAAACGCGCGCAGCTACAACTATGAGCCAAACAAATATACGTTGAAGAACAGCTGCGAATGTTTTGGTCCTGCAACGCTCGCCTAGCTACGCCTGGTTCCCGCGCGCTCGTGAAATCGTTTCGGGCAGGTCGCGGCGCGTACACGTGGAAAACTTCAACCTCTAGTGCCGCCGAAAATTTACGCGAGGACATATACACGCAAAACAACTTCCCCGAGTACGTGGTGAACTGCAATTCAGGAGAGAGTGCTGCCTGGTTTGCTCGTGCTAACGAATTACTAGACTTGCAGCTTCAAAACGCCTAACTACAACCATACACATGCGTATGTGGGCGGCTGTGAAGGCTCGGGAATGGCAGCGGGGGGGCCGTTATTTGGAGCCGTATCTGTCAAGTTTATAATACCTCTACTGGAAACGCCTGTCCCGGATGAACGCGAGAATTGCACTTGTTATTCTCGTTCCAGCGCGGATTCTCTTCCGGCGGTGTTGCGGCGGGAATTACCTGTGTTACGACGTGAATATGGAATTTCCCAGGTCGAACTGTACAGCCCTGGTACACTTGTAGCTAATATATAATGCAACCGTTCAAAAAGCTTCGGCGACTGCATATTTTCACCTTGTGCGTCTTTCCTATAGTTAACATATGTGACAGTGAAAAGGCCGCTCAACAAAGTTAGCGAGTTAAGCAGAATTTCCGCTAATTTTGCGTTATCGAATACACTAAAGGTCGTTCTTACTCCGATCGACCCCTTCGTCAGCCGAAAGAGATTTGAAAACAAGGGACCCGTGGCGGTGCCACCGGGAAGTTTCCGAACCAGAAACCTGTGACGTCATGAATTTTGACAATGTATTTTCGTGCCTAGCAAGTTCTTCATCGCTACAAAAGGATTACTTTGCATTCTAATTGAAACGAGAATAAATATTAGCAAGTTGTCAGAACTACATCTGGCGAACAAATACGATCCAAACAGAAAAAAAAATTTGTTGAGATTCGTGACGTCACCAGTCACGCACCTTCGCTGGCTGTATTTCAGCGCGGCACAACTTCGAGCGTCGGTTGAAGCACGCAAACGCTTCCACGTCACAAGCGTCGGCATTATCGGGTTTTAGATTTTGCGTACGCAAAATGTAAAACTCCGTATTAACGTCTTTATTTTGCGCTAAGTTAGACCTATGCTCTTTCTCAGTACTTCTTTGCAGCACTGCGGTAGCTACGCAAACTCTTAGCCAATAGGAAGGTCGAGTGCCCCTCGAGTTGTATTCATCCGCGCCGCGTCGTCTGCTCAGCGTCTGCTTGCCATCCTGTCGGTACATGCTCCACGGTTGGTGGATTGAGGTAATGAATGATTTGACGCCGTAACCATAAGCTGCGTCTACATACATGTGACAGTGGGGCTTCGCCTTACCTGTACGCTTTCCCTGCAGTTACGCTGCAGCGTCCTTATAGTCGCCATAGTCAGGGTGAACGCCCTTATAAATGTTCACCTGCGCCACAGCGTCTGATCGGCGTCTATTTGGCGTTTGCTCGCTACCGTCATCACGTACCGTGACAGAGCGGGGTAGTAAATTAATGATGCAGTGAACAATGAGGCCTTTATAGCGTTCCGCATCGTCAACGCATCACCAATGCTAACGCTGTGGCGCCACCTGCTAACTAGTAATAAAACCAGTTTCACGGCTTAGTGCCGTGTCTGTAGTCCTAACAGAGTGAAAACAAACAGCCGATCTCAATAGTTACGACAAAACATACGTAATGATTTGACCTCAGCTTGAGATGAGACTTAGCGATGACGGATTTTGCTGTTTGTTTCTTGCTGACAGGGCGGAGAACCAGTAACAAGCGCGCATTCGGATCGAAGCGGGTTGTCGGCACTGTATGGGCGCCGCCATGTTGCTAGGTGATCACGGTTATGATGGCAGGTGCGGTTACCAGCGGTAACTGCCACAGTAATTCTCGGTCTACGACGGGCATGCGCAAAGGTCCGAACATGTCACGTATCGCTATACCGTAGCTATGTAGTGAGCATAACCATCTAGTGCAGTCAATAATCAGCTAGTTACGCCCGTAACTATACTCTCCTGCGCAAGAATATTGCCTGTGTACGCCTCGTACTTTCGGCAACTGCTGCAAGTCTTTTGTGAGATTGAGTATTGATATTCCCACTCTTCCACATTAATAGACTTGATACAAGCTATGAAGCCTCTCATTTCGTCGAATCGCATTATAGCGGTCGAGTCGAATCGTATCGCGATCGAACCGCGTCATCATGATCATCATCATCATCATCATCATCATCATCAGTCTAGTACTAGTATCTGTACTGCGTTATTATACCATAACCAATATTTTGTCAATTATCGACTGTCATTTGTCATAGCTCTTCAAATCGTGCCATAAAGGCCGATTCGAAATGTATTCGAGCACATCTAATCGTGTCACTACAGTCCAGTCGCATCGCATCGATTGCAAAAAAAATAGTAATAATAATAATCTGAGTATCTCCAAGTGACGGCAAGCAACATTTCGTTGGTTCTATCCAGGTATACGGGGCATTTGCAGATTTTTAAATCTTGGTGCATGATTGTTGGGACACCCTGTATATATAGCTCGTTTCTAAGCGTGCCACCTTACCCGGGAGAAACGAACGCATCTCACACTCGCTTCAAAAGCTGTGCCAGTTTGAAGACCCTGCCCAGAGGCTATGCGCTTTAGAACGCAGCGAACCGCACAGCTGTCGTCAGTCTCCGAGGCGATGGCGTCATCGCGTTGCTAGAAAGCCAGGTTTGAAAAAACTTTCGCGCGCGTATAATGTTCCAGCACTTGCGTTCGAAAAGCACGTTGTTGCAGGTACGTTCTTACGCCCGAGTGTATAAGTCCGCGTTATACAAAAAAACTCGTTTTCGTTGAACGTTCTCTTTGCGGGAGAATGCGTATTCGCCGCATGGTTAGCGTTTCCCGGTATTGAATTCTTGAATACCGCATTGTGTGGCAGGGAAGCTTCCTTTTCCAGGCGCGTGTAATGTGACTCTTTCTTTTCGACTGCGCGCCAGCCATTTAGAGAGACAACATCAACTTACAAAGAGCGTCGGAAAGCACACCATAAGAATAACGTATAAAATTGGTCGGTGCACATTTCTGGGTACCAGCGGACAAAGAGAACAACCAGCCGCAACAACGAAAAAGAAAACCCATGCGGAACGTTTGATAGAGTGGCCGACGCAGCATTATTCAGCGTCGCAGACAGTCCATGAAGTGCGCACGCAGACGTCATTCTGGCTTTTGTGTTTTGTTCGACTGCCACGATCGATAACAAGCGATCTAAGAACTAGGTGCGTGTACCGCGTAATTGAACATCGGTGCAGTTGATGCGTCCGTCGAACGTAAGCGGAAGAGACGAGAGCATTTTGTCGATACCATAGCAGCCCGTGTGGTAGCGAAAGGTCACGCCTGATTCGGCCATTTTTCCTCCGAACACGTGGCTCATAGAATTCGTGGAATCGAATCGAATGCCTGTTTTTCAGTTCCCTGCCTCCGTCACTCACAGCACGCAGGTGGCGCTGCGAGAACCATATACCTAGGGAGCCTACATTCAAGCGCTGTTTTAAACGGCGTTGCCATGTAGGCTACCTACATATGTATATACCGCTGCTTTCAGCGATAGGAAATAGAATGCTTCAGCATAATCCGATGAACGCTTCGCTAAGCGATGCGTAGCTGCGTTGGGCGAAGGGCGCATGTGCAGGGTCTGGTAATGTCACGCCCGGCTTGATGCGTCGTCATGCTAAAACACATATAGTGCTAAACCACATAACGCATAGCGTTACGCTAAACACCTGCAGGTGGGGAAGCATATGGAGCCGCGTTAACACCAGTCCACCGCTGTTTGCTAAACACCTAGCCACGCGCATAACACATTGTGTACTATTCTAAAACACGTATAGTATGCTAAACCGCAGAGAACCTCGCGTCATGCTAGACACATACCGGCGCAGAAGCAGGTAGGTCTATGCAGAGAGAGAGAGAGAGAGAGAAATGAGATGCGAAAGGCAGGGAGGTTAACCTGAAGATTGAGATCCAGTTTGCTACCCTGTACTAAGGAAGGGGTAAGGGGGGACAGAAAGTTAAAGAAAAAAATGCACACAAATAGAAAGAGAGCGAGATGAAAAAAAAAAAAAAAAGCGCGCACACGCACAAAGGAACGCGGGACTGTCACTGTCGTCGTCTTGGTCGCCTACTGGTGGAAAGACCACATCAGTCGGCACTATACAAGATGGTCTTCTGAGAAAGAGACCGGTCGTTGAGGCGTGCCAACGCCGTCACGAGGGACTGTCTCTGGAAGCTGTGGCGATGAAAATGACAGAGGATTTCTTCGATTGTTTTCCTCGTTGCCACAACTGTGTAAACACAGGTGGGCGCTACAAGCTATAAGCATGTAGGGGCATGGACATCGCAAAGTGCTATGCGTTAAATCATATAGCCGGCTAAGAATGGTGGATCGTGATAGGATAAACACACGCCACGCTAAAATGCAAGCGCATGGTCTAACACTGAACACTCAGCAGTGCGAAAACACAGATGGCCGTGTGAGCTTTTGCTCTATATGTTATACACGTTGGGCCGTGTAAATATAGCTACGCTAAAACGCAGTTTATTCTCTCCCCATTATGTATTCATTGATCGCAGTGGTGATAACGCGGTATCATTATTGTTATCATTGCCTCTTCGTTCAGAAACCCGTAGCGCTGTGTAAACACATGGTAGCGTGATGTAATAAACGAATACCAGCATGGTTAGTCCATCGCACTATGTACGGCAGTGGTGATGTGTGCTAAACGCGAAGCAGCGCGAATAGCACGCATAACGCTTTGCTAAACGAGCCGTCTTTTACGGCGTACTTCGCTTATTCGTACGTGGGCCTTCGATGCTGCACTTTTAAGTATATATACGGGGCGATCATTTTTCAATTTACCGTATTTTTTTTAATAGCCTGTGGCCGATGGGGGCGAAATACGAAAACACCCGTGTACTTAGATTAAAGTGCACGTTAAAGAACCCCAGGTGGTCCAAATTTCCGGAGTCCCCCACTACAGCGTGCCTCATAATCAGATCGTGGTTTTGGCACGTAAAACACCATAATTTAAATAGCCTGTGGCAGGTAGCATAATTCTTGTCCTCGAGCTGGATTATTCGAAGAGGCGGACATTACTAGCACGATAAATCGAAACACATATTCAACTAATTAACGAAAATTCACTAATTACTTTCTTTACGGAACATATCGCAAATTACGAATTGTAGCGGGTCAGCTGGCAAGATGTATTCACTTGAAATTAATTTCCAGAATACCCTCTACCAACGATGTCCAATTAGCCCTGTGTTTCGCCAGGTGATCCCCCACCTTATGCCTACGAATTTCCTAATTTCATCCTGTGATATAGAGCAGATAACCTTCAGTATGTCGCTGTGGTGTGGATCAGAGAACAAACGGGGATAGCCGATATTCTAGTTGACATTAAGCGGAAGAAATGGAGCTGGGCAGGCCATGCAATGGTAGGATGGATAACCGGTGGGCCATTAGGGTTACAGAATGGATACCAAGAGAAGGGAAGCGCAGTCGAGGTCGGCAGAAAACCAGATGGGATGATGAAGTTAGGAAATTTGCAGGCGCAAGTTGGAATACGCTAGCGCAAGACAGGGGTAATTGGAGATCGCAGGGAGAGGCCTTCGTCCTGCAGTGGACATAAAATATAGGCTGATGATGATGATGATGATGATGATGATGATGATGATGATGATGATGATGATGTCGCTTACATCACAGTGGACTTTCTCTGCCTGCCTTATTATTTGCATGTCCTTTCTCTATCTCTCCTAGTTTGATCACACCAGGTAATTCTCTGCCGGCCTCGAATGCATTTCACTTCTCTTGACACCCATTCTGTAAATATAATTTATACCATCGATTATCCGCCCTTCGCACAACATGGCTGGCCTATTTGCATTTACGCCTATCAATGTCAACTAGAACATCGAGAACATCGGCTACCCCCCCCCCCCCTTCGCTCTTGAACGCACGCCTAACATTTTTTATTTATTTTTTTTATTTCATGACTCGTTGCATCAAGAGCTACAGACGGCTTTGCGCGCGCAACAGCAGCAGCGAGCGTCGAGCCCCCAAGAAACTTGCGGTCACGTGCCTTATCAGTCGGCCACGAGGGGTACAAAAAGCGTTTCCTAACTGTTTCAGTGTACTGAAAATCTCTTCACGGTTTAAGATAAAAGAATGGCGCATAATGCCTCAAGACTAATGCTTACACTTTTTTCGTATAACATACTGGGAACAGCACTTGTAAAATTATGGTTGTGTAGAGGGTAAAAGTGGTGCAAATCTGCGGGCTTATACTTCAACGCAGTCCTGCTTTTTTGAAAGATGCTTTTCGCAGCTACCTCCGTGGGCAAAAACCGGAAGTCGTCCAGGGCACATGTTTGTAATGAGTGAAAAGGACTCCGGTTTCAGTCGCAAGCCCCGAAGCGGAGCTTACCCGCTCGCTCATCGGCTTTGCGGACCTCGCGTGCGCGCGTGGCCGGCTTTCACGCCTTGGGGCGCACGCTGGCGCCGTCGACCTGGGGTGCTAGCCTCTCGGAAAGCTACGGCTCGCAGTCGTCGGCACGCAGCAGGCCAGGCAGGAGCACGAACTGGAACACAGAGAGAGAGATATAGAAATAGAGAGAGTGAAAGGAGCACTTGTTGCGCGGCCTCCTAGTTTCCGGACTGCGGTTGACTGACGTTCGCGGCTGGGCGTTCGAGCTCTCCTCCCTTTTCGACGCCGCCGGCGGAATTGGGCCGCTTTTTTTTTTTTTTTTTTTTTCGTGAGCTCCATGCAGTGGCCAGTGTGGTGTTGGGGAGAGGAACCCCGTAATTTCTCGCTTGTAGCGCGCGCTCATGGGTATGCATCCGTATCATTCCCAGCAGTAGGAGTTACCCACGTGAAGTCACGTGTCCCTTGTTGTTGTCCTATTGGCAGTTTCCAGAGCGGGACTATAGATAAGAGGATCGAGATAACGCGCGCGTGCGCCATGTTGTTGTCCTTCTCGCAGCCTCTACAGCGCTGCTAGAGATAAAAGCATCGGGATAAAAGGCACGTACGCCACATTGGTCTTTTCACAGCTTCCACAGCTTCTAACGGTAATAAGATGAGGATAACGTGCGCCATGTTGTTGCACTTCTCGCAGGTCTAGCGCTGCTATAGATAAGAGAGTCGAGATAACGCAACCCACAGTAGAGACCAAAAGTCTGGGGACCAGAGGTGGCGGTAAAAAAAAAAAAATTTTTTTTCCTCACAGCCTAGGCATAAAGGCTGAAATCAAGTGACACTGCCTACGTCCGCCTGTTTGACCAGCGTCATGCATCAAGACAATTTCACGTTGCATGGCTGTGCTAGAAGAAATTAAAATCGCTTCTCGGCCTTTTGGCTAAGATCAAGTGTGCTAGAAGAAATTAAGATTTTTTGCCGATGTCGTGGTCTCTAGACTTATGCCCTCGACTGTACGCCATATTGTTGTCATATTCACAGCTTCCACGTTGCTGCCGTAGATAACGGGACAGAGATATTGCGCAGCTATTCAACGTGCTGGCTGTACAACGCTATGGCTGTCGCCATGACGTTAGTGCGTGCACCCTAATAGCCATCGACATAAGTAAAAAGTCGCCTTCATGGTCCTCATCCTGAAAAGACCCTGAGACGATATTAGCGATTGCTGCTGAACCTGTGGTATCGTGTTCGAATACCCTTTGCTACGGCCTCAGTTTAATGGTGGCGGTAATGCAAAAAAAAAAAAAAACGCTCGTACGAGTAGATTTAGGCGCGCGTTTAAGGCAGCCCATGTGATCAAAATTATTCCGGAGCCACCCTTTCCGCCACCTCCCACAGTGGCCCCGAGTGCATACTTCGGAATACTAAACTCTTATGCAGTTTAAATGGAGTCACTTAGAGGACGGCCTAAAGTGACGCCCAAAATAGTGATAGCTGTTTCTTCTTTCAGTGTTCGTTGTTTCAGCGATTCGAACTTCTAGCTTGCTGCATAGTTCATTTCGGTAGGTAAAGCGACTACCTCGCTCGGGTATTGGCCACGGGTTCGCTCCCAGAACATGGTGAAATTCTTCAAGATTTCTTCTTTTCAAAACATGCTCGCACTTTATTTGGCAAAATGACAGTTTCGCGTTTTTTCTTTCGGCCATTGTCCTCAACGTCTTGAGCTTTGATGTTGAATGACTGATAAGTGTTGCAGCGCCAAAGAAAAGGGAAGGACGAGAAACAGATGACAACAAGCGATTACTGCCAACTGAAATTTATTGCTTGAAACGGACGTTTATGTAACTTGTTTCGCGCTGCACCGCTTATCAGTATGCAAAATCAGCTAGCCCAATCGGTCACCCTTCTCAGGTGAATTAGTGATTGATTGAATCATTGATTGATTGATCGATCGATCGATCGGTCAATCGAGTGAGTGAGATGGTACTTCGGTGCATTCAGGTGGGTGACAACCGTTCCATTCATTAGCTTAAGTCCACGGTAGGGCACAGAGCTATCCGGAGGGATATCCACCTATTCCGGCAGTCCTGCAACACGCGTAGGCGTTCTGTAACCCTGCGAATTCCCTAATCTCATCAGTCCATCTAATTCTCCGCCGTCCCCGGCTGGCTGCCACCCGGGATTCCCGTTCCCCTCCCGAACCCGGAGCTTATCGTCGCGTGTGCGTCGACTATCATTCGATATTGATGCTAAGCAGCCTGGGGTCTCGGTTCAGTAACCGGAAGGCAGACTCCTCTTAATTACGCCGAGTGCCAGCGGATAAAGAAGAAAATAAAAAAGAAGCAGGTCTACAATAGCGACTGATCCCGGCGCGAATCCACCGAGGGCCAGTGGGGCTTAGGTAGCCAAGACAGGAAGCGTGGAAGATACGCCCATTGATAGCCCAAAAAGCTACAACGGGGGGATATGCCGAAATTCTCCAAGTGCGCTTCCCCGCACATTTTTGCTTCACCCACACAAGATGTCCTCGCCGCTCGCTAGCTTATGCCCTCGGTTCAATACAGAGTTTCAGCGTGTCCGGTATTCGGGTAAACGCAGACGGACTGGGCGTTTTACCGGAGGGGCGGCGACGTAAACGGGAGCGGCCTGCACGGTGCATTCACCTGGTAGCGGTTGTAAATTTTCGGCAGCAACACTGATTACGCCACTGCCGACAATTTACATCAGCAGCGAAGTAGCATGCACTTGGTCACTGCAATATTAGCCGTGTTTGTCTGGTTGACTGCACCGTGCAGGTAGCTCACGTTTACGCCTCCGCCCATACGGTAAAGCGTTCAGTCCGCCTGCGTTTACCCGAATACCGAACACGCTAAAACTCTCTAATGGTTCCGTGAGCGGGAGGTCCGCCGTCTTGTGTAGGGCAACCATAATAGCTTTGAAAAAACCTGCTTCCAGTACTCAGCATATTCCCTACCGTGCATCAGGGTTACCCAGACATTAAGCAGACTCACGTCTGCAGAACTTAGTTAAAATAGCGTTAGCGGGAGACATGTCGCATCTGTTTTCGACGTAATCGCCCATCGATCTTTTTTAATCACGTTCTTTAACATACACTTAGGCAATCTCTCAGTAAGGAGATACCGACAGAATCGGCTCGCGAGGACGTTCTCACTCAGCGTTGACTTGTGTCGTAGACGTTTTCACGAGGCTTCAGCTCCTCAGTTTCCCTTATGGTTCTCGTGCTTGAGTGCTGATAGCGCGTGCGTCCTTCCTTCGGATGCTGCAGAAATTCACACCCAATTCTTCTTGACAAAGCATTTTTCCGTTTTGCGCACGAAGGCTTTCGCGTATCATCTGACCCCTATGCCTCGTTAAGGTATCACGCAAGGGGGCTCAATAGTCAAACAATACTAAGGACAGTACAATCATAAGGACTGCCACAACTGGACACGTGGATGGGAGGAAGTTCTATAATAATCCTCTAGTGTCCGGGTTTCTCGCGCCGCTCTTGAAAGAAAGTTTCGTCTCGTTACGATTTGCGCAACACCGGGAACGTAGACTGCTAGCAGGCCGTGTTGGTGGTGCCATCTCGTAACGCCGAGTGCAGTGAGAGCGTGCAAAAGTACTATTGCAATGAAAGCCTACGTGTGTTATACAGCGTGTACGAGCAGCGGACGAAGGCACGTGAAAACAGACCAAGCGCTGCATTCAACGAAGAGTTTATTTTACACACGGCAAAATGCGTAAGGAAATAACAGGGACACGTGGAAAAGCGCCTGTCGAATTTTGTTCTCGTACATTGGTCATTTGTTCGTACGCGATCTATACGATACGTAACCATGTCAAACCAACAAGCCTGACAACATATCCTTATGCAATGAAAGCCTATGTGTTGCCTAGTTGGCTGGTTTGCAGTATTATTGCAGTATTCATATAGTCGTGATTATAAATCATAATCACCAGCAACAACGATGGCGACGAGAACAACATCAACAGAAATCGGTTCTGACGCTATGCGGTTGAGCTAACCAACGCAAGATGTCGCTAGCACTGCTACTGGTTCTGTCCGTGTCTCCGGCGTTGCGCAATAGGGAACATTGGAAACATGGTGGCCAGGACAGTGTCTCCGGCTTCTGCAAGTCGCTTCCGGTGCCGGTCAAACTCAAAAGCGCGGCCTTCGAGATTGGCGTCCGTTATTCCGAGAGAGCAGTCACCTCGGGGTGAGATTCGGACACCACCTATTCTGCAAACAGCAATACGGTATGCACAGACTCGCTAAAGCTCCGCAAACGTGGCTCCCTCTATTGCACGAGAAAACGCGGTACTGGCGGGTCAAGGTGAAGGGGGCGGGAATGAAGGGGGATGGGAAGGGGCAAAAGTACATAAAGTGGCCTGGAGAGGGCGTGATTCCATAGCTCGCCTCGTCGGCGGCAGCGTCACGCTCCAGCGCCGACATATCATTCTGCCGGCCCCCCTCGAGCTCCACGCATCCACACTCTAACGCCGTTCCATTCACGCGATGCAATGAAGCCTTGGCGTGCCAGTCATTTCTCTCTCTCTCTCTTTCTTTCACTTTCCTACCAGGAAAAGCACGCAAGAGGAGTTCCTTTTTGGGAAGCTGTCGCGCTTTATCTCTTCTCGGCTGCCTTCTTTTTTTTTTTGTCTTTTTTCTTATCTCGGAACTCTTGACAGCCGCTCTTGTGGCGATAAGAAAGAAGCTGGAGGTTCCCACTATAGTTAAGTAGCCTCACTTTGAGGCAAGCGGCTCGCGAAAGTGGGGGGGATCCTCGTTTATTTTTGGGTCAGAGAGATCACGGCACATGAATAGTGTGCCGGGTTCGTAAGGTCCTTGAGGAAGGGTTAATTAGGGACACAAAAGAAGTGAGGTTAGGGTAAGCATGCGGTATGCCGCGTAAGAGTGAGTGAGCGAGGACTGTTTTAGGTTCAGGGGAGCCACGAGATTTTGATGTAGGAGTAAGCGAAGGACAAGATTATTTTCGACGAAGAAGCCTATAGAGCGAGCGACCGGTCGATCGACCGAAGGCGATCTCGACTCCATGGGATCGACTCGATTTTATTCTATAAGTGGGCGAAGAATAGGATAGTTCTTTTTGTTTATTAACCGTCGAGTGAATTACTGAATCAGTGGCTGAATGTAATACAATATAGCGTAAGCTTTATATGAAATAATGTCAAGTGAATGAATAAGGGCTGTTTCATATCGTTAAGCCCGACTCGACTACAAATTTGTGGCAAGCTAACACGTTCTTTTTTTATATTAAACGTCTTTCTCTCTCTCTACCTCCGAAAATAAAACCTCAAGAAAGGGCTAGGTGATTGAAAAGACCGGTTCATGTATTTATAATTTTGTTGTATGATCGACGCGCTCTTTCTAGGCGTTTTGCCTGTTTACTTAACATCATCATCTGGCCTGTTTACTTAACAGGCAAGATGATTTTGCGATAAACAAAACATGGACATTGGCTTGGGGCGTTAAACGTCATAGCTCTAGCTGGTCAAAGAAGCTCGCCGTTGTTCGGCGTGGACGCTGGGCCTGACACGTCGGAAAACAGGCATTATGTCGTTTCGAGGCGGCCGATGGCCGTTATCGAGCAATTTTCGAAAGTGGTCGTAAATGACTGGACCTTTGACGTTCTTGTATTTGGAGTGAATTAAGCTGGGTGGAAAGGGGGGGGGGGGGCGGCTTAGTTCAGGCCTGATCTTTATCTAGGACTCAAGCTAGACTGAGGTATTTCTTTGTGTTGGCAGTTTATTGAGGAACCAATCACTTGCAGTATACTTACGCTTAGCGTGCCAACTACTCAGTGCTGGCTTTATTGCGCACTGAATGATTAACTATCGTCTTTTTTACGAGCTTCGAGTGCTTCGGTTACTGAGTGAAAAAAAAAGCCATCCGGCGCAAAGCACGTCTTTGCGTTTGTTGCTGTCAGGCTTGCACTCGTGTTTTGAAATGTTCCTCTACTCGACAAATTACCTCGACTCAACGATGGCGACGATGACCAATATTCAATTAACATGTGTGAGCGGCTTGCGCGCGTGTGTATCATAATCTAGCACCGTATCTTTCTTTGCCCTATCTGGTTAAAGTTACCTACGCTTGTAACGATGCCACTTCCATTCTTTCTCGTTTTTCCCCCCTCCGATGATCTCAACGTCTTAGAGCGGCTGAAAGTTGAGCAAGTTGATAGGATTTCGTGTTGCCGAAAGACAGGAGTGCAAACACAAGACACACAAAAAAGGGGAACAAATAGAACAACAAAAACGCCGGCCTTTGGTAGTACGCTCGAACACCCCCCCCCCCCCCCCCCCCCCCCCCCCCCACCCCCTATCTCTCCGAAGAGATTGCTCTGTCTGTTCGACCAGTACTCACCTGGTGAAGTAAGGTTTAAAAAAGGAAAGAACGAAAAGGAAAACAGGGAGAAAGAACGAAAAACAAAAAAAAAAACAAGAAAGCTGAACGAGGCAGGCGAACAACCATTCAGCCCAAAAATGCACGTTTCGATTCTCTACACCTACACACCACTTTCGCAAAAGTCGTCACTTTCCTAACCACGTCGTCGTCTCTCGCTTTGAAACTGCAGAAAAAAAAAGAGCGATAGAACGTTCCAGTTGTTTTGCCGTGGAGCATTTGCAGCTGCGTGTCTTTTTTTCTTTCTTTTTTTCTTTTTTTAATTCTATTCCGCAGTGCTGTCACAGTGTCGGGCTCGCTTCAGTCCGGTTGTTATCTCGTGCACGTGTATTCATTTTACTTCTTTTTCCCCCTTTTTTTCCTAGCCTGGAGCACGAGACCCTGTAGGTAAGCAACCTGTTTGATTTGTTTCCAGAGTGCTAAATGCATTAAGCATCCACAACTGTGCAGCTGTTTAGCAGTACCGCAACTTCTGCAGAGCTAAATAGCTATCTGCTTAGCTGTTGACCGTGTTTCATCGTCATTGTCAGCCTATATTCACGTCCACTGCAGGACGAAGGCCTCTGCCTGCGATCTCCAATTACCCCTGTCTTCCGCTCGCTGATTCCAACTTGCGCCTGCAAATTTCCTAACTTCATCACCCCACCTAGTTTTCCGCCGTCCTCGACTGCGCTTCCCTTCTCTTGGTATCCATTCTGTAACTCTAATGGTCCACCTGTTATCCATCCTACGTATTAAATGGCCTGTCCAGCTTCAATTTTCTTCTTAATGTCAATTAGAATATCGGCTATCCCCGTTTGTTCTCTGATCAACACCTGGCTTTAAAAATCTTACGTGTCTGTTGAGCTTATTGTCTGCGTCTAAATAGCGTCTTCTCAGCTGTGCAGAAATACAGCTGCTTTCGCTATAGCTACTTCTTCTGTACGGCTGTTTGACTGTGCAGGGATTTCACTGCCGACCACTTGTACTAGCGTTGTATAGAGCTATTCCGTTTTTTTTTTTTTTTTTTCGCTATACAGCTACCCCAGCTGTGTTCCAGCTGTACTGCTATATCTCTGTACAACGACGACATTTAAATGTAAGAGTACCAGTTAGCTGTTCTGTTTTAAGTGTACCGCTGCGCAGTTATACAACGCACTACGGCGATGCTGCTTTATAGCGATACCACTGAGCAGTACAGCACACCTCATCTGTACAGCTGTACAACAGTGCTGATATAAGGAGACTGCTGTATAGTTACAGCCGTACAGCGATAACCGTTATCTTGACAGTACCTTTCACTAGACAGGCCATACACAGCGACAGCTTGACATCGATACCCTCCACCGTGTATTCCCTTTAGTCCTATACAGCTTTAATAACACCGTTGTGTGGCGATAGATGAACAGCGATATCCCTTAAAGGCCCAACCACATGGAGCTAACCACACGAGGCTGGCTACGCGTCACGCGTCTGCGAAGCCGTGCGCGCTTGTCCTGCGCGTCTAGCGAGGGGAGACGCGCGGAACGCCTGATTTTGAGCGTACGCGACGGATGTGCCAGCCTGTGTGCCGACGTCACGTGGCCGGCTTGTCAACTTCCGGAACGGGCTAACGATGGGCACGTACAAGTACAGCGTGTTTCTCACTTTGAAAACAATGCAGTACATCTAATATTGATAAATTAAATAGAACGAAGTGACGTGATGAAGTGAAGAGTAAACTTTGTTCTCAAACCCAAGCAAAAACATTTCCGCTGAGGGTGATCTAGTAGCACTGTGGTATACGCGCAATTAAACGCGCAGTTGTGCACGTATCGCGTTGTGGTTTGCCCTTCCCTTTGTCACACGCGTATACGGACTCAGAGACGTCGCACGTACACGTAGAGTGACGCATATCATGTGCTCCATGTGATCGGTCCTTTACAGTGCCCGTCAGTTGCACAACTGTAAAGATGCAGCTGTGTACAGCGATACAGTTTCCCAGTACCTTGTAGCTGCATAGCTGTAAGGATAGCGCTGAACGTACAGCTAAACCTGTACAGTTCCATTTAGCTGTCCGGCTGCACATGTGTAGAGCTATAAACGGCATCCTTGTAGCTTTACAACTGTATAACGGTATCCTTACAGGCGTACAGCTTTAAGGATACCGCTGTGCTGTTATAGTTGTACAGTACCATTTAGCTAGCTGTATCATATCGTTATATCGCTACAGATGTGAAGGGATAACGTTTAGCTGCACAGCTGTCGCTGTGCAGTCAGTATTCGGCCCCCGGTTCCCAATGGTCGAGCCATAGAGTTGCAAAATTTTGGGAAATACTGAATGGCCTAAACAAAAGTTTATTTTCGTTCTTGTATTTTTTTAAGGAAGAACATTACCAGTAAACTATGTTTCACGCTACCAACCACACATATTTGTAGCCGACTGGGCGCTTCTGTACGCTACGCAGGTGAACAGTATGAACATACTGTCAATATACATTATTCCCTTGGCTAGAGATGCACGATTAAGTAGATCTGCCCCGCTCAACGTCGCAAAATGGTATACAATACAAAGGCGGCACGCACTTCGCAACTTTGACGCGCAAGCTATGCCGACATGGCTTGACAGCAAAGTGATTAGTCTGCTCGTTAGAACGAGGATCAGTTAAAGTGCGTGGTTTCGGTTTCACCTTTCGGTCTCATTCTTGTACACAATTTCGTTTAAGCTTAACGCTGTCATTTGTCGGGGCAGTAAATTACTCGCCGAATCTTTCAGGTGCCCAAGAAACAAATAAAGACAAAGAAGCCTTTTTTTTTCTTCACAATCTTTCTTAATTTTTTTCCCGACCATTCGCATCTCTAGCGAGCCGTTGCATCGTCATCAACACGCCTCAGGTATATCCAGTGCTTATTGTATTTCTGTCTGGCGCTTCAATGGCGGCTGCTTATTAAATGACGCCGTGCATGTTCTTGCTTTTTTTGTTGTCAGTTGATATTGTTTGAGTTCGGCCACTTCCGTCTTTGCTCGTCATTATTTTCTACGGGACAACGTGACGCAGTATGAATGCTCCCTCCTTAAAGCTAACGCCTTCCTTGCGCGTTGTGACGTCACAAAGAAGGAAAATAGGTCTTATATATATATATATATATATATATATATATATATATATATAAGCACCACCGTCTGTTGCGCAAAGCTGGCGATTAAGCTTTTGTTCGTTTATTACTTTCATTTTACTTAAGCGTTTTGCTAGAATGAAACGCGAATAAGCTAGGTAATTCTCGCAAATCTCTTGACGGGTTGAGCTCGCTGTTGTCACGTGCTAAGCCCGCCAATCCTCGCCATTTTTCATTGAATTCCGCTGAGAGAATCGCAATTAGCCAGAAATTAAGCGCAAACAAATGAACACCTGGCTCCTACACGCGCTCTAGATTTTATGAAAGTAAATTGAACCCTGCTTTAAGCACAATAGGTCTCGTTTCTTTTTTATTTCAGAATAAAAGTAACATCATTGGGTTTGCGGAAGGGTTGCCGTATTACTGCGTATTGCGAAACTTCACGTAGTGTTAGCTCTGAGAGCACAGCACTGCCTCTAGCTTCCAGGAAACGCGTTCTGTTCATGTGCTTTACTGTTGGCATGAGGCCCAGCGTTTTCTTTTTTGATAATTGCTACTCTTGTGTTTTTGCTACTGTCGCAAGTGACGTCACATTCTTGCTGCAGTGAGCGTAGAAATTGCCATAAAGAGTTCGTTCGTTTCTTTTTTTTTTGTACTCTTGATACCACGTTCTTAATTCCTGAAATCGTATTTTCTTTAACGTCATGTTTACGTCACTGCAATGTCGTCATGTGCGCACGCCCGAAGTGCCATCTGGTACTGTTAGAAGGCGCATCTGGCATAACAGTTGCATCTGCTGCAGCGACTCGCGATTACCTGGATCCTGTTGGTTCCCCATTTTGTCAGACGTATGGTGACGTCACACAGATTACGAAGCTGGTTTGATGACGGCGGAGTGACCACGACGGCATTGCGACAATCGCGACCGCGAATACCTACCGAGTGGCCCAAGCTGGTAGACAACTTGGGCTCTTGGGTCGTCGTAAGAGGATAGATAGATAGATAGATAGATAGATAGATAGATAGATAGATAGATAGATAGATAGATAGATAGATAGATAGATAGATAGATAGATAGATAGATAGATAGATAGATAGATAGATAGATAGATAGATAGATAGATAGATAGATAGATAGATAGATAGATAGATAGATAGATAGATTCAAACCGTCTCAAGTAGGCAAAAAGTGCTAATCGCATCAAAACAGCTGTGACGAACACTCATAGAACCGGCTGGCACTGTGAGCGGGTAGGCATTATCTACTCGTATTGATCACTTCAACGTGAGCCCGTGAACACGGTTGCTTGTAACTCGGTGTAATTCTTTTAAACTCGTTTGCCGCTTACTTAGCATACAAGTTGCACGTTGAAGTAGCCACTTCAGGCGATATAATCAGAACGGCTACTGCACACATACGGTACGTAAACACAAGACACGTGATATGCGTGGCATATCTGGTACGTGAGTAGTACGTTCACGTTACGGAAAAAAGCCCCCATTAACGGTTTGCGACACTCTTTCATTCGATCCTACTATTTCCGGTAGGGGAATGTAGCTGCTGAGATCGCAGCGGCCTTCGAGATTCATGTTGTCTCCGAGTGCACCACCTTTTGAGGCAGTGGCGTCCAGAACTTGCCGGTCATGACGTGTTTCCGGCTCCTGCAATCGCTTCTGGCGCATGCAGTATGAAAAACATAGCCTTCGAGATCTGCGTTCTTTCTTTTGAGGATGCGTTTGCAGGGGCCTGGCTTTGGACACCACCCATTAGCTAACGATGCGTCGCCGCAGCGTGATGGCGGTACAGTTGTAACGTTTTAAATAAAATTGCTTTTCTTGGCTCTTTCGCCCGTTTTCGGGGTGGTTGGCGGCCGGATTTTCAGCGCCGATGCAGAGGTCACGCGCTTTCGCGCAACGAACTTCCGGGGATCGCTGAGGCGCGCGTGCGCACGCACGCATTCCCATGGGAGCGTGTACCGAGAAGGCTCGTGTACCGTGCATTGGGCGCTTGTTGAAAAACTTGGTGGACGCTTAAGCTTCGCCTTTAAGAGTAGAACGCGATAGCGTGATCGGGTCCTGTTCGCATCGCATCGTTCCGTTCGCATACGGCAAGTAGGCTTTATTCACTGCAACACTGAACGTGGGAAAGCCAGCTTACAAAGGCCAAGTTTACATCGATCCCCTTAAAGTCGGCTTCACTTTTAAACTGAAATGTTTGCTGGAAAGACGTTTTTCTAGGGGCAATATTAAGCGGTCTTATATTAAAATGTGAATGCCCTAGCAGCTTTTTTTATTATTTTATTAATTGTTTGCTATTGCCCCGACGCGCGCAGGTCTGGTAGACATGTTTGAGTTTCCTCGTAGCAGAATTATGTTTTCTCGTACATTCGAATTACAATCCGATGCCGATTGGTAAACAATCCGACGGCGAATCCGACGCCCAATGGTAAAGTCGTACTTACCATTTTTCTGACGCATTTCACTGTGAGAAATTCAATTTTTGTTCACCAAAACCAGAGGGCCTGCGCGGTCGATGTGGTTGGATTATTTTCTCCGCCACCCGTGATCACACGCTCGTTGCCGACACCGGATTTTCTGCGACACGGGGCCCTAAATGCTATCGTGTTAAAAGTGACGATCAAGCGGTAAATGCGAGAGGAATGCGTTTGCATTACGTCGCACATCTGTGAGGTCGCGGTTCCGTGATTTCAACCGCGGCGTGTATGTATTTTCAC
Source organism: Dermacentor silvarum (assembly GCF_013339745.2). NCBI lineage: Eukaryota > Metazoa > Arthropoda > Arachnida > Ixodida > Ixodidae > Dermacentor > Dermacentor silvarum. The sequence continues at coordinate 51,407,916 of NC_051158.1, read as the reverse complement.
ACACACACACACACACACACACACCACACACACACACACACACACACACACACACACACACACGCACACGCACATGCACACACGCACACGCACACACACACACACACACACACACACATATATATATATATATATATATATATATATATATATATTTATCCGCCGGGGTGCTTCAGTCAGCTAAGGCGTTGTGCTGCTGAGCACAAGATCGCGGGATGGAATCCCGGCCACGGCGGCCGCGTTTCGATGGAGGCGAAATGCAAAAACGCCCGTGTGCTTGCGTTGTAGTGCACGTTAAAGAACCCCAGGGGGTCAAAATTAGTCCGGAGCCCTCCACTACGGCGTGCCTCATAATCAGAACTGGTTTGGCACGTAAAACCCCAAAAGGACAAGACATACATACACGTTCTTGTAAGCTCTCCCATCCCCTCTCTACCACGTGACCGGCTTTCGCGCACTTCACCCATGCGCACTTCCCCCCCCCCCCCCCCTTTCACACTCCTAATGCTCACGCATTAAAACGCGCACGCGGACACAACGTCGCACGTGAGCTTCGGCATCTATCGTGGCTCCCACTTTACTGTGGTACACTAAAAAGATAATCTGTCGTCCACTCAGACACTCATCCGGCCAATAAATAAAAAAATCAAAGAGAGAAAGAAAAAAAAAAGAAAGTAACTGCTTCCCAGTCCTGCTGTGGCCTCATGAGCTGCTTGATTTTGATATATATTAAAAGAAATACACAAACAAACAAACTCGCACGCAATGCTTCACAGTCTCGGGTGGAACTACGTCACAACCCTACTACGTAGGGAAAGTGTTCGCAGCCACGGAATGTGCGAGCGCGATAATTAATATAAACTCATTGCAGCAGGAACCGCGAACCGTACTTGATCGGACCATTTGTCGCAACGTCATCCCGCGCGTGATGAATTGTCTTGTTTATTCAGATAGCGTCGACGTGTCTCTATACTCAGCACAGTGTTATTTCTGTGTCGGGCTGTCGTCACAAGAACGCACCTTCTAGGAAACGTGACCTAATCTATCTACGTCGATATACGACGACTCCCCCGAGCCATCATAGATCATTTGCTTCCACTCGGCCTGCTCATCGCAACCGTACAGAACGTGCAGCCTCGAAACGAAAGAGAGACACGTTGAACGGTGAAACAAAGAAGAGCGCTTCTATTGCGAACCCGCTCATTCGCAGCCCGCTGATGTATGCTTCTAAATCCTACGTTTCTTCTTGGAAGAATCTTCCGTGTTCGAGAAAGCGTTTCTTTATTGCGTCAAATCTTTAAGGCGATGTATTACAAATAAAAGGTCATACTGCGTGCGGATGTTATGGATTATATTCACCCGAAGTCTTTTGAAAGGCAGTTAGTTCTCTTGAAATAGAAATTTTTCCTCCGACGTGTATAATAATTAAGAGGGGAGCATACAACATAACGTAGCTCAAACAAAAAACGTTGTTATCCAAAATACAAAAAATAAACAACGTTTAATATTTATGCAAAATGTTAAATTTAAATCAAAAATATAGAAACATGCATTCGAAAAAACAAATACACATTGAGAAAAACAATAATTCTTTTACTGGTGTCGACGTTATCACCGCAAAATAAGAAAATATTATTACAAGTTATGGTAACAACATCGTAAATAAAGCGTTCCATTCCCGTAATGTAGTTAAGAAGAACGAATTACCAAATCTATGTGTTTTGTGCGGGAATTCCAATATTTTCCGGGAATTATCGCTATGAAGCGAGATTTACATAGGTTATAAGAGCTATTCCTGATAATTCATGCTAGTCTGATTACAATAAATCCGGCGAATAAATTTGAGCCGTGGTTTCTGACTTATTATTGTTAACAGCTCCCCTCCCAATGTGTTTTTTATTGATATAGCAATAAAATGGACACCCGAGGCGCATTTCTGACGTCGTCGTCGCCGTGATGTTCCGTGGAAAGTCCAAGGGCGATGACATCGTCGGCGTGCGCTGTATGGTGTAGTGTGCGAATGAAAGCGTGCGAGGGGAATCGACGATCGCGGCTCGATCTCCCGCACTCAAGGGAGGAAAGCGGGAAGGAAGCGCGCCATCTTCCGTCGCGCGCTAGGTTCCGGGGAGAGGGTAGGGAGGGAGAGCGGCGTGGTACTCCCGCAGCAACACCGTATTCCGCGGCCGCGCGCACCATATCTTGAAAGCGATCTTCGATCTGCGATGAGGGCAGTCTAGGCGCTTCGACGGCTCATGCATTTGTGCATGCTGCTTTCTTGACGATCAGTTTGCGTTTAAGTTATAGACAGCACGAAGGTCACTTCAGCTCGCTGCTGTAGCCGCGCTCGCTCACGCCAGCGTTTTGACAGCGAGTGTCTGCGCTCATCGAGTGTGGTGTGTTCATGTTTGCCTGTGCGCGCTGACACCATGCTTCTTAGTTTGGTTAGTAAGCAAATATTTGCAGGTACACGACCAATAAAACTACTCTCCTTACTTTGTATAGCTGAGTATTAATTTGCTCTCTTTATTTCTGGGGTTTTACGTGCCAAAACCAGTTACGATTATGAGGCACGCCGTAGTGGAGGGCTCCGGATTAATTTTGACCACCTGGGGTTATTTAACGTGCACTACAACGCAAGCACACGGGCGTTTTTGCATTTCGCCTCCATCGAAATGCGGCCGCAGTGGCCGGGATTCGATCCCGCTACCTCGTGCTTAGCAGCGCAACGCCTTAGCTGACTGAGCCACCGCGGCGGGAGTGCATTAATTTGCTATTGCAAACGTTGCTTCGCCTTTGGGCCGAAACTGCGACTTTATTTATATCAGGAACACTCGAGAATTATTCATATGGTTATCACACGCGAATCTTGCTACTTGATATTGCACTTTCTTTCAGTCTAGCCATGAGGTACTGCTGATGAGAGTCCCGAATTACACAAATATAATATAGACTATATTCTGAATTTTGCTTAAAATTCCTTCGTATGAAATGCAGCACTTTACTCACCGTTGTCTCTGCAACATGAATGCACTGCTTTCACCTAAAGCTATCATAAAAGCAGACACCAGCGTAGTTATAGCCTCACTTGTTGCTCGTCATTGACTTTTTGATGTTGTAACTTGTCTCTGACCTATGGACATGGTTGGTGAGATTTGTGCAGCACCATTTTCTGACGTTTAGGCTAATATTACATTTTGGCACCATTTGGCCGTTGTTCCATAATCTATCTATCTATCTATCTATCTATCTATCTTCCGTATCCTAGCAACGGATCGCGAGCCCAGTGTAAGCTATCATCCCTAATGAAATTTTGCGTTAACTTATCCCTTAGCCGCGCGTTGAAGCAACGCCCCGTTTCACAAACGAACTGGACATGCTTGCCGCCTGAGTGTTTTAAAGGGTTACGAGATGGTCTTCGTTTCGCAACCGTGTTTTGCAAATACGCCCAATGCGTGGCCGAGCGTCTTCTTCACCGGGCGGGTCAGACTTCGCCCACTCGACGGACCATTACAACTGTCTCGTTGCGCAGCCGCGTGGAGGCCACCAACTTTGCCGCCATCGATCACGGACGTGGACGACGTCGCTACTACATTGTCATTTGCGCCATTATATATATATATATATATATATATATATATATATATATATATCGTCGCTTTCCGCTGGGGAAGGGCGCGGGCATCAATCATTTGATACTGGGCACGTCATTAAGACTGACGATTGTGAATTTAAAGAATACGCCACTGACGTGTCATGCGGTAAGTGTCCATCAAGTTCGGGGACTTGAAAGAAAGATGCATTTGGTGGTACCTTATTTACCCGTGCCAAAGGAAGTGCGGAAGGTTATTTTATATTTGGAACGAATGGAAATATCTCGCCAGCCTTTGGAAGATTAGGAACATGTAAATAAACAAATACGAATATATATATATATATATATATATATATATTTATAAAACCCCGGCCGTAACGTCCGTGAACCACTTCATAGGTGCGTCTACTTCCCTGTGCATATTTACCCGGACCCAGAATCGCTTTTCTCTGGTCTCTCTCTCTCTCTCTATATATATATATATATATATATATATATATATATATATATATATATATATTTAAAGTCAAGTTACATCCCAAGGTTTACAAACGTGAGACGGACGTCAAGTTCTAACCATACTGTCACGTTGTAGTAACGATATGTTTTGACGTGATATTCAAAACGGGTCAGTATCACGATCGGATGAACGTGCCACCGAAACTATGCGAACACGTACGCCCACAAGCATCGACGCGCTAACAAGACATTGCTTCTTTTTCTTTCTTTTTTTTTCCCCCGTTTTTCTTTTTGTAAAGCTTGCTTCACGATTGACATTGTTGCCCAAGGAGAAGTCAGCTTCGCAGGAGACCCGCTCGCATTTTGTCTTTCCTTCGTATAGGACTGCCAAGGAAATGACTAAAAGAAACTGAGGGATTAAGTTGCGAAACTAGGCTTAGTAGCACTGCTCGCCGCTCCCGCTTGGAGCTAAGGCAAAGCGAGCTTCGCAAGAGCCGAGCAGTCCGGATGTCGTAATGCTCGGCCGGGCTCTCGCATCGAACCCGACCTGGGGTCGGCAACCCCGCGTCGTGCTCTAGCTCCATTAAGAGCGCCACAATGAACAGGGGGCAGCGGAGCGTTCAAGGTCACGTGTCTGGATCCGCGCGCAATGGATAACAACACCGTGTGCCGAGAATAATCTTTAAGAACGTTAGTCTGAGAGAGCGAAAATTGAAGGCATTTTTTTATTTATTTGCAGCGACACGTCAAAACGGCGTGGGCGCATGCAATATGCTTTATAGACGCCGAAATCAACGTAAAAGCTTTGTATTTTTCCGGAAAACGTTATTTTCGGCCCGTTGTGTAATAACTTTCTATTCTGAAAGAAATCATGGCTGAGCAAGAGGCAATCGATTTACATGTGTGTTTTGTTTAAGCTAAAGCGAGTCGTCTGAAGGAAGTGATGCAATTTCGCGTAAAACGACTTGTTTAAAGTTCCAGGCCTATCCAGGCTTGATAAATTATCACCGAGAATTTTGAATTGCCTCTTCAAAGAACGTGTACCTACTTGTCTTTCTCCGAACAATAAATCTCAAAAGACCGGTGAAAGTGCGAAGCTAGCGAAAATATGTTCGCAAGTTGGCATTTGTTTGTAAGCTTCGGCTCGGAGCGTCAAGTCAAAGTATTTTACTGAAGTACACGTGACAGGCAGAAATTTCTAAGCCATATGCTACTGCTGAAAAACTAATTTCAGTAAATCTGCTGCATTTAGAAGGAGGGGCGAAACGCTAGTGCCTAAATGTCGTGTAACTTTGACTTTTTCTGTCACGCCCGCTAGAGCTATCGACTAGGAGGAAAAATATATGTCCAAAGATGTTAAAGGACGAGAGAAGAAGCAGAAGGGGATAAAGGTTATGTTAACATAATATAATTTTATTCCGTTCTCGAAATCAGTCAATCATCAGTCGAATAATTTATTTTGCTTTTGAAACAAAAAGTATTGGGCAGCCGCTATAAGCTACTCTGACAAGCCACTTTACTAGGCGACTGTCTCTATATTGCAAATTACATAATGCACATCGACACTGTTTTAGTAAATTTGCCATCTATAATTACATAATAAAAATTTTTACAGCGTTCTATTTCAATATTGCCTTCTAGCAAACCCACCTTGAGCTCATTATCTTTCTTCGTTTATTTTACTTGTTTCGTTTCCCTTGGGCCACTTTCGCGCGAATACCACTTAATTTGAGTCTGTTAGTGTGTGCCAGTCTTTTTCCGTAGCGCTGTAACATTTATCCACTCCGAGACTGCAGAATGAAGAAAGTAATCACAAACGAAAATATCTGAAAATTAAAAAAAATAAAAATAAAACGACCCTACTTCTCGACCGTCCCGACAATTGACGTAGAAATAGGCTGAGTCACCCTCGACGCCCCAGTACAAGAGCCATAACTCACTGCTGTTATACGTATATTCGCCGCGATGAATAGACAAGAAGACACGCTGATCCAGCGCAACGTTGAAAACTAAAGTGACGCTAGACGTCTTTGAGTTAGTGACGTATCAGCAGTACTGGATAAGATAAGCACAGCCCCTCCACCCGCAACGAGGAACAAGGCGTGGTATGGCTGTTTGTTGAGGTTGTAACGTTGGTGAGGGGCGAATGGCACTGAGAAGTACGACACGTCTAAATACGTTGAAGGCTTCGTACCCATTCTGTCACAATGGCACATCTGATTCGGGAGGACTGGCCAGGAATGGGCGCATAACCCCTGGCAGACATACAGTGGCACCTACTCAATGGCACATATATCCAGGGACCAAGGTTGTCCACCTAGTCGCCGGACAGCAGCCAGCGGACAATTTTACATTACGGTGCATGTCCAGTTGTCCGAGGTGTCTACCCGGCAAGACCTACCCAGTTTCCCATGTTTTCGTCATCATGATCATCATCATCATCATTATCATAATCCATCTCTTTTATGTCCGCTGCAGGACGAAGGCTTCTTTCAGCGATTTCCAATTACCCCGGTCTTGCGCTAGCTGATTCCAACTGGTACCTGCCTGCATGTACCTACATTATATACATATACGCATATACGGTCATGATTAACAAAAATCGAGCCTTTTGTTTCCATTCTCTCTCGTTCATCTCTCTACATACATCATCATCATCATCATCCTATATTTATGTCCACCGCAGGACGAAGGCCTCTCCCTGCGATCTCCAATTACCCCTGTCTTGCGCTAGCTGATTCCAACTTGCGCCTGCGAATTTCCTAACTTCATCATTCCACCTAGTTTTCTGCCGTCCTAGACTGCGCTTCCCTTCTCTTGGTATCCATTCTGTAGCTCTAATGGCCCACCCATATATAGCCACATATATATCCACAAATATATCTGGCAAGTAAATGACCGTGAACGCCAAATTCCGGTGGAGAGGCAACAAAAGCTTCGTTCTAACCTCCCCCCCCCCCCCACTACAGGAACTCCGACATAATAAATAAAACAGATAAACTAATTATTTAATTGCGAGCAGCAGCAACTGCTTCCAGTGGGTACACGCAGAACTCCACCGCGCTTCGGCCATTCATCCCGAGTTTGGCAACTGTTCCCTAAAGTTGAATTTCGAAGTGCCCGTTACGTCACATTCTCCCGCAAACACTGCAGCCGGCCATGGCCGGCGGAATGCGTACAGCCAGGGGGGGAAGGTCATAACTGCATAGCGGGCGAATTCAGCTTCATCCTTGTACTTATCGCTCAACTACAGAGCTTAAGAGACGAATGAAAAAAAAAAACAAGAGAAAAAGAAGGTGTAGAAGAGGAGTGTGGAAGTAAACTCGACATTTGAACACGCAAAGTTGAAGAGCAAACAAACAGGACGAGAGGCTTAGTGAGCGAGCGACAGGAGGATCCTCTCCGTCCGCAAACAATGCGTAGGCGCTTCCTTCTGCCGCCTGCCCGGGCACTTCATTCCTCGATTTCTCCCTTCTTATCGCCTTCTATTGTTCCTCCAACTTGCTTCTTTTCTTGCTCCTTCATTCTTTTCTTCTTGTGTCTCTCATTTTATTCATAATATCATCGTTCACTTTTCTCTGTCTCTCTTCTTTTTTCTATTGCCATTGCTTGGTTCTTGTTTTTCTTTCGTAATTTTTCTTTTCTTCCCGTTTCAGTCTTTTTTAATCTTTTCTCATTCTTTCTTTCCTTTCCGTCCATGCTCTGTTTTTTTTTCTTTTCAGTATAATGTGTGTATCCATATAATATTAATATAACATTTATATATAACATGTAATATATTCGCCCTTGCCTATTGCATCGCTAGTGTTCCTGCTTTTTTAAATAAATGTGTGTGTAGGAGAGGTTTGCATCATGGATGATGTCCGCTAACTCCTCTTTTCATGGACAAACTGTGCATAGCAAATATAGGCCGGCTAGAACAATACACAAATAAACGAAATAAAATAATAAAACAAAATGCAAATGAACGTCGGAATGCGCTTACGCATGGTTCGCGTAAATTTCTAATAAACTTCCCTTATAGTTCACGTAATGTTAACACATCTTTTTTTTTTCATATTTCCATTCCATCCTTTATCTTTCTTTTCCTCTTGCTTCCTTCGTTCTTTCTTTACTCTTTTCATTGCTACTTTTGCTTCCGTCATTGTTGCCGTCGCCTTCCAGTAAACCTTATTTTGGTTTCCGCTTTTCCTTCCTAATTCCATCCTTCTTTCTCTTCGCTCCATCCTTCTTATCTCCAACGTTCCCTGTTCGTTCCTCGCTACCTGTTTTCGTACCTACCTTTTTTTCTTCACTCCTTCTTTCGTTCTCCCATTCTCCCTATTTTCCGTGCCTTCGGAGCGTCCGCAATTCTTTCTGACGGCCGGCTCTCTGGCTTCTCCAAGCTCATCATCTTTCGAAAACGCAATTAACGCCTCCGACCTTTCCTTTCTTCCTTTCTCAGTAGCGCGCCTCTTCCTACCTCCGCAAACCCAACCACTCTCCTCCCACTGGCCTCCTCCAAACACACAGCGCCCACCCTACTTTCCTTTTTCAACCACTTATCTTTCCGTCGCATCAGAACGGCCTCTCACCTTCCTTCAATCTTTCCTTCTCTCTTCTTTGTCATCTCCCACGCAGTCAGCCGTCTCGTATATCCCTACCACACACACACACACACCATCGCCCTTCGCACCTCGCAATCTTATTCTACGAAGGCAGCCAGGCAGCCAGGCAGGCAGGCAGGCAGGCAGGCAGGCGGGTTTAGGCTCGTCTCCGGGATTGCCCGCTACGTTCCAAATTGCTCCCCACCGGGGCATCCTCCGCTCCCTCCAACTTTTCTTTCTATCTACTACTTCCCCTTCGTCTCCCTTGTTTTCTTGCATACGTGAGCAAACGCTAGTGAGCCGCGAGCCCGCACTTCATTAATTGATTGATCACACACGCGCGCGTAACCCTATCTCTCTTCTCCGGCTCTGCGCGCGAAGGACCGGCGGGTAGCTGCGAGAATCGCCGCCGTTCGCTTTACCGAGAGGCGGCGCCGCGCGAACAACCCCTGACCCTTCTTCTGCAGCTTCTCACCACCCCCCCCCCCCCCGCCCAGCCTCTGCCTCCCCCAGCTAGCGCCATTTCCATCTTACCTTACACAGTGATTTTGTTCTTTATTTTTTTTATTATCGTATAATTCTTTTTACGTGCAGGCTCTGTCTCGCACCGCCGTTCGTCGGCCGGCTTGAGCCGCTGGATATGAACCTAATGTGATTAAAACCGGCACCCGGCGTTGCGAGACGACACCCCTTCTCTAAATCTATCTATCTATCTATCTATCTATCTATCTATCTATCTATCTATCTATCTATCTATCTATCTATCTATCTGTCTATCTACCTATCTATCTATCTATCTATATATCTACCTATCTATCTACCTATCTATCTGGGTATGTTTTATTTTGTCTCTGTTTCTATCTTGCTGTATCTATCTCCCTCTGTTCTCGCTATCGCTTTCTATCAACTTTCTCTCTCTCTGCCTATTTCTGCATCTTTCTCTATCTGTCTATGTATCTCACACACCATCTGTCTCTCTCTTTTCGCCGTCTCAACTTCATCCTTGTATATTCATCTCTCCCGCCCTTCCACTTTTTCTCTTAACCGCTTCTCGGTAATCGCGATGGTGGTTCGTTCTGTGTGAGATCTGCGTGGCATTTACGTATTCCCGCAGCATAATCAGTTTGGCCTAAACACCACCGCGTCCTGCGGCTATTGCGACGCGACGACGTTAATAGGTGCCAGTCTGGTACATACCGACAGGTAAACACTCAATTTATACGACTACATGTTTGAGTTGAGAATCAGAGTATCGGGAGTGGCCAAGTTGTGCTCCTGGTGAGCAGTTTGAGAGCATCATCAGGTTCTTCGGGCTCTATGTATGGAGTACAGTTCGTAGAACAATGTTTGTACATATAGGTACACCCGTGAACAAAAGTATACATGCCACAGGGCTCGCCCACAATACCGAATTTCTTCGTAATTAACAAGCATAAATTGGAATCGACGAGTGCACTGAGAAGTTCGCAATGCCAAGTTTAGGCTGCAATCCTCAATTTCAAGTTGCGTTCAGAGGCAGAGGAAAAAGATCGGATTTATCGCGCAACCCCTGGTCCGCATACTTTTGCCCACGGGTGTACAGCCGCCCTGAGAATATTTCAGAACACGGAAAATGAGAATAAGTTCAATTTTATCGCTACTTCACCACAGTGTGTGAAATGTATGCCAAGAATATGATGATAGTGCGGAGAGGTATCAACTCTACCTTTCGGTTGAAGGACCTGTGCCTAGGCTGTGATGGAATGGATATTTCACTCGCATCTCGTGTTCCGAAAACTTTTGAGGGAGGGTGTACATTCATACACTGTGCATGCGCGTACAGTAGCGTTCAATATGAGCTGCAACACGGTGCCCAAAGTTGAAGGAGCCCCAAGACAGAGTGGTGGCTCCGACATGCGAAAAGTTACAGAACACCGTTCCATTTATTGGTATTTATTGAGCCAGTTTTTTGCATGTCGGCGCCGCCGTGTAATCCTTGCGCCCCTTCGACCACGGGCACGGTGTTGCAGCTCATACTGAACGCGACTGTACGTACTTATGTGCTTGTATTTGACTTTTGTAAATCTTTCATTCGTGTACCCAACATCAGGTGTGCATATGTTATGTTGAAATGAATATTTCATTTGGTTTGGTTTGATATGGGGCGCTAAGCTAAAAGACAGCACTGCAATTCAATATCCTGCCACGGTTTATTGACGGTGAATGGACAGGAAGTATAACGACTTTAGAACAAACAGCGAACGGCTTTTTTGGGGCCAAACTTGCGCCATTGACATAGATTAGGTGATCAATTGGTGACATATATAGACTCCCTGGTCTATTATCGCTAGCTGGAAGTGGCTCGCTACTAGGGCAGCTTCCTGTGCTATATAACGTAACTCGATATTGTATACGCGGCAATATGACTGCCTTGACGTACTACACTGCGCTGCAGACTTCTAGGAAGGTCGGTGGGAGACTTTGAGCCATGAAGCTGTCTTTCGACAAACGAGTTTGGTGCTGTAGGAAAATCATAATGTGATGGTGTTCTTTTGACATGGGCGAAAACGTTTAATGAAGCGTGCATCTGAGGGTATGCTGTCAGTATTTGCCGTCGCATCGTTTTCTTTTTCTTCCATTTCCATTTCTTTCTTTTTTTTTTATTTATTAGTTGGCTATATATATATATATATATATATAGCCAGCAAACAGTGACACCTAGGACAGCATATGAGCAATTGTCAGCAGTTCTGAAGTGAATTAAAGAAATGATAAATAAATGAAAAGACCCTCGCTATTTCCATTTATTGATAACGTCTTTCATTCAATTACGAACTGCAGGTAATTTCCCCCATGTTGTCCTTGGTGTCGTTCTTTGTTGGCCTCTTACGGTATGAGTAACAAAAATCGGGAATCGGGCTTCCTTTCTTCCCGTCCTCATATATGTATATATATATAACGGTGCACGAAATCGAGTGCCAACGTGAGCGTCTTGCTATTTTTCTTTTTTTGCTCTTTCTCTTACGCAGCAGTATATATTTAGACCAGTTGGCTCACCTGTTCGCTTAAACTTAATCCGCTTCGGCGCACACTTTAGCCTCGGCCTCTTTTATACCATATTTAGACCTGTTTCCGCATGATTTAAAACGTCGTCGTTGTCACTTCACAAACACGCGAGAAAGAAATATAAAGAAAAGAAGTCTGGCATAAACTTGTTGAAAACCCGTGGCAAGCTTTCGCGCTCTCGCATAGGCGCAGTAAATGTCCCCGTGCGGTCGCAGCTTGTCACGTTTTCTTCTGCAGCTGTTCCTTTCTTTCTTTCTTTCTTTCTTTCTTTCTTTCTTTCTTTCTTTCTTTCTTTCTTTCTTTCTTTCTTTCTTTCTTGCAGCTGTCGGGTTCAATTACACGCTCGTTAATTGTATACTTTCTGCGTCGACCAAGGAAATGCGTGGTAAGACGGTAATGGTCGACGGGTAGACACGGCTCGGAATCGTGCTAGGCGCACAATCTTCGGGAGTGCGTTTTTGGGTATTCTGAAGAAGACTTTATCGCTTACGTGCCTGACGTAAACACGTGTCAAACGTGAATACACCATCTTTCGGTAACCAATGAGCCCATATGAGCGAATGTGTTGCATTTGAAAGGAAAAGGACAAAAGTGTATAACGACCCTCGGATGTAACACGTGTTGTCCGCGGAAGAGACGCGAAAAAAAAAAAGGAGACAACGGACAACAAACATAGTCTTCCGTGTTCCTTCTTTGTACATTCGGCGCGCGACACGCTTATTTCTGAGGACCACCTAAACTAAGCGCCCAACTCCACGTCGTTTCGCAATTGAAATGACAGTGTGGAGTAAATTGTTAAATTAAAAAAAAATGTGGGCAGCTTGCACTCATTGGTGCAAGGCTGGAGTAAACAGCGGTGCTGGTGATCGACCTAGCTGCTTCCAGGTTTTACTAGGCTTGACTAAGTTTTGCTAGGAAATGCTAAGTGCTGCAAGGCACGGTATTTCGAATCGGCTCGCCGCCGACGCGCAGATTCTCGCCTGGCTGCGCGACTCGCTTCAACATGAGCGGCTTCGAGTGTCCGGATCTTCTTTGATCGTTCCATGTCAAGGCTACATGTACTCGCCACAGTCAACGATAGTTCGGGCGCCGTCGCGGCGGCTCCGAGCTTTATCTCCCGGGTGATGTGACGGCCACGCTGCGACTCCACACTTTCCGGTGCGTGGTTGATCGAAACCGGCCGAGCCGCCGCCAGAGGCGCCGGCTGCAGTCAAGGCACCGCGCGCGTTCGGCGCGGACGCGGGGAAACGGGGAAACGCGGATGGCGTCGGCAGCAGCTCTGCGCGTTGCCTCGTTAGTGCTGCTACAATTTCTTTCTCTCTCTCTCTCTCTCATTTCCTATTTCTCTCTCCCGAGCATAGCACGCGCCGCGCGCATGCTCTCATTCCTTCTCTTTAACGCCCCATGTCAAGGCAACATGTGCACGGTACGGAGGAGGCGAAGCACACGCCGCTCCACGAGGCGGTTGCTAGGCAGCGCGCGGTGACGTCATCGCCAGGGTCAGTTTTTCGCTCGCACTACGCGGCCCAACCAAGAGCTTCAACAGTTACGCCGTTAAAATTAAACTTATGGGGTTTTACGGGCCAAAACCATGATCTGATTGTGGGGCACGCCGAAGGAGGGGGGGGGGGGGGAGGGCTCCGGGATAATTTGGACCACCTGGGGTTCTTTAACGTGCACCTCAATGTGAGTACACGGGTGCTTTCGCCCCCATCGAAATGCGGCCGCCGTGGCCGGGATTCGATCCCGTGACCTCGTGCTTAGCAGCCCAACACCATAGCCGCTAAGCAACCGGGGCGGGTGAGTAAATTGTAACGCGAAGCTTCATACGCGATCTCTCCCGGACCTTGCTAAACGCTAAACCGAGCAGCTCATGACACGAAACAGCACTCATATAGCGACTTGTCTCATATGTAGCTTCCCCTGTGTGCTACCGCAACTCTTGTTCCGGTGACCTGCTATCTTCTCTACGCAATTAGACAATGAAACAGCAAGTAATGAATGAACACTGCTAGTTGGACGAGTTGGTTCACCGTAGCAAGCGTGTAAATGTACATAAGAGACAAGGTCAAAAGCAATGATGAGCTACGTCTGTCTTGTCCTTCCATTTCGTCATTGTCCCTTAGGCACACTTACACGCTTGCTACGCCCGAAAGAAATATCCCCAGTGCAACAAAAACATGTCATCAAGCGCATAACCTTTTGATAATTCAGGCAGTCTTTAACTACGCTCTTTGTTAAATAACTTGAACTACGCACTTCTTAGTTTTTTTTTTGCACCTTTTTTAGGGTACTGGCGTTGTGCAGTAGAAAATATTGTTTTAAATTATGCTCTGTACACTACTTTAACTGGTGTTTCCATGTCCGATTAAGTTTCAATTTCTTAATATAAAGTATCACTTTGTTTGTTTATCTTATTTCTAATTATTTGCTCCTTCCCATTCTTGTGTTTTACCCTTTTTTGTGCTTTCCACTACATTCATTACCGTACTTCATTATTGGCGAACATAACAGAAATCTTGTTTTCTCTCGGGAGCTCTGTACTTGTTGTAACGTAGTTGGTCCTTTGTTAGAAAGTATTCGCTCCATTACATGTAATTTCAATACTGCTCACCCCCCTTATGTAATGCCCTATAAATGGTCCTTAAGCGTAAATAAATAAATGATGATTATTTAAGCAAATCTCTCTTCGCCTTCTTTACCGTGGTTTGGTTGCGTCGGCTCGGTCAGATTATCGCCGAGTAAGGTGGGGCCGGTCCTGTAAATTGTGCAAGTGTAAACTAGGGTGATCCCGGTGACAGCCTGTAATCGGAGGTGGCGTGGATCACGTGGTGTAGGTACCCGTGTCCTGCTGATTTGCCGGGATGGCACGTGATCACTATGCTGCAAAACACGTTGCAGAAAGATAAACTGTTTGATAACAGTTGAATTAACCGCTTCGGGAAAGCTTCGCTTCTGGTGGATTACAAGATGTGTGATGGATTTGCATATTAGATATTATATAGACCAACAACCTTTTATTTTTTATTCAGATATCGTCTAAAATTTGAAAATGAGTTCTACGTAGCTTCGCGATAATTTTTTTAGTACTCGCCGAATTTTGCGTTCGTAAACCTTCGGGAGAACTGCGTTCTACACTGTAAGCATCCAAGTTGTCTCGCCCGAAAGGCGAAGCATCGATTACGATAGCAAATTAGTAGACAGCTATACGAAGTAAGGATAGCAGTTTTATCGGCTGCATATAAACTTGCAAACATTCGCTTACTGACTAAATTAACAAGCATGGAGTCAGCGTGCAAAGGCAAACATGAACACATCACACCTCGGTGACCGCGGACACTCGCTGTCAAAACGCTGGGATGAGCATGCGCGGCGGCAGCAGCGAGCGAAATGGCCTTCGTGCTGCCTCTCGCTTCGATGCAAACCGAGTGGCGAGAACGCAGCGCACACAAAGGCATGAGCCGTCGGCGCACCTAGACTCTGTCCTCAACACAGATCGCTTTCAACATAGGGCGCGGGCGTCCGAGCAATGCGGAGTTGCTGCCGGGGTACAACGCCATCCCCCCCCCCCCCCCCCCCGGTGGCTTACGCGCGACGGAAGACGGCACGGAGGGAGCCGCCATCGCCGGCTCCCTCCGCGCGCTTTCAATTGCACATACAGCGTACAGCGCGCGGCGATGGTCTTATCCCTCTTGGATTTTATTGGAACATCACGGCGACGCCGACGACAAAAATACGCCTGCAGTGTTCATATAACTGTTATCGCAATAAAACGAAAGTGTCATGTGTACAACTTTCATGTTTACAAGAAGGGCTCTGTTCTCGCTACGAATGACAAATTACGTATTACAGAAGCGTAATCGTTCAAGCTAGCTCGAAATAATTTGTTCTTCTGGTGTACCTATAAAGAACGGGGAAGGAAGAGGGCGTGTTGTAACACTAAGCAAGCGAAGTTTGATATATATATATATATCAGAAAGAAAGGTAAGCTTGCATACATGGTGGAATCAACAAATCCAAGAGAAACAAAAACTGGAGAAACCAAGTGTGGCAAGAGTTATGCGAACTTTATTAAACAACAACAGCCCGTGCAATTGTTATTTAGCTTCTAACATTTTGGTGGTAAAAACTACAGAATTCTAGACAGCACATCAGTCTTTTCATTTATAGATATTCATGGACAGGAAATGCCTCTAATGTTATGTTAATTTGTTTGATGGGAAAGTGACATACATTATGTTTTGTGCGTTGTATTCATCACTCCTGTAATGACCCTTTTGGCGGCTAACCGTATCAACAATCAATCAGTCAATCAATCAAAAATTACTTGGCTGGTTGTGAAGCGGACACTCTAAATTGGGCCTAACGTATTTCGCCATATATGTATTGTCACATAAGCATCCCTAAAAATTCAAACCATGCCAAAACGAGCGGGGAACCCGGAAGACTTAACATTCAGCAAAGTTTGGTGCCTGTGGGCGCCGTTTTTTTTTTTTATTTCCTGTTCATCACAAGGGCTCTTCTTCTCGTGTTCTCTCTTCGTACTGCGCGTTATTTGCTCCCAATTTAGCTGCCCCACTTCCCTGACATTCGCATTCTTCTCCAGTTTCCGCTGAAATCCTTATATCGCCCCCATAGTCATCTTCCCCTTCGCTTATACGTTTCCTTGGTTTTCTGTTGCTTCTTTTTTTTTATGGCTGTTTCGGAATTTGTGCTTCGCCCTCAGGCGACTAAGTCGACCACTCCACCCCATTCCTTAATTTATTTTTATTTTTCTTTCGATCCTTTATTGTCCGACCAAATGCAGATTCCCTCGCCACTCCATCGCCTTCTTCCATCCCTAATTTCCTTTTTTTTCTTTCTTTTTATTTTGTTATGCTTTGCTTTCGTTTCCTTAAGTGCTCGCGCGTGGAAGCTTAATCCGTTGTGCAAATCACTTCGATAGGTCTTCCCGACACACCCATCCTTTTTCTTTTCATTTTGTCTTCTGCTCATCCCAGTCACATTTTCTCGTACCCCCAGCTGCACCACCTTCCAATGGCGCATGCGTAGACGCGGTTAAGCGCAACACGTTTCTTCTGTTCATGCTTCTTCCATATTTCTGGTATTTCCTCTACGTCTGGATTGGATTAGATTGGATTTCCTTCCACGATTGCGCATACCCACTGCGGGGGATTGACCAACATTTCGGTGGTATTAGGAAGTTGTTAATACTAAAATTCGTTAATTGTTAATACTGAAACTCTCAGGAGGAAATTAATAAAAATAACGTATGAATTTAAGAGAATCTCCCGGAAACAACTATGAATCCTCGCTTAATCAACTTCTACTTCGTCTTTTGCCTCTGCTACTTCTACTTCTCCTCCTCGAGAAACCCCATCTGCTCCAACACCCCACTCGCGCATGCGCAGCCGTAATAAGCGCGACACGTTTCTTCTGATGCTTCTTCTGCGTGATGATTCTTCTGCTGCTACTTCTGCTTCTTCAATTCCTGCTTCTTCAACTTCTGCTTTTTCTTCTACTTCTGCTGCTTCATTTTCTTATAACTGCTTCTTTTTCAATACTGCTGCTCCTCATACTGCTTCTGCTTCTTCTTCTTCTGCTGCTGCTTCTTCTACTCCTGTTTTTACTTCTGCTTCTGGTTTCGCTTCTCATTTTCCTCCCATACATTCTGCTTCTAGTCCTCCTTGTGCTTCTAATACGGGTTCACTTCTGCTTCTACTTCTGTTTCCGTTTCTATGTCTGCTTCTACTTCTGCTTCTATACTTCTGCTCCTTCTCCCGTTGCCACATGTCGCTTGCGATGCCACTGCCTCGGTCCCCATTCGCGGCTTCGGTTGGTACCGCCGTCGGCGACGGTCTCTTCTACTGTTTTCCGAGGACTATTATTGCTTCGCCAAGCAACCGAGGCATTAGCGTGGTCATTCCCCTTTCCGGCCCGTAATGCTTAACCCTAAAGAGAGAGCATAGCTGCCTTCGCAGCCTGCTGATGTGGAAAGCCTACAGGAACGCTCTTAGATAGGAGCTGCGGGAGGCAGGGAAAGGTATCTCGGCGTAATTAAGACAAGCGCTGACTCGGGACAGTGTTTGACCCGAACCCCCCCTTCCTATGGGCACCGTGGGTAGTATGGTCTACGCTAGTCGATACACGTGGTCAGGCTGCGGTCGCAATTCGCGGTAAGCCTCGCTTGGAACATCTATAAGCCTTCGCAATGCCACTGAAGAAGTCTATTGTAACGTTGTAATGATGCGTGAACGAGAGGATAACAAAGCGAACATTTCGATTTCAGGGATTCGACGATGCTCGAAAATTGTTTCGTGAAACAGAACTCTTCGTTAAATCGAAAGCACACGAAATACTACTGACATTAACGCTAAATTTATTCAAAAACAAGACAGATGTCATTCTTGCCTGTACACGCACTTATCGCATTTACTGTATACGGCGAGACCGTTCCGCGCGTCTCGTATTTCCTCATGGGAGTGCCGAACCTCCGAACAGGCCGACGGCGTCCTTGACCTGAGCTGAAACCCGGCATACCACTAATAATCGTCATCGTCACCACTATAATCATCATCATCATCACCGTCGTCGTCGTCATCACCGCAGGACCGAAGCTTTCTACAAGCAACATTTAATGATCCCTACATTTCGAGAAGCTACTTCATCTAATGCCGGAATATTTCCTGATATCAACGCGTCACCCTTTCTCTGTCGTCCTCGACTGCATTTTTTCGTCCCTTAGTACCGATTTAGTTACTCCAATAGATTACAGGTTATTCGTTCCATGTATAACATGTCCTGCACTCTCCATTCCCCAATTCTTCCGCTTTATCTCAACTACAAATTTGTTTACCCCCGTTTGCTCTGTAATCCACACAGCTGTCTTCCTGTCTCTTAAGGTTACACCTATCACTTTTTTTTTCCGTTCCACATGTGCCTCCCTCCTCCTTTTTCCTCCTCCAATGGTTTGTAGGACGTACTACGTGTTATTGCTTTAATTCTTTCGAAATGTCATGTTCGTAGAAGCCAAGTCGTTTCCTGAATATTCGTAACGACCACATGTTTCTAGGTCCCCCCTTATCATCAAGCTCAGATAGCTGTGATTACGAAACCAAACGCTCCCTCCCCTACAACAATGCCCCTCCCCTCCCCTACATCCTCGCACGCACACACACACTTCTCAACACGGTTTCTCGGCGATGACGTCTACCGACTAGCGCCGTGCTAATGACCGCAAAGCGACGTGGTTGCGACACGATGCCTCAATACACTCGTGGCGTGCGAGCCCTCGTCCAGCTAAATGAAAACGAGATACGGGGTGCCCAAAATCGCACTCCCAGTGGCGGCGCCATCAGCCACGGTAGCCAATCTCGAAGGCCATGATTTCGTCGACTGCAAGTGCCGGAAGCCATTGCGCAGGAGCCGGATGCCCGTCATGATTGCCATATTGCGAACTTAACCTGTTGAGGAACGGAAGGTTTCGTCCGCCCAGCCCCTCGGCCATTTCGAGAAACAAATTTTAGTCCAAGTTTATGGAATCGAGAGCGAAACGAACTGACAAAGCACATCGCAGGAAAACAGCTTCTACAAGCGTTATACCAAATATATCTATTATTATTACTTATTGTTATTAGTACTAGTAGCACTACTAGCAGTAGCAGTATTAGTTGGTTGAAGTAGTTGTAGTAGTAGTTGGTAGTAATATTAGTAGTAGTAGTAGTAGTAGTAGTAGTAGTAGTAGTAGTAGTAGTAGTAGTAGTAGTAGTAGAAGTTGTTGTTGTTGTTGTTGTTGTTGTTGTTGTTGTTGTTGTTGTTGTTGTTGTTGTTGTTGTTGTTGTTGTTGTTGTTGTTGTAATGAAATAGTTACGTTAGACGGGCTAGGGTTTCACTCTATACCTTTACAGCGGTGATCTGGAAAGGACTGCATCGCACCCGTATGCAAAAAAAAAAAAGCCCGCACATACTCTGTGGCAGTTGGCGAGACCGCGCTCCATTCGTTCGTACGCTTGCCCGCAACTAAATTGCTCGACTCGCAAATTCGTGGCGGCGCGTGCTCGTGCGAGGAACAGACCGTCCTCCAACGGCATCCGCGCATGTTTTCGATCGTTCTCATTCGCGATGCGCGGCGCAGTAATTGCGTTCTCCGACCAGGCACACGCGAAACGACGCTATAATGCAACGCAGACACCCGTATACACCGAATACCGCGACCGCGTCCCTTGGCAGCCACCCTTTTATTACGAGTTTCCCCATTTTTTTCCCTTTACCCTCATGTACACGCTCCCTGGTCTTCCCTCACTCGCAACTCCGGTTTGCCATCTTAATCTTCCGCCATCCCCTGGAGAAAAAAAAGTTATCTTTATAAGTTGCTGACAAACAACCGAATGACTGCGGCCTACCGGTCGTATAATTCAATACTGCACCTTCACGCAGCTTTGCGCGGGCGGCTGTTCCTACAGGTCTGAAACATGCATCTGTAGGCGGACGCACTAAATTCGCGCGCTCTTGTGATGGCGTGTCTACCGGAGAGTCTGCGACAGCTTCATTAAAGCGCGCGCGCGCGCTTTCAAGGAACGCGTGGATGGTGCGGCTGGTATTTCAATATCCCAGTCCGACAGAGAGACACTGTCCGTGCGTATGTCGACGGGAACGCGACGGCGATTGGCCGGCGACTTCCGAGAGGAATTGGATGATGTCGTGTAAGTGACTCGCATTGGATATGTCCCGAGGGTTGCTTAAGTAAGGGTGCCGGGTATAATTGACGTCCGCGGCTAGGCTGCTGGTCCTTTCGCGCTTAAATTTCCCCTCAGGAACAACGTTCTTCCTTGTCTTCTGTATAGTGTGATGTTTTGATGCTATGAGGTGTCTGTTTCCCGCGGAATTAATCGTAAGTACGCGTCGTTCTTGGTCTGTGTCCGAAGAGGAATGTAGACCTTCACTGGCATGTAACGGTCGCGCCACCTGTCACATTATCCTTTGTACAAAAGTGTGGAGCTCCTGTTCCCTTCAGCGAGACAATTACACTTCTGGTCCTGAGGGCATCGTCGCAATTACGTGAAGTTGGGACGTCTTCCGGGCAAAGCAGCAAAGTACTGGAGTGCCCAAACTCTAAAGGAAGCTTTAGCTCGGGCCCAACTCCTATTTCCTTATTCATTGCAACTTGTTATACTGTTCGATTAGCTCAGTACAGTCGACTGAATCAAAGCCGACCTATTTGACGTTATATCTCGTCGGGAAAGCTTTTGGTCCAGAAGTTGCAATGATACATATACACCAACACCGAATACGGGTCGGAAGAACGTTTCTTCTTTGCTGCCCTGACGATGCTTTGATTTGCATATTACTTTTATGTTTCGCTCATTGATTCACCTAGGTGTAGCCAGTCGCAAAAGTTGCGCACGCTAGGACACACCTGTTGTACCCGCAGCGTGGCGTAATCGTAGTGCCAGCAACGATCGCGAGGTGGCGCCCGCATTCGTCGATGCGGGGTCGCGCCCCCTGGGGCGTAAACGCCTCAGCGGGAGTGCGCTATAAAACAGTTGCCCGTACTAAGTCGGTGCCCGTTTCGGGGCTGAGGTCATGAAGAGTTCGTTGAACCCCTTGTTTTTTTTTTTTTTTTCATTTTTCATCGCTGAACCCCCCTGCGGCGTTAAACCGTGATGGCGTCGCATTTACTCGTGCGGGATTTATTTCCATTTGTCAGCTCTGTCCACCTGTTTCTCTGGCAAGATTCAAAGTTGCGGTTTAGTTCCTCCTTTTTTCTCATTTGTTTGGACAAAATTATTCGTTCTTTTTACAGTAGCGATGTTCTCTTAGTTCACTCACTCGTGTATTCTCTGACCGAAAGGAGAGCTGACGTCGTTCTTTATAGATTTTCTTCTTGTAGCGCAAAACACACACACACGGACGTAGAAGAAGAACGGAGACGCACACAGGCGCTAACTTCCAATAACAACGAGTCGTTCTTTAGTTCATTCATCTGTTCCCTATACGTTCATCCATTCCTTCATGTGATTGTTGGTTCCCTGGCGCATTATTCTTCCTGCACGCATTTCTTGTTTTATTGGCCGGATGAATGGCAGCAGTCGTCAGTTGGTTCTTTAATTCACCCAATGATTTTTTTGCCATCTCAGCGAGCGGACATCGTTTGTTAGTTTCCTCCTTCATTTGCACGTTCGTACATTATTTATTGCAAGAGTTCGTTCGTTTCGCTTCGTTTTTGTTTTGTTTCGGCTCGGTTCGTTTGGGATCGTATCAGTTCCGTTCGTTCGTTCGTTCGTTCGTTCTGCCACAAAATGTACTAGAATGAAATCTCGCGCTAGCGTCTAGCTGTAGCGTCAAGTGTGACGGTTCATATCCTGCGTGGAAATAGCACTTGATACATCAGTTTGCCTAAATGTTTGTGCAGATGGCTTCGAACGGCTTCGTGACTTTGCAAACTGATCGCGTCCAACAATAGAATGCGTTATAAATGCAACAAATATTAATTATCATTGACGTGCGTGGAGATTATCGCATTCGCGAGTTTAGAAACATACGACTGTAGTGCTCGGAAGTTTAGAAGAACGAACCGTTACAAAGAACGCCTGGTGTTCACAAGCGCGACAGTTGAAAACATGCATCTACTGCCTATAGATTTCTACGGTAGGTAAGCAATCGCAGCGCCTAAATTCTCGCTATTGGTTTTAGCGTGAAAGTCTACGCGTTAATGCCCTCTGTTATCGACTGAGGATCGTTCAGCAACTGTGCACTGGCATCACTCATTCATTCAACAGCTAGCCTTCATGGCGACAAACTGATTTGCTCACTGACTTTACTGTGCTGTGCGCTGACAGTACGCGGTGACAGTGACCGACGGTGATTGTGTGTCTGTGCTCCTTTCTTTCTCTATCTCTACTTTGCTGTCACTTTACCTCCCCCTCCCCTCTCTCCCCAGCGTAGGGTAGCAAACCGGATCTTCCCATCTGGCTAACCTCCCTGCCTTTCCGCTTTCTTCCCTCTCTTTCTCTACTAACTGACTAAAGTGAAAAGACAATGCGGTTTTTTTTTTTTTTTACATTGCTGACGCTCCCAGCAAATACGTGACGGATTACGCGTTGTCGTAAAAATACCGAGGGCCAACCGTTGTTTACGCCGTCGCCGCGTCCACCGGAAGTGGCTCTAAAGAGGACATTAGGGTCGAAGTGATATTGGCGCGGGTGTCGGTCCGTTTGACGCCTATACCAGGAAACGTGGGCCGAATGCTTCGAGCTCCATTCTATCTTTTCAAAAAGCCTTTCGGGACTCTTCGAATACAGGAATTCGAGCAAGAAGTAAGTAAATAAGGGGAGGTCAGTTGGAAGAGAACGCGAGGAATTTCTCTAAACTCCTGTTACTTTATCCACTCGACCTCTACTTCTCTATTTCTTTCTTTTTTAGTATAAGTAGTCTTTCTTTCCCTCTGCTTTTCTGCATGCTGGTGTTCTCCATCTTTATAAAAAAAAAAAGAAATACCCCGAGAGCTATGCGGTGCTGTTTACTTTCGCGCGCGGAGTGTTTTATGGGCGGGGGGAGGGGGGTTGTTGCAAACACTCGCACAAAAGACTGACCGTGCTGTTGGCGAGGCCTTTCGCCACGCGAGCGGAAAATTAAATTTTCTTCGCGACCAAACTCGAGCGGCGTCCGCGTGCAACTATAGACGAGTCGAAAAGACGACCGCGCGAGTGACTCAGTTTGAGGACGCGGAGGTAGGGAGACAAATAAAAAAAAGGAAAGCAAATAAGTGATAACGAAACAGATGGAAGCGAAGAAGTAAGTCGTCGTGTTCGCTTCTTTTGATGCCCGGTTCCGAGTCCTCGGATGAGTTGTTCAAAAATCAAATAAGTAGCAAGGAAGTCCACACAGCAATGCTTACGCCAAGTCTTCGAACGAACGAGTGAATAACTTATTCATCCTGAGGGAATAAATAGCTTATTCGTTGTTTTATTTTGCATCTGTTCTATCGCATTCCATGTGCACGTCTGTATTTATTTAAGGGCGTTAGCGTTTTATTTTTATTTCTTGTGTGTACAGTGACGAAGATCAATAAGATGAAACAGGGTTTGCCGCGTTCGTTGGTCCTTACCGCTATACCCTTATCGTCACGATCAACCGTCGTCGTCTTTATCGTCGTGCCATCTCCTGGTCACCACCATCGCCATGGCAAGAATTAAAAAAAATTCTGCCAGATTCGCAATTGAGACGCGAAGACTGAGGAAACAGCGGAACTGGTGGTCTTTACTAGCTTTTTCTGTACTTTCCTGGCCCGCAAGTCGGGATGTTCAGCCCTCCTTTGCCTTTTAGCTTCGGCAGTCCTCGCCCGGGCTTCCGGATCTTCTCGACGCCGCTTGACACTCTCACGATCGGCTTCCCGCTTCCTTCGCCGACGCTCCTCTTCTTCCTCGGGAGAGAGCACTTTCTTAGGTCTGCCCATCTTATCGGTAGGTGGGACACTGATGCCGCCGAGCGCACGCCGTCTCTCTCATCTAGGAGAACACGCGCACGCCAGAGCTTACGTGATCAATAGGCGCAACCAATCCCCGACGCGCGCCTCCCCACCCGAACATCTGCTCTAACTACTCTAAGCCCCGCCCCCACACCTACTCGTCGGCGCTCCTTGCCTCCTCACCACTTCCCCTCACACTTCTTGGCCTAGCATTTTCCTCCTCTCTACTTTGCTGCGCCGAGCTTTGAGCGACGCCCGGCACGGCTGGAACTCAAGCTTAAACAGCTCCGCTGTTAAAAAAAAAAGACGCATATCCCACAACACCATGCGCAGCATTCTTCCAAATAGCCGGTTATATCCGGCACAGTTTGAAGTTCTTCACAGCGTTATCGGATAGGCCAACGTGTTTGCGTAAGGCGAACAAAGCGTTCCTGCGTCAAGCGTCGGCGTAACCGAGCGAACGAGCGCAACGAAGGATGAAAGAGCGAACGCGGAGCGCATCGGGCGATAAAAGACGCGAGGAGGAAAGCGGAGGAGGGGGGTGCAGCGGTAGCATGAGGCGGAAAGCGGAGGAGGGTATGGCGAAAGTGTGAGAAGGAAAGCGTATATTGCCGCTGACGATGGCTACGAGATGGCGCCAGAGTATACCGCGCGCGTCGTTGGGAGGTCTGTGGCGGCGGCTGCTGTGAATCGCGCCCGCGCGTTGGCTCTCGCTATCTCCAGATTAGCGAAGCAGTCGCGCCACACTTCGCTCCGCTTGCAACGTGCCGCACGAGACAGATTGTCCGCGCCAGCCAATATATCGCGAAATGAAAATACGTGTGGATATGCGCTCAAATTTCGCATTATGGAGTATCGTAATCGACGGTGACTTTTGTTTTTTATTTCCGACTCCAGTAATTGTTTACCCGGCCCTCAGCTGTGCCGTATAATCCCCGCCACGCCTACTCGGCAAGACACCGACATCAAACCCGGAGAAAGTATATCAAAGGAGCTTGATTCGCGAGCTACAACAGAGCGACTGTGAGGAGATAACATTATCGGAATTGCGTGCGCTGCCTCCAGGATTGGCTCGCGCTACTAACCACATTAAATCTTGTTCGAGAATGAATATGCCGTGCGCTGGTGTCAAGATCGCTAAGTCACTTTTGATTTCTTGGCCGGAACGTACCTAGTTGTGATTATATTATTATCTCTGGAATCGTCCAGATTTACTCCGACAGAAACCGCGTACCGATCAGACGTGCAATACCCTGAGGAGGTTGGAGCATAATAATAATAATAATAATAATAATAATAATAATAATAATAATAATAATAATAATAATAATAATTGTTTAGAAACACACAGGAACGGGCCTGCCAAAGCTACAGCGGCTTGTCAGGTACCGCCCGGCAGCTGACGACGTAATCGTTGAGTACCGCTCTTATGCGGAAATAGAAATAAAAGAAAGCAAAAAAGGCAGAAGAAGCGGCAATATCAAAAAAGTTACACATCAATACCTACTACACAGAAACAAAAGTGTAAGGTCTACAAGAACGCTACTACGAAACTACTTGAAGAAAGGCTGCAGCAATAACGTATTGCTTTTCCGCGAGTGCAGCAAGACAGGATTTCCTGTAAAACTTTGGCGAAAAGATCAAGCGCATACCAGAAGTTTCAGCGATATGACTGTGTCTAATTCTTAAAAACAGGTGATTCGAAACGCAGTATTACTTCTTGCAGGACGAGATTTAGTGGACAAAAGAGAGTTGCCCGTTGAATCGTTTACCATCCTAATTAACTAAGTTTCGCTAATTAACTATTTAGTTTATAACGCCATTTCGCCAATGCCAATCGGCCGTTTGTGGCCGACGGCGACCTTATAAGAAATGAAATCGGCTTTTGAAGCGCATCAAAAAAGCTCTTTTCTTTTAGAGCGCGCCGAACACGATGTGTCTCAACACATCTTCAGCATGAAACCGTAATCGAACGCGTTACAGGAGCTCAGCGTAACCGCGCCTGAACTTTGATAAACGGGGCAGCACTTCACGAGAGGCTCGCTACAGCACTTCCGAGATGGTATAATCCATTAGCTGCGGCGAAAATGAACACGCCACCCACAATGCTTCTCATCTCGTCAGGCTGCTTGCCCCGTGCACTGCAACATACGTTACAGCACCCACCCGCCTCGTAGCATTAAACAATTAATAAAGGTTACCAACAACTGTCCCAGCATCATACTTCGATGATTTCTGCTCAGTTCCAGATGTAATGGAGTGGCAGTAGTGTGGTTGAAGCTAGAATTTCAGCCGAAATGTTGGTGATACGCCACGCTGCAGAATCCCACCAGTATCTCTGGCCAAGCGCATGGGTTTCGATCAGATGTACTACTCCGAATCCGTAACAACCTCAAGTTTCAAGTCTAATGAGGAATGTCCTAGCTCGCAGCGCGTAGATTTTAACGTAATAAGCGCATAACTTTTAGATTTCGGTTCAGGGCCTTAGGGAAAAAGCTGTAGCTAGGTGGCTCCTATCTAAATACACGGGAAAGGAGAAATCGTTTTTCTCGGCAGCTACTGCACTCTATTGGATGAGGTTTGTTGCATTCAAAAGAAAAAGTTAAAATCTAGTGACTGCTAGAGGTGGAGTTATGATTTAAGCTGTCGATTTCTTAATAAAGCTTGTTCGAAATCGCACAGTATCTAAAAACGAAACTAGCAAGTTTACAACACTCTAACTCAGCAATGAAAAACGATATCACAATTTTGTGAGTTGCATGTGCTTGTACATCTAAAGCGGACAAAAGTGACGTATTTGACATGGCTCTCTAATACCCCTCTATATATGAGTAGGACATTTTGCAAAACCTTTGTAACCCTTGTTCCAAATTTACTTAAAATATAAATTAATCTATCAAATTTGTCCGCGTTGCCTGTTCTAACGGATGCAGTTTATCCAAATGCGATATCTGTTCTTGATTCTGAGTTAGAAAATTGAAACTTTGGTGTGTCTCCTTTTTTTTCCAACTTACCAGTTTTTTAAAATGCGTTCTAAAAATAATTGAGGCCTTAAATCAAAATTCATTCACTAGAATGAATCAAGTCACTACAATTTAACTTTCTCTCTCTCAAATGCGACACATTTCATTAAGCTTGCCTCAATCGTTATTTCAGGAAAGCATTTCTGCGTTTCACATGCGTTTGATTAGGCGGACTCGGAAATGGGCCCGAGGTAAAACTACCACTTAAACACGCGTTTGTTACTGAAGACTATGGAAACATAACGAAGCGTCCATCTAACAACACCACATATCACACATAAATTGACAAGGAGCCCAGTACGTTGCGTGTTTTTTTTTTTTTTTTTCAATCCACGATGACCCTAACGACTCGCCATTCGCTTTCCAACCCATGGGACATTAGTTTCCAGCATTTTATGTGTCATTCTATTTCACCTTTCGACCTTGCTTCGGACGTAGCTTGGACGCCGCCACACCGCCGTTATCTCCGAGATCACCCGCTCTGTGGAAAGCGTGATAAGGCAAAAAAAGAAAGAAAAAGGCATGGAAAACCCAATACAACGCGCAATAGAACGTTACAAAATAAGTTAAATAAAATTCTCCGGTTTTACGTGCCAAAGCCACGACCCAGTTTGAGGCAGCTGTTTTGGCAGGCTGCGGGTTGATTTCAGCCACCTCGGTTTTTTTAACGTTATTTTAATGGGCTCTATTCGTCACTGTGATTTGCTTGTTTATGCTCTCACTGTATACAAATAAACAGCGTTTTTCGGCAACTTTAGAAGTGCGTAAATTATTTTACATTGTAGTTAGCCCAAAGATCTTCGCATTTTAATTTCCCACCGATAGTACAACAGTGACAGAAACGTCTTCGCCCGTACCGCCTCTGATTAGCCGCTGTGCGAAATGCTTCGAAAGTTGCAGCAAAGTAACAACGTTCCGTTCCCTGCGAAGGGAAATACGTCGTCATAACTCGTCTTTGCCCGCGGTAAATATAGCGCCGTCGACGAAATGCTGGGAGCGGAAGATAAAAGATAAGAAAAAAACAAAAAAGTC
Organism: Dermacentor silvarum; assembly: GCF_013339745.2. Classification (NCBI taxonomy): domain Eukaryota; kingdom Metazoa; phylum Arthropoda; class Arachnida; order Ixodida; family Ixodidae; genus Dermacentor; species Dermacentor silvarum. The sequence goes on along the minus strand of NC_051158.1, from coordinate 51,379,713 downwards.
AGGTGAAGGGCTGTGCCTGTACGCGATAAGAGGAAAGCAACACGATTGGCTGCTTGTGCTCGTCCGGATTTTAAATTAAATTACTCCTCGTTTCGATCAATTAGTGCCTCGCGCTAGAATTAATCGCGTTATGCCCGCGTGCAGTCTTCCCGAGAATGTGAAGTTTAACTTCGCCCCCGATCGAGGTGCCAGCGTGCAGTTTAAATTTGAAGTTGTAAACGAGGCAGTAACGCTTTTGAACTGGCGTTCGATATTATTGCGCGCTCCACAGAGTTCATCATTAAAACTATATATATATAATAAGGAAAGAAGGTTCGTGCCTTGTCCGACAAGTCAACAGTACGATGATTGTGCAGTTCGTCTTGCGAAAGTCGCTGCGCTCGCCCCTTTTTCTTGTATTCATAGTAATTTGTTCATTTGATTCCTCTGATTACCGGCTTCATTAATTTCTTGTAGGAAACATTTATTCATTCATTTTGATTGATTGATTGATTCATTGATTGATTGATTGATTGATTGATTGATTGATTGATTGATTGATTGATTGATTGATTTATTTATTTATTGATTGAAGATACTCTAAAGTTTAGTACAACATATTTTTCTTCGGTACTTGATGATGCTCATTTTAGAGTGGGCGGATAGCGAAATCCACTAAAATTGATAATTTTTGTAAATATTAACGCCAAAATATGCCAGCATCTATGGCAAATGTTTGCGCCAAGTAGCATCCTCAGATGCGTACCGGGAGGTATTCTCTTCCTGAATACTTTGTGACACCTACTAGAAAAGTTCAATATGCTGCCACCAGATCTTTCAAAGTTAGAGGTAGTTGACTGTAGTTGTAGCTGAACGCCTAGGTCCGCTATCCTTAATCCGTCATTGTAGCTATTCATCGCTACAATGACGCTTTTTTTTTTACAGCGGAGCTGTTAGGGCCTCGCTAGGTTGGTCTTGTTGTCGTGCGCAGCATCGCCGAGCTAGGAGAGAGTGAAAGCAGAGCTTAGGAGGAGAGGGGTGCGTAGAGAGAAAGAGAGACGGACAGACAGTGCGAGAGAAATGAGAAGAAAAAAAGGAATATTCTTGGCGAGGCGGGATTCGAACTCGGGTACGCATGGTCCGAAGGTGAGCGTTATAACCACTGCGCTTTACACGTGCACGCTTGCAGAATGTGTATTTGTGGGAACGATACGGTTGCATTGTGTCGACGATTGTAACGCAACTTGCTATGGGCGAGAGAGAGAGAAAATTGGAGCGAGAGAGAGCAAGAAAGAAAGAGGAGGAGAGACAGAGACAGAACGACAGAGAGAGAAAGAAAAAAAAGCAATATAATCTTCCATGGCGAGGTGGGATTTGAACCCGGGTACTAAGTGTCCGAAGGCGAGCGTCATACCCACTACGCTGTACACCCACGCTTACAGAGCTCTGCTGTTTCATCAGATTTCGCATGCATGGAACTGGCTTAATTTTTCTTTTCGCTTCATTACCCCAGTTTACACTAACCACTCAAGTCATAACAGCCTGCTGACATTACTGAAAAATACTACCATCTGACGCCGGCTTCTGCGCTTGCGCCGTGCTGCTGACACTTTTAATTGGCATATTTAGCCAGCTTGCCTCCGGTAATTATAAATGTCTATAAATTTATACGCGCTGATGACGTGGTTGCCGTTTGCGGCTGCTGGGTGGTGCTTCAGTCGTTACTAGTACCAGGAGTCCAATAGTATCAATAGACAACGAGGATTCATCGGAAAGAAAGTGAGAGAAATAGGGACAGTGAATTGGATACAAAGAATGGAAATAGAAACGACGGTGGAGGTTTAAAAGACTGGGAAGAGAGAATTAGAAAGGGAGGTCTTTACGATAACACAAAGGGCAGTGCCTTGCTATTTGAGGCTCGAGCCGGTTGCCTAAGGACAAACACGTACAGGAGCGAATATTCACAAGACGAGGACGCGTGCGTCTGGTGCAGCCAAAATCCGTAGACCACTCGGCACATCCTAATGCGATGCGAAGGTATTCAACCAGTGAGACCCGTAGGTAAGGTACACCTTCCAGGAGCGCTCGCATTTAAAGTGGGCGGAAGCATCAACTGGTCAGCAGTCGAGATAACCAAGTTACGTGTAGAGTATTGGTGGGAAAAAAAGCAGGGTCTAGATTGACAGGACCGGATCCATTGCAGGCGTTTGTAGCGTTACAAGGCAGATAGAGAAGTTTTGAGGAAGAGAAAAGTTACTATCAAAAACAAAGAGGAAGTAGATGTATACAAAAAGCTATCGCAGTTTCACCATAAGTGCGAAGCAATGAATGCGATGGCAACTTATTAGAATATTACACGAAGTGTAAGACTTGCTTTAGTAGAGAGGCTTGCTTTAGTAGCAGTATGAATTGAAGTAAACGTAAGCTGAAGTAACCAAACGAGCTGTTCTACTAGGGGGGATTCTGTCTGAATCCTATACTATCGGACAAATTCCTTTATGTTTATTAGTCAGAGCGAAGGTCTTTTTTTTTAGCGAGATTACCACCACTTTTCGGTATCGGGTATATTTCAAACCTCTTTCCTGGGCCGATCCCGGGAGGTTGTGCAAAGCCGCGCCAATGAGACTGCATCATTTTCAGATTTGAGATCTGTTTATGTTTCCCACTTTAATACATTTAACTGTGTGAACATTTAACATAGAAGGCATGCGCTGTCGTTGTCTTGTTGCATGACACTTGTTTGTGGGCTGCCATTTTCAAAATTCTGAGAAATAAATTTGTCAAGAATGTAAGACCTTGTATGAGCAACTTTAGTAGGCAAAATGGTTCGGCAATGCTACCCGCGTATATCGCATGCCGTATAGAATGGCATGAAATATAGCATAGATGTACCTAATTATGTCCGTCACCTCACGCCGACGACAACGGCAAAAAATTTGCTTGCAGTCTTCATTTAATTGCTATCGCAATAAAACGCTAGGAAGTAACAACGCTGTTATAATAACGCACTGTTTATAATTCCGTTTTTTTTTTTTTGTTCTTATTTCAGTGAAACTATTATTGTGTAACTATTCGGTACTACCTCCACCCTATGTAATACTCTGTTTGAGGGCCTTTGGGGATGTGTTGAATGCATAAAATAAATAAATAAGGCACGTAAGCATACCCGATTGCCTGACGTGGACTGTTTGTCACCGCCCCGTACCAAAGTGGCATGTCAATTAATCGTCGTCATCATCACCATCATGCTGCGTCATACTTTCGGTGAGCACGTGACTCCGTCAACCGTGATGCAACAAAGGCACCGCCATTCCCCTGCGCCTCAACATTGTATAGGGCCACTCCATTCTCCCACGCTAAACGCTCTTGCGAAACGCTCCCTATTACCCAGTACCAGGAAACCCGCCGTTGCCGAGACATATCCCGTGTTCAGTGACGCAACTAAACGCATCCTGACGCAACACCTTACGTCCTAACGTTGCTAAGGGCCCAGTGCAGCAGGAAAGCATAGACGGCGTATCCTTTGCGCTGTCGAGTTAGGCGATCGCGGTGCGCAACTTCTTATCAAAGTAACCTTGGATGGAAATCCGCCTTTTCGCACGTTTGCGTGCGCCCAAATTAGAAGTAACGTGCAACGCCTGCGTGTGTGTATGTAATCGGTAACATTTACAAATGGGCTCAGTTTCACATGTTGGACGTGAAGGGCTGGCGTTCATCAATAAACAAACATACTAATATCTCCTTTCCTAATATAGGAAAGGTCGACTCGGTAAGGGTAGGCTGAGCAGATATTCTAATATCTGCTCGGCCTTGGATGTTAGCTCTCCTTCTCAGTCTTGCCGAAGTGTTTTTGATTTTCCAAAGTTCTCGATTTAACGAAATAATAGAAGATCCTCACCGAGTATACGTGACAAAAGGTACAGTCGTGAGCAAGAGTCTGCAGGCCACGAACTTTATTTACTATCTTATCTAATTCCGCTCTATATTTTCCAAGCCTGTGCTGTTATTCATTTTATAATATTTCTAGACGTTTATAAACTGCGCAAAAAAACGAAGACACAAGAAAGAAAACACACACGACACCACGAGCGCAGGTGTCGTGGTGTCGTGTGTGTTTTCTTTCTTGTGTCTTCGTTTTTTTGCGCAGTTTATAAACGTCTAAAATCTATGAACCAACTAGCCCGCCAGAACGTCCTACTATAATATTTCCTTTATCATTATTATTATTGCTATTACAGGTTTCTAAATCTATTGCATTTGTTTTAATTCCAATCAAAAATAGGCAGTTTCACGTTGCACGGATGTGCTTGATCTAACTCAATTTTTTTATGGATACCGTGGCCTCCAAACATTCACTCGAGATTGTGCACAAAAATCAGGTTTAGGGAGTTTTAGATGTGCTGAACCAAACTACGCGCGTAAAGGAGTCAGGCGTCACTTGGAGAAACGTCATATCTATATCTCTCTTGCTTTCTTGCTGATTCCATGGTTTTTAGACATTTTTTTTTTCAGACTATACACGATCATCAGGTTTAGTGAGATTTAGGAGCGCTGTACTTAACTAACGCGCGTAACTGGCGGAAGCGCGAGTAGGCGATGACAGAGAGCGGTGTCATCGATCGATGCAGGTTTTCGCTCGGCTCCAGCCATGCGGACCGAGACAAGGTAAAAAAAAAGCACGAAAAATAGAATAAGGAAAGGCGTTGGGGACACGAGGAGTAAACGGCTTCTTGTCAGCTCCGGTGTTAGCACGAAAAGCCGCCGCCGAGACACGTTGACAACTGTTGCTCGCGAAAGGACACTTTCGTCTACAACAACTCCGACCACTGCTTAGTTCTCTGCGATACTGCGCGTGCGTGGGTCGTGTCTCTCTTCTCGAACATGGCCATTTTTTTTTTTTTTCGAAGAGACGTCTTAGTGGTTGTCGCTGTGCGCCGACTTCCGGTCGAGGCCGCCGCCCTTTCATCTCTTGTCGGTGGTCTGCTCTCGACAAGCGTCCGTTAGCGATCTCTTCTTTCGTTGTTTTATTTCGTTCATTCTCGTTGTTATCGCTGCTCACCCAATCTGGTGTGAAAAAAAAGCAGGCTACTTTCTTTTTTTAGTTTTCGTATTCAGGGTACAGGCGCCCTGTATATTTACAACCTGGTTTTTAATTGAATGCAGTAAGTATTCTGGTATGCAGATAGATAGATAGATAGATAGATAGATAGATAGATAGATAGATAGATAGATAGATAGATAGATAGATAGATAGATAGATAGATAGATAGATAGATAGATAGATAGATAGATAGATAGATAGATAGATAGATAGATAGATAGATAGATAGATAGATAGATAGATAGATACGTATTGTGGTTTATGGATGATGATGATGATGATGGTGAAGATTCCTATTGACATACCCTTCGAAACGGGGCGGCAACAAATAGTTACCTAGCCTGCTTGAGCTAGTGAGGTTTCATTACATATTTTGCAGTCTAGCATTTTGTCTATATCTCTTTCATCTTTTCTCTTTTCATTGAAAGTTCTACCTCTATATTGTACAGTTACCTATTTCTGTAACCACTCTGACTCTATCGATCTCTTCCCTGCTTTTTTTGCTTCATTATTATTTTAAAGGTATCTTGCTTATCTGGAATTCTATGTGTAATTTTAAGGCGTTCCGGAACGACCAAGGCGTGGACGGGAGCAGCAGCGCCAGTAGCGACACCTTGTGCCGCTTTCTTCAATGGCAACGCGTTAGAAAAGACACTCCTGTGTGGCGTTTGTAGCCAAACGGAAATCAACAAAAAAAGACAAGAGTTTTGACACCGCAGGGATTACGTTGCTGTTGACCACTTTGCACCGGTTACCATTCGATCGGCCGAGTAACACTTCCACGCACTCTGGTTAGCGTCCGCCTCACAAAATGACGCATGCTCACTTCGACGTTTCGGGTAATCCAATGTTCCGTAGAGCTGTGATTCCCTCGCTTCGCAGCGCAGAGTGAGCAACCTGCTACGTCACATCTTCTTATGGCCAATGGAATGACGTAGGCATCGCCAGGCCATGGGAGACGCTTTGCTGTGCCTCTGGTACAAAAAATTCCCTTCCGCGCGGGGGAGACAGCAGGGATCTTGCCGACTATAGGCTCAACAACCGATCGTACTGCGCTCTATACGGCAGTATTACCTAGAGGAAGCAGCGAAATCGCAACTTCCTTCCTGGTTGCTTGCCGGTCCTTTTCGCTGCGCAGTGGTTGTTTTCCAGTAGCGCGAACGCCTTCCGAAGTGTCACAGCTTATCGACTCTGTTTTTTTTTCCAACTCGCTCACCACAGGCATACAAGCGCCCACGCGTCTACGCTCGGTGTTCAGAGTATAGGCCGCTAAAACCGCCTGCCAACATTGACATTTCTCAATCCCCAGCACCATGCCCGCGCATACATTGTGAGCGGGGCAGCAGCGCGAATCAGCATGGCAGCTCATGACGTCAGGCTTTCTTCTTTCCCCGTTGAGGGCTTTCCCGTGTGAATGCTGCTTAAACACTACTATAGCGTAGTTTGAGCACGTTCGTGTACAGCAGTTTGCGTAACGCTGTAACACCGGAGACACCGACGGTGGCGCCACCTTGTTACGCTGACGTCAGCAAAACTACGCAGAACTATAATCGCAACGACATTGCTCTCCCGATGCGCTGTTGCAAATTGACTTCTTCAACAACTATCGTAAGTGCGTAGTGGATTTATTTGGTATCCCCTGCTGAGAGAACGATGATGCCAGACAAAATCATTTCTAACGCTTTGCGGTTGAACAAACTTCCACAGGATGTCGCCACGAGCACTGCGCTGCCGTTGACGTCATCGCTGTTCCGGTGTTCTATATACTGTGATTCCTATTACAGACAATCTATATCTCTCTAGCAGAGAGTTTTAACCTGACTGTGCAACGTATATGGCGGTTTACGGAATACTGGACCACCGAAGACATGAGCTGTAGCAGAACAGCTGGTAAGAAAATATTGTGGCAGTTCGTTCAACCACAAAGCGTTAGAAACGATATTGTGCTGCGTATTTCGTCTGAAAGGAAAACAAGATAAAATGCCGCTACATACGATAATGATCTTCCCGCCGGCGCCTTTGTGGCGGCAGCTAATTTCCACATAGCCCGTCACTCAAATTATAGTTAGTTTTATGGACTCTAGCTCACTTCGACGTCCGAAGATGGCGCCACCAGCACTGCTGCTCGCGTTTACGTCACCGGTATCCCGGTTGGTGCACCGTAAATTGGTACGCGTGCGCGGTCAAGCTTACTCTACAAAACCGGAAGGCAGGAATGAGCGTGCCGGAAATTCCCGTTCATGTACTGACAATATTTGTTCTGCGTTGGTTGTTCGTTTCTTGATTTTTTTTTTTTGCTGTTGTTTTCGTTGCGTGGGGTGCATAATTTTATTCTCACATTTGCCTGCGCGACAACCCGAAAATAAAATGTTTCGCGCACTCACTTTGCATATTGTCTCAGTCGAAAACTGGGGCGCCGAAAAAAGTGGTGCTTGGTCAGCTCGGCTCGAGATAAAGGCGCTGCCTACACGAATAAGCGACTGCGGAAACGCAACAAGTTCGTCGCTGCGTGAGAAAATCGAATTGCGGAGGCGTCTGTGAATACCGAAAAGGTCAGGTAATCAGTTGTTTCTTTTTTTTTTTTTCTTCCTATAAAAAGAAATGTTCGATATAGACAACGAATAAAGCTTCGACAGTGTGGTCTTTGTGGTATTTTATATATCTCCAGCTGCGATTTGCTTAGGCATAAGTCAATTTACAGCTTTCGAGGCACCTGTTAAGGAAGATTGGCTGTAGCGTCTACTGGTTGTATCCAGCGAAGACCCTGGGGACGATGCCGCTGTTATGACCGCTACAAAGTACATTTGAAAATATGTGGCTTCTTAGCCCGTTGTTCCTCTCTTGCATAATAGCGTACTCGGTGTTGCCTAGTCAACTAACGGCAACGCCCACAGTCGTAAGAGACAGTTCCTTTGCTCTGTTCTGCATAATTCATGAGATATTTCATTAAATGCAAGCGCATTTCTTTGACTACGGCTGCCTTGGTTTCGGGACCTCTATTGCGGTATTCATAGAGGCGTCACAATCTTGACTGATATAGAATCACTGTTATAGAAGCAGGCATGTCTTATATAGAAACACACACACATATAAACACACAGAGGCACACACAACAATGACGCGCACACACACAAACACAGGCACGAACACATATACAAGCACACACACACACACGCACGTAACCACACACAGACGCACAGAAACACAGCCACGAATACCAACGAAAGCACATAAACACACACCTAAACGCACTTGTGCACAGAGTATAGGACCCTGGTAGAGCAAAGCGGTGTTTCATCGGCTAAACCGCCCTTGAATGGATCAGGCACGTATACAGACACTATATACGGCCCAATACACGTGGCTCCACAAGTGTGTCCGGCGCAACAGGCTGTGCGCGCCCGTCGCTTATGGCTCATAACACGACCGTCACTTCCATCTCAGGCTACTCCGCTTGCCGCGCACGTGTCTCGTATATACGTCACACGGCAGGCACGCAGAGGCCTCGGGATCTGCTGCCATATTGCTGCTGCTATTGCCGCTCACGTGCACGGACGGACGAATGAGATGGACGTGGCGCAGACGCCCGGCAGTGGAGGCCAACTCCTGCAGCGGCGGCGTGATTAATGGCGAACTCTGCGCGTGACGCGACCCGCAGGCTAAATAGATGGTAACCGCAGTTTCACAGTGTGTTGCATATACGTATATTATATAGTCCAGCAGTCCCCTATCGAAACGTCTTTATACACTTGTGTTTATCAGCGCGGGTTTGCACCAGGCCAGGAACGAACGCCACTGTACCTATATATATATATATATTATATATATATATATATATATATATATATATATATATATATATATCAGTGTGTGTGTGTGTGTGTGTGTTCATGCACTGTTCCTTATGCAGTGTACCTTGTACCATGTTGTTCGCTATTGCAAAGTGAGAATGTCTTTGCTCAGCTGTTATGTATTTCAGCATTCTTGATCTCTCTTTGTTGACTTCGCAGTTGATTGCATAATGTATTGTCGTCCGCTCGTGCTTCTACGGCCCCGACACTGAGACTGGCATTGACCACTGAATGAAAAACACAACAAAATATGTAGTATATACGCGCTATATATACGCGCACGTAATGCGTGCGCCTTCGTCTGCGGCGACGCGAGCGCCCTCTAAGCGATGGGCCAGTACGACGTGTAGCCGTACGTGGAAAGGCCGGTCTGACTAAATCTGGGCACAGTGTCAGGAGCCGGGGATTCCTATAGGCGGTTTTACACGAGCCCTGGCAGCAGTGAGCCTGCAGCGGACCCGAGAAATATCCCGTCACCGCGTCCTATTAGCCTACAGTGCCCCTCCAAAAAAAAAAAATAAAATAAAGCGCGTTTTGCAAGTTAGCTCAACGTACGGAAGCGTTCTTATACGCTGCATGGAACTATAGCGGGACGGCGCTACGTCATAATGGCCCGTCCACTACCGTGACAGAGAGCCTCGTTCGCGGTGCTCGCTATGTGACGCGCCTGTCCGCGCATTTTCGGCCACTCACGCTTTGGGTGCGATGTCACGTGGGCACCCACCGTCCCCTACCTTCTTTCTCTTCATTAACCCGTCTTATACGAGCGGCTCTCGGAACGGACGTCGGGGGACGCGTGATGAGCCTGCAAGACTTTGTCTCGGCAACTTCTCGTAAGAGGCGAGAGAGTCCTCGGAAAGAGTCGACGTGGGGTTGTGCCGCTATTTATAATGCCTTTCTCGTGAACGTCGCAACCTATCGCGTCTTCGCGAGGCATGCCCAAAAATAGAAAAGACACGACAGAGAGCTCTTAGTACGCCGCACGCGAAAATTGTGGCAGGTTAAGACAGTTTTTTATCTCGCCCACAAACTTCTTACCGTTTGCGCAGATGGACAAGGCCTTCAACGTGACGAAGGCGTCCTCGGCCCTTTTATGTGCTTCTCGGACATTGCGCTGCTCACTTAATGACCGTTAAAGATGAATCGCTAGCTAGTCCAATCAGCCGCGTCGCAAAACGCTAAGTCAGGTGTGACTGTTGAGGCGTCAATTCACAGATATCTTTTCATTCGTTTGGCGGCAAAAGCATTACTATTGCCGAAGGAAATTTGATTAGTTCATACAGTAAATTCATTCATTCATTCATTCATTCAACATTCATTCATTCATCAATCAATTCTTTATTGGGTTTACCTTGCCAAAGTACCGCACGGGCTTGAGGGAGCGCCGTAGTAGGGTGCTCCGGCCTAATTTCGACAATCTGGGGTTTTCTTACGGGCGCCTAAATCAAAGTACAACGAGAAGTCTTTGTTTATTTGTTCTGTTTCTTTTTCTCGTTCCCTTCAACCGTAATGCAGTCGCTCCTGTGGAGAGAGATGTATGACCATGTTTCCTTTCTTTCTTTCTTTTTTAAGCGTTAGCTTTTCTTAGCTCGGGGCTCAGTTTTGAGCCGTCCACACTAGTGGGCCGATCCCTGGATACTGTGCAGTGTACAGTTCCTATAGGTATGTGCCTCTGAGAATGTTTCATCGTTGGCCACGCCATCTTCGTCATCTCATTGTCTTCATACAGTCGTCGTCACATCGTATTCGTCCCGCCACCTGTCGTTTTACAGTAGCCGTCACGCAGTTATCGTTAAGCCATCGTCGTCATCGTATTGTTGTCGTGCCGCTGTGGTCGTATACCGCCTTCACCGTTCCACTGACGCAATTCATTATTGGTTTATTACACCGTAAAATCGTAATCGTGCTGTTGTCATTCAGTGGCGATTACGCCGGCTTTGTGACGTCGTCGTCGTCATTTGCGTTTCGTCGTCGTACAGTCATTGCGATGCCGTCGCTGTCGTGCCGTCGTGGTCGCATCATTGACGTCATTCCACCTTTTGCCATTCGATTCTCGTCGTACCGCCGCTGTCGCCCTATCTATGGTCGTCATGCATTCGTTGTCACAGCATTGTCCTCATACGCCGTGATCGTCACGTTGTGGTCGTTATACTATTATCGTCGGCATTTTGAAGAATCGTCATTCCGCTGTCGTGCCGCCGTCGTCGTCATGGCGTCCTCGTCTGCGCCAGTGTGCGCACAGAAAGCAGGCTAGCGCTCGAGTACGCATCGGAGAGGAGAGTATAGCAGTTCCAACGAGAACGCCATAAAACATCCTTTTACACTGAAGTGCTATGAAAGAAGCGGGGCATTCAGACCCGCAAGCGATTTGGGTAGTTCGACATCGGGAGGGAAAAGTCCTAGCCCCCGCCGCAGCTAACGCCTAAATAAGCGTTAGCTCGTCCTGTAAGTTTTCCTTTGTCGTTTATATATATATATATATATATATATATATATATATATATATATATATATATATATATATATATATATATATATATATATATATATATATATGCAAAATAGTTTTTCAAATTCGACTGAATGCAATTTATTTGTCTGGTTAACTATGAAAATGTGTAGATATGTTTTTTTATAGAAGTTACTCCGGCTAAATTGCATACGCGGCGACGGAGTTTGTTGTTTATTATCTGTTTAACTTTAAGAACTGCTTCACTATTCATCGCCAAAGGTATGTCGTCAAAGCTGCGCGCGCGACGTTCGCTGGCAGCCCGGCTCGTCGAAGCCCCGTTTTATTCGTCGCGACTGCGGTTCCGAAGCCGATTAGCTTAATTTCCCGGAAATCATAAGGGCGTCCTCAAAATTGACGTTGCTGACGCCGTGCCTGTGCGCTTTGCGAAGCTTGCTAACGATCCCTGTTCATTAACGAACAGCGGCATCGCATGGCGCTCGATGAGAACGGTATATGTATAGCACGCGACCTGCGTTCGCTTACTTAAAAGGCTGGGAGAGGGCCGAGGGGGTTAGCTTAGAATTAATAGGATCGAGGAAAGGGGCGAAGAAAGCGTAGTCTGCTCCACTTTTGAACACGTTATTGGGGCGAAATCGCTTAATAAGCGAGAGGAACGTTAATCACAGAAAGGGCGAGAAATAAACTGTTTCTGCCAGCTCACTACTTTTTATGAAAAAAAAGATGCGAGCAACATTATCTCTAGAATGCTTCCTGTAGAACTCTCTAAAATCTGGTTCCATGAGCGCAGAAAAACAACGACGACGAACAGTGCAACGAAAATATTGCCACACAAGCTCTCGCGGACGCAGGTACATGTACGCGTGCCGCAAAGTGTACACAGTACCGCATTAGAAGCCGTAGCCCTCAGCTTGTACGAGCTTCCTACATCCGCACATGTGGATACAATTAGTGCCGCTGCACTACGCCGAGACTGTAGCGGATAGAAAAGAAATACAGCTGAGTTAACGAAACCCGACGGGTACACTCACTGCACCGGCAAGCAGTAAACGCATTAGCGAGAAGCCCAATAAAGGAAATGGCGTCGAAAAGACGAAAGCGAAAGAAAAATGATTATGTGTACATGCACTAGTATAAACTATAAGTAACTAATAAGAAAACAGGCAGGTGTGCTTCTTCCGAGCAATCGTGTCTTCGCTTTGAACTCAGCACCGTGTTCCTTGCTGTTCGCGCCGCCGAACTATCGGAAATTGATACGCTTCGCACCGGTGCTTCTTTTCCAAGATTAATGGCGAGCAAACGGGCGCGCTCCTGGCGGCAAAGCCCGCTTGCGGGCTTTCGGAAGTGTTCGTTACGGTTGCTGTTTTTGATACGCAGTACCGCGAGGTGGCGCTTTCTTTCTTTCTTTTTTCTTCTTTTCGTTGGCGCGCTGTCCATCTTGTGTCTGTTGAATAGCCCGAGCACGTGATTGGAGAAAGAGATAAGATAAAGAAAGTTGGTAGAACTAGCGGCTGCGGGAGCATGATAACGAGAGTTGAATCTAAATGATGCTTCGTGCGAAGAGGTTCTTTTCGATTGTCAGTCTTGATGGGTATATTCCTTCGTCTGTTGAGCGATGTGTACGTTTACCGATGTGGGATCGGGGTGAGGTAAGATTAAATTGGAGGTAATACAAGGAACACAAGATTCCGCTAACAAATATAAAATTCTAGCATGTGTGCTTGCAGTGGTGCAGATGGGTGCATCGAGACGAATGCCTAAATTGATGGTGCATAAATGATTGGGAGGGAGATAAGATAAAAACTAAGATAAAACACAGCACGAAACCGCGACCTGCTATTGTAGGGATTAACATTTCAACCTACTATGGAAAGAAGATAACAGTCTAAGATTATAACATTCGTGTACATCGTCGCGCGTGTGTATGTTTGCCTCTGATTGTTTAGAGATATGCTACACTTAAGTACGATAGGCTAACGCAGGGAGACTAATAGATAGCGGCTTACTCAGCCTGCCTTGGTGAAAGCAACGGCAATGGCATGAGATTGAGTTATTCATCGAGTAATTTATTTAACAATTGATTGATTGATTGATTGATTGAGAGTGCTTGCACGAACGCGTGTTTTGAAGGCTATGAACATTATGTCAGGGACATAAAATAAAGAACTAACTCTGCGAAGGAAACAGACATGAACCAGCGTGGATTTGAAACGCTTGTTATCACCCTATAACCGCTAAACGTACCTTAATAAATGCACCAGTCCTGGGAAGCTTCACAGTCAAGCTGCATTGAATCAAAGCTTCAGAGTATTGACGCATAGTGCTTTCAGCATTAGGGCGACAGTTTTGATTTACACATTTGCCCTTCATTCGTATTCTTTATCAGCAAATAAATAATTTATCGTGGCCTGAGGGTTACGTGTTATTGAGTCCTCTAGTTAGGCTTTTGTTTCACCTGACAAACTTATTTATCCATCTGTGTGTACTTATGTAGCTTTAAAATGGTTTTATTCACCATACACCCATCCAGGAATATATATATTCAGGTATACACCCATCCAGGTATATATATACCTGAAGCTTACGATATGACGCATTGCTTTCAAGGTTACCATGAGGGTCATACTACGAAAACTATTCGTACTGTTGAGGAGCTTAGCGACGCTATTCTGTCATCAAGACAGTTTATTTGTCCTGCATGTATACCCGCTGTTGCGTTGAAGCGGTTATTGTCACCGTATAAGAATTAGTCGTCTCTTAATGAATGTACCAGTCCAGGCAGCTTCGCAATCAAGCTTTATAAACACAAAGCTTAAGAGGATCGGTGCTCAGTGTTTTCAGATTTCGGTCGACAGAATTTTATTCAGTGATGGCGCTTTCAATTCGCATTGCTAATCACCAAATGCAGTAAGTTTGTCTTCGTTGAACGTAAAGCCCAGTTGAAGCATTTAATAATGTTCTTGTGTAACCTGGAAAACTTATTTGCTTTGCATGTACCCATCTATCATTAAAGAGGTTGCTGTCACCCAATTACAATTTAGCGTTTCTTAACGAATGCCTCACAATGAGAGAGATAGAGAGAGCGGGGGGAGGGGGGAGGGGGAGGGGGGGTGCTGTGAGGAAGAGACGCGTACTTCTGCAGCACTCATGGGAGCACGACTCAGTGTCCATCACAATCAGAAAAGCCTCACAATCGCGCATGATAGACCCGAAGCTTTAAAGTGTCGAGGTTCAGTGTTGTTTTGCCATTAGGGTATGTGTTGTACATCGAATTAAGACTCGCATATTATTTCGTATCATTTATCAGCGGCAGGCTTGCATTGCCGGAGCTTAGCGTCCTGTTAAGAACTTTAGCGACGCTCTTTTGTCACCCGTATAATTTATTTGTCCACATTGACGAATAGCTTACACTGGCTATTTCCTCCCACGTCATCAGCCTAGTGCTTGTATTTTGACAGGACTCAAAGCTCGGCATGTTAGTATAAATTCGTGGTTGACAAAAAAAAATTGCGCACGGAGACGAAGAAAAGAAGTCGGCTACACAAGCGACCGTGTTCCTCGGGAAATGTTTAATGAAGTGACGTCAAAAGCGGGGCGCCTCATTAATCATCATAAGAAGAAGAGTATCTGTCAGCGTCTCGCCTACGCCGCAGAGAGATGTCCGCCATTCGGGGGTATATTAAACGTCCATCCCCTTTTTTTGTAAGCGCTAACAAATGACCGAGGGACGTATCCGTTGGCGAGCGAATCGCGACAGATGAAACAAACTCGCCGTGCCAACATTTCCGTCGCCTATACTTTGCCAATTCATCAACGAATTCATCATCGTTGACGGGAAAAAAAACAGCCGGATGGTCGTATAAATGAAAAACGCGTGTGTAAGCGCTAGTCGGTCCCGAAACCGCTCAGCGCGAGGAGGATTTATGAGGCCACTGTCATTGTGGAGCCTCGCGAATGCGGTTGTGAATAATGAATTAGAAGGTCAGGATACTTTGATGAAGCGCTCGGGTCGAATAAATTGAGTGCGTCGTGGAAAAAGAAAAAAAAAAGAACGGTTACGGAGAGGAAGTGAATCGTTCGTGTGAGTAGTTCCTCCTCTTTAGCGGCGATGAGCGTACAGAGTTCTCGCGCTCGGTAATCACGCTGGAAATCTTTCACGGGGAGTCCTTTCACCACGGTATCAAAAGGGGGGGGGGGGGGGGGGGGGCGTAATCTACATGTTAATGCAGCCGTCAAACGTTGCATCGAGGACGACAAAGGGAGTAGAATGCATGATTGCTTGAGAGTCTGGTTAGGGTTGCTGCTTATTCTCCCACTCTCCCCCCCTCTACTTCTACTGGTAAATCACCTCTACGCAAGTAAGTTTTCAAACATTTCATTGCGATAACAATTACATGGACGCTTGAGAGGCATTCGCGCCGTCGGCTGACTATAGTCTCTTTAACAAGGGAGTCCTTACGGTGTGCTGTAAGTCCCAGTGGCCTGGGGAATGCATTCAAAACTGGTCCGATTCCGTAGACAGTGAATCCTTATCAAAGGTGCTTACTTGGTGGGCTCATCCGGACAGCAGTGCTCAATGTGTGTCCTCGCAACTGTGCTAAAGTGGTTTGTAACGGAGGCCCTTCCTCGAGGCAGTGGAACGTCACACCGTCTAAACATCTCTGAGAATTAACGAAATACGGTAGAGCTAGCCATCAGAAGGTCTACTTGGAAACTATCGCTGAACTTTTGCAACTATTCACCGATAGTTCCCGTCCACCTTTTTTTTTTTTCATGTTATTTGTTGCCACCGGAATGTTGGCGTTCACGATACGCATCACTCACTGACTTTGCTTGTTTCTTTTTGCGCAGGCGCGAAGTCCGAGCGGCCCGCGCCTCCCACCGCCACCTGCCGGCCGTCTCAGGCCCTGCATGAGGTTGCCACGTGAAATGACCACGTGACGTCACCACCCATTGCTAGGTATGATATCTCTTTACCCGCGGTATTCGCCGCCCCTCCTGTCATTTCAGGCGGTGACCTGTCGTTTATTTTTTTATTTTTTTTGTAGTTTATTCAGTGATGTGCGCCTGCAAAAAAAGGCCGCCAATAGGTTGGTTACTGCATGTACATTAAACTATGAAATGTGAAAAAAAAAGAAACTGTCAGCCCTTCCACTGGGGTGCTGATGGTGTAATTGGTTATTTGAACTATTAAACTATGATCCGGTGGTTTTCATTTATTTAGTGACCACAGGGACCATGGCTTTATGTTCGCTATGGTACACCGGTGTAGGGTGTACGGCGAAGCTTGGCACGTTCTTCATAAACACGTCACCAACGCCGCGCGCGTTCGGTGCGAACGCGAGCAAAACGCCGCCGCCGCCGACAACAGTTGTGCGCGTTGTTTGTGTAACCGCACACAACCGCTGTCAAAACGCTGGCTACGTACGCAACGGCTAAACGCCGTTGTCTACGCCGTTACTGGAGAGGCGTGCGAGAGCCCAGAGAGAGAGTCCGCGACACAGGCGGCAGAGGCCTGCAGGGCTGCGCGCATGCGCCGCAGTGGGAGAGCGGGCACGCACACGCACATTCTAGGGTACCTCGATGCCCTCCTCCCCCAGCGCGCACATGCAGCATTGGCCGTATGCTGTATGTGCTTTCACTCGCACATACAGCATACGGCCAATCAGAGTTTTTTTTTTTTTTTTCTATTGCCGGACGCGAACATCGAAGAGTGAGCCCTTAACAGCTTCACTGTAAAAGACACAGAAACAGAAGGTGCACTATCACCGGGAGGGCGAATTATTGACAGCAATAGCAAGGTATTAGAATACTACACGAAGTAAGGTTCGTAGTTTTATGGGCAGTATGTATTGCAGTAAATATTTACAGCGGAATCTCGTTGATAGGATTCTGCATAATACGTTTTTCGGGATAATACGTTTTTCGTTCTTTTCCCAGCCAATGTCTCACGGGAGCAATTCTTTTCGGATAATATGATTTCCGGATAATACGATTTATTTTCCGGCTCTCGTGAAGATCGTATCAACGAGATTCCACTGTATACTTACTGATAGTGCGTTCGGCTGGTGGTTTTCGAGTGCAGTTGCAGGGCGTGTTACATTCAGCTGGTTGAAATCCAGAGCTCAGACTATATACATTCGGCCAACTCTTTCAGAGCGCCGCGCTTAGCTGCTGTTTTCCTTATTTAAGGTACAAAGCGCGGGTTATTTAAAAATGCAAAAAAACGCACACACATGTAACCGTTACCGTGTGTTTAGAGTGACGCGAGACGGAAGCTGGCAACGTCTATATCCATCCATCTCGCCTTAGCTTTGCGTATACCGTGGTTTTTAGAGAAGAAAGCGCTCGAACGATCTTCCGAAGCGATGCTCTGTCTTGCGTAGCTGAACCTTCGAGACACGGTACGTCTTCTTCCAATTGGCAGTCCAATGGGGGGGGGGGGGGGGGGGGTTACAAAGAAAGCTCGCGAACAGTTTTCGATTATGCCTCGTTCCCACCACGTTCGCATCGATCCGTACGAGCTGCGGGCAAAGTGCGTTGCATCGGCAACAGATGACGCCTCGGTCGCCGCAACTTCATCCATCACGCGTCGGGACCAATGTTTGCCAAGCGCTAACCGCGCTGAGAGACTCGTCGCGCAAAAAAAAAAAAGGCGCGCCGCCGGCTAGCACTCGCGCCCAGCGGATGTCGGAGAGTAAACACTAAGCTGGGCCGGCACTGACCGTGCAGCCGGCTGGCCGCAGTTTGGAAGTGCGCGCTGCTGAGCGCGTCGCGAGACCATTTTCGATTAGTGCCAGTCGCCATGCCCTTCCGCGATCAAGGAGTGTTGTACATTATGAGCAGACGACAGGCATATGGCCTTGCCCCCGGATGCCGAGCAGACGAGACAGGCAGTGAAGAGCAGACGATGTTCGTCTGTTCCACGAGTATAATAATAATAATAATAATAATAATAATAATAATAATAATAATAATAATAATAATAATAAGAAGAAGAAGAAGAAGAAGAAGAAGAAGAAGAAGAAGAAGATGATGATGATGATGATGATGAAGCATTTATTTTCATCAATGTGATGGGCGAGGTCGGGGAAAAAGGCTCCCCAATCAACAGCTTGACTACCGAACCTGTTCGCTTATCGCGCATGCAATTAAAAAAGCTTTAGAAGCGTGGCATACCGCGTCGTGGAAGCGTCATCTCATCAAAGGCTGGATTCAAAATTTTGTTCGAATGCTAGCGTAATTGCGGTTTGACGGTATATACTGGCTGTCGCAAGTTGCAGGTGCAAGTTGGAATCAGCTAGCGCAAGACAGGGGTAATTACAGATGGAAGGGAAAGGCCTACGTTCTGCAGTGGACATAAATATAGGCTGATTATGATGATGATGACTGTCTATAGGTTTGGCGCGGGCATACTGCGCGGTGCGTGAACAAAATGGTAGATCCGCTGCCGCTGGGGTAAATATACCCGCGTGTTTCGCGCTCCTGAGGCCATTTTTTATCAGGGCCAGTTGCGGGACCCGTCTATGATCAAGGTGTCTCGAAAATGCGGAGCAAATCGGCTTTTCTCACGTAGACGTGAAGCAGACGACGCAGGCGTGAAGCAGCCGACGTACACGTGAGGGCAGGCGACAAAAAGCAGGCCAGGTTCGTCTGCTCTGCAACTTTCATCATGTTCATTTACTGCGATGTGGACAAAACAAGAAAATAGCAAAATGGCATCATGCGCAGTGAGAGTAACAGCTACACAGTAAAAGTTTTTACACCCAGAAGGGTGTAAATAGGCTTGTCGCAGAGACGACACCCTAAGGGTGTAAGTTAGCACCTAATTTACAAGGTGCCTTTTCGGCACACCCTAAAACAAGGGTGCCCATGTAAAGAAACTGTAGGGTGTTGCGATAACACCCCAACCGAAGGGTGGCAGCTACACCCTTCATTTATTTTTCCTTATTTAACACCCACTGTGGAGGGTGCCAGATGGGTGTACAGCCCCTGTACCAGATGTCAAATAGCTTGAACCGAATTTTAAAGCGGAACACTTTATAGATGAATGAGACCTATGGTATATTGCTTACAGTTGCCTGAACTTAAATGTTTTTTTAAAATTATAGTTAAACAATATATATGTATAATGCATGTGGAGATTTAAAATATTATTCCATGAGCCGTGCTTTGAAAAGTGCATGTTGTTTCATGCAGGAGTTCAATATGCATCATGGTCTCAGTCATCGGAGATGTATCACTTTTTTTAAAATCTGCTCAAGCTATACAATTCAAACACAAGTTATACGTATCGTACACATGCACTATACACACACAAAAACATCACATTTAGCATGTCTTAGATCTCTGGCTAATATGTATTCTGCTTCACTCCATGGACATGCAAAAGAAGTCACTGCTGCATTCGTACAAAAATGCAAAGCTTAACTAAACGGTGAAGCATATATATGAGACCTATATGTAACAATTTCAAAAGAATATGTGAATGAACTTTATTGTATTCATACAAGGAGCAATAAAATACAAACATTATTTGGAAAGTATCACTGCAGTAACAATATATAGTTTGCAACTGATCACAGTAATTCACATGGATCACAGTATAGCTGTGGTATATATAATATACGTGTATACTGAGTACAAGTGAGAGAGTACGAGTGAGTAAAAGCAGAGCAGCCATTAGCAAAAAAAACTGTGTGGTGGCCTTCACACAAAAAATTATAGTACATTAATAGAGGTGACACCACGTATATATCTGCTCTTCATCTGTGCATATTTCACCTGAGTACACAATAAGATTTGTTCAACAGTAATATCACACAACTCTGTAAGGGTGTTTCTACAAACACATTGCTGATATGTAAAAACAGCCGTTCTGAAATAAAACAATGGTTCCTTTGGAGACATGCCACCAGCAGTGTCGACCACGAGGTTATGGGTGATACATGGCAATTAGTTGCTAAATAACAAAAATAAAATACATTTTATTTTTAGTTTGAGTGGACTCATCGTAATCGGGAAATTGAAGCAAGCTCTCTGCACAACACATATAGACTTTAGAATCTGGAAAAAATGCAATTACCCACACAACTGCAGCACGATGAACTTTGGCTATCACAGCACGCGAAACTGTACCCGAGGCTACAGTGAGCACAAAGACGCGCCCTTCGAGGGGGCGTTCTGCTCACATCACCCAACAGTGGGCAGCAATAGGGATTCGTGCAGTGTGCTGGTAGCCCGCTGCTGGGCGACGTAAGCAAAATGTTGCCTTGAGTTTCAGCAGCATCTCAGTTTCAGTTTCGCGTGCTCAGACAGCCTAAATTCATCACGCCACAGTTCTGCGAGTAATTGTATTTTTCCAGATCCAAAAGTTCACATGTCTTGTGCAGAGAGCTTGCTTTAATTTCCTGGTTACAATGAGTCTGCTGAAACTAAAAGTAAGATATATTAGATTGTTAATTAGCAACTAATTACCAGATATCACCCATCCACCCATGGTCGGCACCACTGACAGCATTGCTGTCTTCTAACGAGCCGTCCTTGTACTTCAGAATGGCTATTTTTAAATATTACGTAAATTCTTTGTAGAAACACCAGCATATGTAGTATATAAGCGACTAGCTTTCACTCGGATGAGGCATTGGCAACACATGCATAAAAAATAAACGAGCTAAAGATACTACAGCCTGCCAGCAGATTCATAAAGGTTAAGCAAAGGCTGCCGGTATTCATGACAATGTAACAGTACTTCAGCCTGATAATTGTTCCACGCAACATTGTTTTACAATCCAAAACTTGTAAAAACCTTGTAAAACCTTATAAAAATTGGATACTCTGCTGCGTTTTGACTAGTATGTCAGGCCTCAGCTGCTAAGTTATACATAATAAACATAAAACATAGTTCATAAAAGGACAGTCAAACCACAAAGACTTTCACTTGTATTGGGTAGGTTACACAATGCAACACATGCGCAAAATATAAAATATTGACCAAGCGGCATGTTACGAAAAGTTGAGCACTGGCTGCCAGTGTTGATGTGCCCTATAAGGGAATACAAACGTTAACAGTATCATGCAGTACTTATAAGCTGGGACATTGTTCCCTGGCTGGCAAATAGGTTTCATAAACAAACTATGTTAACAAAGAGCAAGCAAGCTGTAATCTTTGTATAAAACTGCTGACAATTGTTTCACACACATTAATGTTAAGGCAGACCTCATTAGAACTAGACGTATTGTAATCTTCTTTTCAGCACATAGCAACACCCAGCAACGTTTTCGATAAGTACATGCAGACTACAGTAGACCACGTTTGTTTTTTGCTGACCTACACTTGGGCACTATTACATTGTCTGTCAAGTCATCAGAACAAAAAAAGGTGCAGTCTATAGGTGGTTGGCACAAGCAGCGGAAGAAGTTACTGGATCATGCTATTATCGTGATCAAAAAGAAAGAAAATGATACATTAAAAATTGCACAAAACTATTGCTCAAGCTATTGCACAAAATTGTCAGGCTAGCATTCGTATGGTAACGTACATGAACCTCGGTGTCGCATTGCCTGCACAACTCTGTTCACAAACTTTGTAACAACCCCACTTGGCATTATTACATTCAAACCAAAAAACAATCGTTCCAGTACTGCACTGGTGTTGAAGTATTTAGGCCCATATACTATGTTCAATACAAAAAATGCACTCATGATTGCGATGACCCCTTCCTCCGCATTTTTGACCATGAACAGCCGCTCCTTGTCGACACAGAGGTGGAGAAACTCTGCCTGTTCCAGGTTGTGGCCAGAATACACCACACAGGGGGTGAGTGGAACCCTCTCGTCCTGCAATGACAACAAAGAAAGCTTACTGATCATGAAAGTATATTAATGCTTTTGTGTAAGCACAATATAAGGGGTTGCTATGCTTGTCATGGAGCGGCATATTTTCGAGAGATTTCGAGTGGTTTTGACGCCAATTAACGGCCGCCAAAAAAAACGTCGTGTCCTCACTGTGCGGTGTATAATTTCGAGAAGGCGACAGGTCGATTACCGGGCGTCAAAAATGTCGTGGCCCCACGGGGTGCCATCTCGTTTCGAGACATCGACACGCCGATTAACGGACCTAGAGGTGTGCGTCCGTGTGGTGCATGCAGTGCCGGGGCTCGACCTTGGAGAGAGGGCAATCTACCATCCTTCGTCCATGCTGAAAGGGGCACGGCCAAGACTTTTGGGGGGAGTCGTGAATTAATTAGGTGAACTCTGCATACCGGCAGTTCCCCTACATAGGGAACTAGAGAAAGGAGAGGCTATTTAAGCGCACGTTTTGGTCCCAGCTAATTATTCTAGAAGCTGAACCTATGTGCTGCTGAGAAGCCATCAGGGGGCTAGTGCCGTCCAGTATCTCCTGGGCTGCCTGGCCACGTCGGAATTTCGAGGAACTAGTTGACGTACGAGACTACAAACCAACGTCTGCAACGAAGCTCACGGTAGATCGCCTTAAGTTAGCTCAACCTGCGTGAGAGAAGACGTCAACTAGACTCCCGGGAAATCCAGCCCAGCAATTGCAGCCACCTCAGCAAGATCGGCCCGCCAGCATTCTTCCGGAAAGCTTCGCGCGCCGACTTCACGGTTTATGGTCTTGCTGCTGCCCGGCCACGCGTATGACATCGTTGTTTTCTTTTGAACATTATTTTAGTGAAATGCTGTTATGTGTTATTCTTGTATATTTGATCCGCGCCCTGTTTCATATGTATATGTATTGTTAATTGCTCATCACATTTCTCCGTCATCATTGTGTTTCAGGGGCGCTATAACGTAAAAAGATTCCAAACTGTTTTGATTCCAATTTCTGCAATCAGCCTCCACGATTGGTCAAAACATTTTCAAGCCACTCCCAACTTCGCCTGTCTGTCACGTCACGTCACGAAAACCGCGACAGCTCCCCATCTGATATAACGTGTACACACTGATTATGCATGATTAAACCGCACAAAAGAAAAATAATCATTCCTGATTCGACGCCTTTTCACCATTAGCCCTCTGCTATTATCCAAT
Source organism: Dermacentor silvarum (assembly GCF_013339745.2). NCBI lineage: Eukaryota > Metazoa > Arthropoda > Arachnida > Ixodida > Ixodidae > Dermacentor > Dermacentor silvarum. Next base: position 51,356,261 of record NC_051158.1, on the reverse strand, counting down.
GTTTTCTGGATACGCCCATTTCGCCTATCTGTCACGCGACCTCACAAAACTGCGAAAACTCACCACGTCAAAGTGACGTGTATGCGAAAAAAAATGAATTATGCCGAATAAAACGGAAAATTTCTCTTAATAGCCACAGACTGCCCCATTCTGAAAGGAATAAAAGATGGCTGCCCGCGGATCACTCAGGCTCTCGCTACTCGTACCTGCAGGTGAGCATGTAATTATTTGCGAATGATAAACATTTTTGTGTATGAGTAAAACGTTATCGAGCCTTTTCGCCATGCATACAACATCGCTCTGCCAACTCTTCCTTGCTGAGGATCAGTTTTAGCTGCATTCTTATTCTTCCGTTGCACGCCGCCGCGATTTTCGACCAGCCACCACAAGCTAAGTAAGGCGAAGCGGACCAATCGGAGAAGCTGGCACCACCCTCTTCATGCGGTTATCTATTTTCACTGTTCTGGCTCGGCCCCATCGAAACCCTCTCCACTAGAGCGCGCTCCTCTTGTCAGCCAATTAGATAAGAAAAACCGCTGAGTATAAGCAATGTTATTGGTTTTCAAAGCGAACAAAGGTGACCTCCTATAAATGAGGAGAGTGCTTGATTGAGTTGTTCAGACAACGCCGCGGGTCACCGCCCGATGCTTGCATCGGTGGTTATGTAAATTTGACATCAGGAGTTTGCAATCAAAACTGTTTGGAATCATTTTACGTTATAGCGCCCCAGGTGTGTTTGTATTGTCTTTTTATTATTTTATTTTATTAATTGTGTATACTTATCTGGCGATAAATATCTATTTTTTTTCTTTACTCCCGACTCTGACTCTTTCACTCTGTTCGCTTGAGTACGGAAGACCAACCGGCTTGTATACCCCCGATTGACTTCGCGCCGACGATGAACGGGTGACAGCTTTGACACTTATGCAAGCAAGTATAATGTCATGCAGCCTTAAGTGCAAACAATGTAGGCTGTAGAGAAGCTTAACACAACCCAGCATTATTCAAATAACCTGTGTAATCCAAGCAAGGTCATTTTTGGAGCATAGATGCGCTTCACATCGAGTGCAAGAGCAGTTCAAAATCGTTCGTTTGTTCATCCTTACGTTTTGTATATTGACTTATGATTTAATTGCCGTTTTTTATTATTTATACATGTATTGTTGTTGTTCTTCCTTACATGTACAGCACTTATTAATCATTGTATCGCCTCCCCCCCCCCTATGTAATACACTACCTTTGAGGGCCTTTACCGGTAGCATGAATAAATAAAAATGAATAAATAGCTGGTGAAATTAGGTGGCATGTCAGTTCACATTTAAAAAAAACCATCTGGATCTTTATACAGTTGCCAAACTGTTTCTACGATTGAAGCCATTTGAGGAATTACAGCATTGTTTAGATCTGATTTCATTAACAATAATGTGAAGGAACTTACGTCCTCACGTACAAATATCACTGGCACTGCTGGTTGTTCCTTCCCATTTGAAGCAATTGTCCTCAGAGTTGCAATAGCAAGGAGGCCTGTAAACAGATGACAATTCGTGTTAGCTTCAATGATCACACGGATATGTGCAATACAATTGCACAAAATTCTTGTTCTTTTTGTACTTGTAAAACCTCTGTTTAGCTTTGATTCAACAATATCTTTGTTTTATAAAAGTGCTGAATATATCAATCACAAAGCAAGAGGTTATAATCGTCACACAGAAAATTTCGATCGCGATCGAGGGGACCGCACTACCATGTAGTTCAAACATGGTAAATTCCTCGTTGGCGTAACCTATTCTCCGCGCACAGGCGCGGTATTTTGGACAGCCATTCCCGCGCCTGCAGGTCAGCCCCATGCCAGATTATACTTTTCTCACGCCTTACGGCGCTCTACCTTCAAAATACCATCACTGATTTTCCCGGGGGAGCAGTTTAGGCATTTTCTTTCAGTTAATATGTTTTGAAAAGTCACGGATAGCATACGGAACGACCAACCGGCTTGTATACCCCGTCGATTGACTTCGCGCCGACGACGAACGGGTGACAGCTGTGACACTTATGCAAGCAAGTATATTGTCATGCAGCCTTAACTGCAAACAATGTAGGCTGTAGAGAAGCTTAACACAACCCAGCATTATTCGAATAACCCGTGTAATCCAAGCAAGGTCATTCTTGCAGCATAGATGCTCCTCACATCGAGTGCAAGAGCAGTTCAAAATTGTTCGTTTGTTCATCCTTACGTTTTGTATATTGACTTATGATTTAATTGCTGTTTTTTTATTATTTACAGATGTATTGTTGTTCTTCCTAATATGTACAGCACTTATTAATGATTGTATCGCCCCCCCCCATGTAATACACTCCCTGTGAGGGCCTTTACCGGTACCATGAATAAATAAAAATGAATAAATAGGTGGTGAAATTAGGTGGCATGGTCACATTAAAAAAAGCATCTGGATCTTTATATAGTTGCCAAACTGTTTCTACGATTGAAGCCATTTGAGGAATTACAGCATTGTTTAGATCCGATTTCATTAACAATAATGTGAAGGAACTTACGTCCTCATGTACAAATAGCACTGGCACTGCTGGTTGTTCCTTCCCATTTGAAGCAATTGTCCTCAGAGTTGCAACAGCAAGGAGGTCTGTAAACAGATGACAATTCGTGTTAGCTTCAATGATCACACGGATATGTGCAATACAATTGCACAAAATTCATGTTCTTTTTTACTTGTAAAACCTCTGTTTACATTTGATTCAACAATATCTTTGTTTTATCAAAGTGCTGAATATAGCAATCACAAAGCCAGAGGTTATAATCGTCACACAGAAAATTTCGATCGCGATCGAGGGGACCGCACTACCATGTAGATCAAACGTGGTAAATTCCTCGTTGGCGTAACCTATTCTCCGCGCACAGGCGCGGTATTTCGGACAGCCATTCCCGCGCCTGCGGGTCAGCCATGCCAGATTATACCTTTCTCACGCCTTACGGCGCTCTACCTTCAAAATACCATCACTGATTTTCCCGGGGGAGCAGTTTAGGCATTTTCTTTGAGTTAATATGTTTTGAAAAGTCACGGAGAGCATACGGAACGACCAACCGGCTTGTATACCCCGTCGATTGACTTCGCGCCAACGACGAACGACTGACAGCTGTGACACTTATGCAAGCAAGTATAATGTCATGCAGCCTTAACTGCAAACAATTTAGGCTGCAGAGAAGCTTAACACATACGAAAAGGCTGGCATGAGCGAAAATACTGCTCCAGGACAGTAGCCCCGGTCTCCACTACGGCCCCTACTGCTCCCCCGGGAAAATCAGTGATGTTATTTTGAAGGTAGAGGCGCGAGAAAGCTATATAATCCGGCATGACTGATACAGCACGAGCGCCGCAGTCGTGAGTATGTCCATCCGACGTAACGCGCCCGTGCGAGAATAGGTGACGCCAACGAATAATCTACCCCGAACGTAATCCTTTTTCCCATTCACGCGTCCTTTTTGCCGTAAGACGCCGTTTACTGGCATTTTCTAAACAATATTTCTGATCGCGACGCCGGCTTACCACATACAAACAAGATGACAACGGGCTTACCTCGTGAGCAAGTTACGAGCACGTAGACTGTTGAACATCCGTTGAGGGGGTAGCGCTCAGCCAACACGGCTGAGCTCAGCGCTACTGTTGAGGGCAGGCTTTCCGTATCCAAGCATGCACATACGTGCACCTGAACACACGACTTCTTCGATGCCATTGCGTGCAGAGTTTTGTAGACGAAGTGAAACACATTCAGCACAAATATCCCCGCGCTATGACGGCAATTCACGAGCACACACGCGCACGTCACGCAGCGACAAATTCGGAACTTCGCCATTTTGAACATGCCGAGAGTCAACCAGCGTAACCATCCATCGCTTCTGTTCTTCGCTCCCGTTGCGTCAATCTCTGTTCCTTGAGGCCTTGCTCCACTCTTGAGTACAAATCAAGACATATTTACGGTGAACTAACAATCTGCACAACATAAAACGATAAAAGCCGACTGACTACACATTCGCAGCTGCATCAACCGCTTGTTAGATCCTTCGAGACCGCAGGCGCAGCGCACGGTGCCACCTGGTGCCGCGCTCTGTGAGCACGGAGAACAAATCAGATTCGGTTTCGTTTTCCAGTTTATGCTGTAGTTGCTGGAACTGTAAAATTATTGCTCGGCGAATTATTTAACTCTGAAAGAGGATAACGCTTCCTCTTCGACAAGGTAGTGCAGTTTGTTCAAAGAGATAGAAAAAGCAAGGAGAGGAAAGGCAAGCAAGTCAACCAGACAAGCGTCCGATTTCCTACTGGGGATGGCAAACCCCAGTGCCCCTGTGTTGCAATGCAGTGCACAGCAATCTATCTAGTGTAGTGCTAATTTGGGGTGGTTGGTGCATGTAATGAACGGGTAAATAATGAGTTGTGTCATAACTTTTTATCAATGTTATAACGTATATTTTACGAGGACTGATATCCATAAAAATACTTTTTCATTATTATTTTGATAGGGCATATTGTTATTTCAATATTGAAGCGAGACAATATGTGAAGTTTAAGCCATTTGACAGAAAAGCTGTCAGCGGCACCAGCCTCGCAAAATATACACCTGAATAGTGTCGCATAATGCACTGGTGTTCCACATATATGCACCAAAAAGCTTTTCTCGAAAAATAGAAAGGAGAACGTCATGCAAGCACTTTTCGAAGGAATATCTTAAAAACTTGATTCACTCACCAAGTTCGCACTTACTGGGTGCATTTTGCGTACAGGCTGACTTGAATTTTGTAATTACCGCATGCTCTTTAAATTGAAAATGAAAGCTAGCCGATTGCAATAAGTACGTATGGATTTTAATACCTTATGATAGAAACACTTAACATGAATTGCCTTGAACACTGTATTACCGAATAAAGCGCCTTTATTATCACCAATGCTCTAGGCATGTTATATATAGCCTTTGTCGAAGACGCATGCGCACACATGTGTGTACGCATACATATTTGTGCGTCACTTACACCCTTCTTGAGCATAAAGACACACCCTTGGTGCCAATCGGAGGGTGCAAAAGATGTACGCACCCTATATATAGGGTGTAGTATTGTAAAATAATGACAAAAGGGTGTGAAAGGGTGTAAGCAAGGGTGTTAAAATTAAAATACACCCTTTTTACACCCTTTTGGGTGTAAAAACTTTTACTGTGTACAAGGTAGATATTAAGGGAAAAAGTAATAAATAAATGTTTACAAAAATAAGATATAAACAACGTGTATAGCATACCTGATTAAGTCAAGCAGGCTAGGTGACCATTTGTCACCGCCCCGTTTCAAAGGGAATGGCATTAATTGATCATCATCATCACCGCCGCGCTCCTGCGTGACATTACGACGACGCGGTAGGAGCCGAATTGCGCCTTCTAAATTACTCTTTCTCTATTGTACTTACTCAGTGACCCAAGTTGGTCCAGTGTTTGGTTTCGAACTCTGTTACCTCACTCAGAACAGCGCTCCGTTGCGCTACGCATTCGACCACTGACTACCAATTGACCCATGTAGGCGGGAAAACGGTTAGATAAAAAAACATATATAGATAGGTACATAGATAGAAGCATACACACGTAAATGTATAGCCCGGTAAGTGCGCGAAGTAACAAAAGAAAGAGAGAGAGACCATGGAGAGGAAAGGCCGGGAGGCCAACCAGAAGAGCGTCCGGTTTGGTACCCTGCACTAGGCGTAAGGGCAAGGGGAATAGAAAGAGAAAAATAGAGAGAGAATGAGTACTGCGTACACGTGGACGATGTACAGGGATAACCGAAGAAAACGAACACTTCTTCTTCTTCTTTCTGGGGTTTTACGTGCCAAAACCAGTTCTGATTATGAGGCACGCCGTAGTGGAGGGCTCCGGATCAATTTTGACCACCTGGGGTTCTTTAACGTGCACTACAACGCAAGCACACGGGCGTTCTTGCATTTCGCCTCCATCGAAATGCGGCCGCCGGGGCCGGGATTCGATCCCGCGACCTCGTGCTCAGCAGCGCAACGCCTTAGCTGACTGTGCCACCCCGGCGGGTAAGAAAACGAACACAACTTCGTGGGAGAATGAAGTGCTGAAGAATATAACTTCTGCTTCTTCCCTGTTAATTTTCGAATTGGTGTTTTCCGCGTTTATTTAAAAGATATCTAACAGTAAAATGTGCGAGTATTCTGCTGAGGTGTTCCCGCCTGCTTCCTCCATTTGTTAACTGTGCAGGCTTTTATGATTAATAGTAATTCTACTGCATTAACGGCATATTTGTAACCCAAGGTAGCCTTACATATCGTTTGGTTATTTTCAGGAGACTTGTTACATATTTATCTGGTGACATGAATGTCTTCTGCTGTGACTATCCCCGTCGAATACTAGCTTGGACTCTTTGCTGATTGATGCTTTTAACTCTTGCCCTCATTCTATTCAAAATTACTTTAATAAACATTTTGTACAATACCAAGGGCTAGTTGATCGACAAATGGTTCAACTTTATAAAACATGTCTGTTATCGCAAGTACCGGGAGTCTTGCCTATAGTAAACGCTTCAACATATGTCGCAAAGACCGCATCGACAAAAGCGGCTTTAGTGACCATAATTTAATTGAACTAACATTGCACTTGCCTCTCCCATTCACAGAAATATCAAAAAAGAAAAACCGGGACCACAACAAAGCCGACTATAACAAAATGAACATAGAGTTCGAAGCATTTTTAAATCTAGCTTTACTACCGTCTTTCGTCAATCGGTCTATAAATGAAAACTGGTCGCTTTTCAGAGATAAAATGTCCTCGCTCATTCACCAATGTATTCCAATTATCACAATTTCTAACAATAAATCACACCCTTGGTTCACCAAATCCCTTCGTGAACATAGAAACAGGAAAAAACGCTTGTACTGTAATACGAGGCGCGCTGGTACATCTTCTGCTTGGGAACAATGCAAGCAATGCTTGACCAGTTACTGTTCTGCAATATGCAATGCCAAAGATAACTATTTCCACACCGATTTGCCTTCGCTTTTGCAAAATAATCCAAAGAAATTTTGGTGCTTCATATCCACTGACGAAGGCACAAACCAGTTATCATTACTGGATGAAAACAACCTTCCTCTCTTAGATTATGAGTGTTCGTCTACATTCAATAGGTATTTCTCATTTGTATTCACTCAGGAAGACCATTCCGACGTGCCATATGTCCCTGAGCACAACCACCAGTACATCCATGCAGCCCATTGAAATCACGGTGGATGGTACTGCATGTCAAATTAGGCAGCTTAAGGCATCTGCATCAGCCGGTATCGATAATATTAACTCCAAATGCTAAAAAATACCGTTTTTATTCCCAGCACAATATTATGCCACATCTTTCGGCAGTCACTGTCATCTGGAAAACGGCCAGACGACTGGAAAATTGCTAAAATAATACCGATTTTTGAATCCGGAAATAAGAATTTACCTGAAAAATACCGTCCGATATTACTCACATGCATCTGCTGCAAATGTCTTGAGCATATAATCGTCTCCCACGTCAACAATCACCTGGAGACTAACAAATTCTTCATTCCAAACCAGCACGGATTCAGGAAGGGCTTGTTATCCAAAACGCAGCTACTGGAATGGACCACTGACCTTCATTCCAACATGAAAAATGGCCTACAGACCAATTCAATATTTCTTGATTGTGCCAAAGCTTTCAATCGTGTCACCCATTGCTGCCTTATTTCTAAATTATCTGCCCTTCGATTAGATTCCCTCACTTTATCATGGCTTCGAAATTTCCTTTCACTTCGCAAGCAGTTCACATTAAATACCTCCTCTCACTTTCCTACGTTTTTTTGCATTCCACAGGACAGCGTTCTAGGCCCGCTACTTTTCTTGGTCTATATAAATGACCTGCCAAATAACATATCATCAAGTATATAATCTTTGCTGATGACTACATGTTATACAGAGCAATAAACAGTCCCGACGACCACCTGATCCTTCAAGACGATCTCAACATTGCCTCTACTGGTGTAGCACCTGCCTCATGACCCTAAGAACTAACAAATGTAAAATTATTTCTTTTGGACGTAAGCGTGACGTTTCCATTTTTTCTACCACTTTCAGGGAGACAAGCTGTCCCGGGCATAATGTTATAAATATATTGGCGTTTACCTTACACCAGGCCTCTCCTGGTTTGATCACTTCATAGCTGCCTGCGCGAAGCCTAACAAACATTAGGGTATCTACGACGCAACCTGCGTCATTGTCCCTCTAATGTTCGCAAATTATCCTACCTAACTTTCGTCCTCCCACAACTTGAATATGCCTCATCTGTTTGGTCCCCTCCCGTTCATTATCAAATAAACATGCTTGAAGCAGTTCAGAACAGAGCCACCCGTTACATTTTAAGGAACTATGACAATCATTCAAGTGTGACTCAACTTAAACTTGATCATTCCCTTCAACCATTGACCATTCGCCGCCAAATGTCTCTTCTATGCCTGTTTCACAAGTACGTTTACAGCAATAAAATAGCCTCGTTACACCTTGAACGCCCCCTTTTCACGTCACGCAGGCTACATTATCACCTCAGCTTCGCGCGCATCTTGGGCAACACGAACGCTTTTAAGACATCCGCACTTCCACAAGCCATTCGCATGACGAATAATCTTCCCGATGATATCGCCTCTGATAATAACCTCAGCTCATTTCGCCACAAGCTTGAGGTACATATTTTTTTAATGGTGCTGTAACACGGTGTCGTCGTTTAAGGTCTTCTTTTGTTTATTTTGCGATGTGTTGCGTTTTTTTTTTCTTCACTTGCCCTCAAAGGCTTTTCTGCGGCCTCCGGGGCGGCTCGGCACCACTTGTCCACTACAATGGTGCAATCTCAAGTAGAGGGAGAAAATATTCTCCCGGAGGAAGTTACTCAAGACCAGGGATGGCAAACTGCGGGCGCCAGAAGACCTGGCGCCAAATGGCGGGAAGCTAAACCGAAATCCATGGCAACACCTTCGGCTCTCCGTAGTGACAAGTCTAGCGGCGCAGCGCTGAAGTCCAAGATTATTAGGGCAAGCCGAATGCCAGTTCTTCCAAAGAAGACATGAAGATTGTTATTAGATCAAGAGGTGAACTGGATATTTCCAAAATTGGAGTGGCTACGGTGGCTGACGCAATACTTGCAGCCGCCGGCATCAGCCACGACGAGCTCTCACAAAACACTCAGTGCCCGAACTTACAGCAAAACATCATGGTGGCCAGCACTCCTAGATGGGGGAATGCCGACAGATGCCAGAGGAAGTTGGCAGAATAGAGCAGCCTGAAAGCAGAGGGACGTCAAAGGACGCAGAAAGAGTAGATAGCGCCCGTGATGGCGTAGAGGAAAGGCTCTTGACTAGAGAACCCTTGAGTAAGAGGGGACTATGACATGAGGATGGGCGACATCCCGACCGAGGTTTGTGTAACCAAGAAGCGGAGGGTTGTAGAGGAAGAAGTAGCTTCACCTCGTAACGACATGGGGTTTGTAATGGAAAACGATTCCAAGGATAGCCAAGCATCAGAATCGATAAGTCAGCCAACCTCAGAGGGAAATGAGAAGGGACGATAGACCGCCCTAGCCACCTAAAAAACGCAATGCGTAAGGGAAGAAGGATTCCTAGGAGGTTGAAGACACGGCGGCGTAAGAAACCGCGTGTGCATGAGAAGATGAGCGGGTCGAGGAGAAAGAAAAAGAGTAAAGCTGGTAGATACCCTAAGAGTCCCTAGACGTGTAACACGTACGGGTAGGAAGAAGAGTCAAAGGAGATGTAAACGAAAGCAGCGTAAGAAAACGCGTGCGCATGAGATATGTGCGTCAATGAGAAAGTTGATGAAGAAGCCACAGTTAAGGCAGAGCCACTCCAAGCTGCACGAGAAATGTGCCAGAGCAAGAAAGCGAAGGAGACAGGTGGGCCGTAGAGAAGCGTGGGAGTTCCGAAAAAGGCGGAAAAAATAAAGCAATGCACTGGTAGGCTACGAAAGGAATATTATTTAGGAATGCCCTCGGATAGTTGAGTTGTCAGTTTCCACAAATGTGTGCAGTGAACAAGTTTATTCATGTAGAGTGTTTTGAGACAATGAACATTGCGAACAATTCCGTGCAATGTACTGTGGAGTGAAAGTGAATGGTGCGCGAAAGTGTGGTGATGAGCGGTGAGACAGGCCGAGAGCACAGAGAAATACGCAAGTGACCGTAAAAGTCAATTTCGCCGCCAAAAAGAAGGCCAAGAGAAAGCAGTTTTTGGAAAAAAACTCTTGAAGAAGGGGCCATTGTCATGAGTAAGAGGCCGGAGGCGAAATAAAAGAAGACAAGGACGATGTGATCGGAGCGTTCTGAACGGCGCGAGCGCGCGAGGGGCGTGATCCGAGCTGTCATCGAGGAGAAGCAAGGCTGAGCGAGCATTATCGACGTGGCCGGGCCAGGAAGGTCGCATCGCAAGCTCCGCTCTGGTGACGGGAGACTTGGGGGTCCGGCCGAGTCCGTGACGTTGGCCGTCCAAGGTGTGGCCGTCGACCTCGGCAAGTTCGAGTGAGGCTCCTGGACTGGCTGCAGCCTCTCACGGCAGGACCGGGCACCCAGAAAGGACCCCTCTTCCACGGCAGACCGGCACGTTCGATGATCCCGGAACGCCACGTCGGCACTCGGGAAAGAAGCTGGACGGAAGCGGCGGCCGAGCACGTCGCTAGGCCTAACCCGTCACCTCTCCCGGCCGCGTCAGCAACAGCGACCGGGTTACCCAGGCTCCCGAGACGAGCGAGTTCAACGACCGACTTCTATGCAGCATCAATTATGCGACAGTCGGCAAGAACCACAACATGGAGAAGGTCCAACGAGATCCCCGCCGGGAAAATACGTGCAACGGGAACAACGAACTGAGTAAGAGCGTCCCATCCTAGTAGCGTCACAACAGTAGGCCAGAGTTGCCAGACTTTCGTAGAGAAAACGCTCAGAACTAACGGAGGCGAAACTTAGAGCATATTTATTGATTCATTAGGTGTTGTTAACTTTATTTGTTCATTGTGTTTTAGTCAGTGCATTCTAGTTTGAATGAGTTTTAGTTTGAGGTTTTTTGGTTTCGAGTGCGATTTATATCTGCTTGCTG